>NC_073254.2:17495000-17800000 GCF_029289425.2 Pan paniscus
GATGCTACCGGGCGCCGCGGAGCAGTGGGCGGCGCCCAGCAGGGAGGCTTGGGCGCGTGCGGGAGCCCACCGCCGCGGTCGGGGGGCTGGGGCATGGCGGGCTGTAGGTCCTGAGCTCTGTCCTGCGGGGAGGCCCAGCGAGAATTCTAGCGCGGCGCGCGCGGGCCAGCAGTGCTGGGGGACCCGGCACGCCCTCCGCAGCTGCTGGCCCGGGTACGAAGCCTCTTACTGGTCGCTCTGAGTGCAGGGCCTGCTGAGCCCGCCCACGCCTGCGCCCACCTGGAACTCATGCTGGCCTGTGAGTGTGGCGCGCAGTCCCGGTTCCCACCCGCGCCTCTCCCTCTACACCTCTCCTCTCCCTCCACACTTCCCGGTAAGAAGAGGGAGCCGGCTCTGGCCTGGCCACCTCAGAGAGTGGCTCCCACAGTGCAGCAGCGGGCTGAAGGGTTCCTCAAGCGCGGTCAGAGTGGACGCCGTGTCCTGAGGAGGTGCCCAGAGCGAGTGAGGGCTGCTAGCACGTTGTCACCTCTCAGTGGGATTTTTGTTTGTTTTTTAATACAAGAGCAGTCTTTAAAATTGTCCCATTCATGCTCACTACTGTATCTGGGAGGCCAAAAAGAACTGACCTCATGTGTATACATAATTTTCTTTTTATTGATTTAATTATATTGGCTATTAAAACTACATGCAAGACAAAAATGCAAACACTGCAATGAGTACACTGAAAAAAGAGAAAATATCAAGGCCTAAATAGAATTAATAGCTCCCCCAGCGATTTTTTTAATGTAGCTAAAGTTGAGAACCCCTGGATTGGATAGTCTCTAGTATCCATTCAGCTCTGACTTCCTACAATTCCATGACACACAGGATGGAATTTGCAAAGGGAAAGGAGGGACAGGGAAGTTGCTCATCTGGGGGAGGGAAAGCAAGTTGATGGGACAAGGAAGGTTTGTCAAGTAGAATCCCCAGTTCCAAAAGACAGAACATAGGAGCATCCCAGCAGAGATGGCATCCAAGAGAGGACTCTCAAAACTGTATCAGTTTCAAATTAGGCAGAAGGTCCTCAGAGTCCTGAAGTTGTCACCTACAGTGTATGATTGCCCATAGTTAGAATTATTTCTCAGGTCAGGCACACTTTCTCCATCTACAATTTGAGTTTCCAGTGTAAAAGTTGGATTCATTCCCTTGAATGTGCTCTTACGCAATCACGCAAATTTTTTGAGCTAGAAAATTCTCCAGAGATACAGCCAACATTTTCTTGCTACTAGACAAATATATTACAGTTTATAAAGCACTTTCACATGCATATTTTGCTGGATTACAAACACCTCATGTGTGATAGGCCAAGCTGATATTTTCTCTCTTTTATAAGGCTCTGAGAAGTTACGTGGCTTAGGAAAGATTCCACAGTGAATCAGAGGCAGTACCCGGACTTTAAAGCTCATAGGGCCGGGCGCGGTGGCTCACGTCTATAATCCCAGCACTTTGGGAGGCCAAGGCAGGTGGATCACAAGGTTGGGAGTTCGAGACCAGCCTGGCCAACATGGTGAAACCCCGTCTCTACTACAAATACAAAAATTAGCCAGGCATGCTGGCGCATGCCTTTAATCCCAGCTACTTGGGAGGCTGAGGCGGGGGAATTGCTTGAACCCAGGAGGTGGGGGTTGCAGTGAGCTGAGATCACGCCACTGCACTCCAGCCTGTGCGACAGAGCAAGACTCCATCTTGGGAAAAAAAAAAATAATAAAGCAAAAAATAAAAAAAGCTCATCAACTCACTTGAAGCCTACTGCCTTCCCACAAGGCAATGAAACCTTTGAGTTTATATAAAAAAAAAATGAGCCATGTAAGAAATTATCACAGGTGTGCAAAGTCCTAACACATTTTTCACTTCCTTTCCTATTCCAGCAGCACTGGCATAGTCGCTCCATAACCTGTGGAAGAAAATATCTAATCTGTATCAGTCAGGAGAAGCTGGATACTCTGTGGTAACAAAAAATCCCCCAAATCTCAGTGGTTGCAGATAACAAGGTGTCATTTGTGCTTCAGGCTACAAGTCCATCATGAATAAGCAGGGACACTTGGGGACCCAAGCAAGTAGAGTAGCTATCACCTCGTATGTTGCTGATGTCATGCCAGAGGGACAAAAAGAATTCTAGAGGACCTCAAACTTTCCATTAAATACTTCAGTGTGTGTCACTTCTACACACAACTTGTTGGCCAGAACTGGTCACAAAGCCCCAAAAGGGAGCCAAAAAGAACCATCCTACTGTATTAGTCCATTCTTACGCTGCTAATAAAGACATACCTGTTCTCATGCTGGGTAATTTATAAAGAAAAGAGATTTAATTGACTCACAGTTTCATATGACTGGGGAAGCCTCAGGAAACTTACAATAATGACCGAAGGGGAAGCAAACACATTCTTCTTCACATGGCAGCAGGAAGAGAATGGGAGAAGTGCAGAGCAAAAAGGGGAAAAGCCCCTCACAAAACCATCACATCTCATGAGAACTTACAATCATGAGAACCGCATGGGGGAACCACCCTATGATTCAATCACCTCCCAGGAGGTCCCTCCCCTAACACGTGGGAATTAAAGTTTGGATTAGAATTCAAGATGAGATTTGGGTGGGGACATGGACCCAGACCAATGTGGACCCAGATCACTTACCATGTGCTGGAAGGGAGGAAATCCAGAAATTTCTGGCAAACAACTCTAATGGCTACAAACAATTCCTCCTCCTTATGCAGTGGAGGTCTCCTTGCTTGGGCCATTTGGGCAGCCACATTTCCTTCCACTCACAGGAAGAGCATGGCCAGAGCAGAGGAGACACTTGGGACAGACAAAAGCACATTGCATGAAGGGTTTTCTTTGTATGGCTTCTTTAAAAGATGATGGCTGGAGCCATTTGCTTCAGAGAGGGCGCTCATGGTGGAGGGTCTGGCAACAGAGCACGGGGAGGAGTGTTTGACAGTTTGTCATCCTCCAGGAGAACAAGCAGCTCCTCAGATGGAGCCCGCAGAATGTTAGAGGGGTTGGGGGAGGAGGAGTAGCTCTTGGCCGTTGTACAGCCCAGGGAATTCGGGGGAGGAAGGGGTGACTGAGAAGCAGACTCCTCTCTTCTTCACTCACAGGCAGGGCAGAGGGACCACTAGACAAGGTTGGGTGACAGGGAGGCAGGAGGCTATGCTTGCCAGGGGGACAGCAATGCAACTGACAGCTTCCAGAGGCCATCTGATGTCAGGGAGGAAAAGTAAGGTCAGTTAGAGCCAAAATCACTGCTCCTTTTTCTCCCCACTCACTTGCAGCCATACTTCTCCCTGCCCTGCCCAGCACTCAGGACCTTCCCTTACGCTGCCTCTGCTGTCCAAAGACACCTCATCACATGCTCCAGAACCATCGCCTCTGCCCCAAACACCTGCATTAACTAACTCATTAATTAACTACTTTTTTCTTCCTCCTCCTACTTCTTTTCTTCACCACCTTCCCGGAAAATTTCATAATCCACTCTCTGTAGCATTAACTGTGCATTAAGAAGACAGCAATCTGATTAAACTAATTTTCAATAATCACAAACTAGGCCAGGCGCAGTGGCTCATGCCTATAATCCCAGCACTTTGGGAGGCCAAGGTGAGCGGATCGCTTAAGCTCAGGAGTCTGAGACCAGCCTGGGCAATGTGATAAACCCTGTCTCCACCAAAAATACAAAAATCTAGCCAGGCATGGTGGTGCGTGCCTGAAGTGCCAGCTACTCAGGAGGCTGAGGTGGGAGGATCGCCTGAGCCTGGGAGGCAGAGGCTGTAGTGAGCCAAGATTGTGCCACTGCACTCCACCTGGTGTGACAGAGTAAGACCCTGTCTCAATTTTTAAAAATTAAAAGAAAAGAAAAAAATAAAAAAATAATAATAACAAACCTAACATTTATGTTGAGCCCTTACTACGGTCCGTGTACTGTTGCCTAAGTACAGTATGTCACAACCCTAATTCTAAATACAACCCTTTGGGGTATCCTCCCAGATGAGGAAATCAGGTGTGGGGAGCTGTAGTCATTTAACTAAGAAGGTTTAATTTGTAAGTGGCAGAATGAGGGCCAAACACAAGCCCTCTGGCTACAGAACTCACACACCTAACTGCTATGCCACCTCTCAGCCATGCTGATGTCAGGTAGACGTTAGGTAGCATGACAGCTATCATCAAAACACTCCCAGGGGATCTTGATTTCCGGAATTCCAGGCCACTCGGTGGGGACATTCTAGAGCAGAGGTGTGCTCATGCCCTGGCAGAGCATTCTCAGACCAGGGTCTCTGGCAAACCCCAGCGGGCCTCTTTCCATGCCCAGGCCCTTCTTCTCTTTGCCTTAGGTAAGCCCAGAATTTCTCCTCATCCTTGTCTGTCCAGGACCTGTGTTCCTCCCAGCCCTGGCCTCCATCCTGGTCCTCCTGGATGGCTTTGATGAGCTGATGCCTGGCTGAGGGCTCCGCTTCCCCAGGCTTTGGCCAGAGACACAGGCTCTCCCCTGGGGACCCAACTCTGGGCTGTCATCTTCAGCTTGTGTCTTGGGATGCTCCAACTCAGGAAAGGGTGCCTCCTAGGAGATGGGAGGGGGTCACAGAGGGGAGCCCCAGAGTAAAAGTATCCTGGGCACTGGCCAGTTAGAAGAAACGTTGGTGATAACACGGCCAGTGAGGCCATACTGGTGCATATTTGTGAAAGGCTGGCCCATCAGTCAGTCTTCCCCCAAGGTGACATATCTTCAGTATCAAAGTCACTGCTCATGCCAGGACATCACATCGTGGCTCTCATGGCCTCCCCATCCCAGCCCTCCCAGCTTCTACTCGGGGGTTCTCTCTGGCGACTGGGCTCAATAAACAGGAATCGAGACAATGGACACCGATGAGCCGTCCCCGCTGGTTCACCTGTAGTTACACACCCAGTTACACATCCAGTTAGACACTCTGTATCGTTATTGTCTAATCTTAGGCACACACTGTATTCCTAGACCCATTGGTCTTTCCTTGCCCTCCCCCAAGGGCAAAATGAATTTAGGGTCCCAGAGATCCCTGGGGAGACACGCAGCGGAGGTGACCTAAACCCAAAGCAATGGTCTGGCCCCCTCTCCCTCCTAAGCCTTCCAGCTAAGGGTTCTGCTCTTCCGGGGTCAGGGCAGGCCCCGGGCCGGTGCGCTAATCCGGCTAGGAGGCTTCGGGCGAGGCAGGCTGGAGACGCCAGGGCAGCCCCAGGGCAGCGGCTCCTGTCCCCAAGTCGTCGGGCCCTCCTCCAGCCTCCCTTCTCCGCGAGGGCGGACGCCGCAGCCAGCTCTGGCGCAGCGCTGCCCAGGGCGGCGCAGGACCCTGGGGGAGCTCGTCCCCCACCGCCAAGCTGCTCGCGCTTCCCCGTTCGCCGCCTGGAGGTTCGGGAAGGAGACACGCCCGGGCCAGGCGCGGTGGCTCACGCCTGTAATACCAGCACTTTGGGAGGCGGAGGCGGGCGAATCACCTGAGGTCGGGAGTGCGACCAGCCTGGCCAACATGGCGAAACCGTGTCTCTCCCAAAAATACAAAAATTAGCTGGGCGTGGTGGCACGAGTCTGTAATCCCAGCTACTCCGGAGGCTGAGGCAGGAGAATCGCTTGAACGCGGGAGAGGCTGCAGTGAGCCGAGATCCCGCCATTGCACTCCGGCCTGGGCGACTAGAGCGGCTCAAATAAATAAATAAATAAATAGAAGTCACCCCTGTCCGAACCTGGCTGAACTCCAGGCGTTCCCCACCCGCAATACTGCGGGGTGGTGCCCCAGGATCCATCCCTCCTAGGAGACGTCCCGCTTCGGAGATCCCAGCTACCCGCGCCCTCCCCGAGCCCGCCTCCCCAGAAGCCTCCGAGCAGTTGGGACGCATTCGTGTTTGAAGAACACACGATGAAGCGCCTGCAGCGCTCGGTTTCCCCCGCGGGGCAGCGCGGGCGCGGGGTGCGCGTGGGCGGGCGGCCGGGGAGGGCAGGGGACCGAGGGCAGCGGGCGCCGCAGGGGGCCCCCCCATCCCCCCATCCCCCCCTTACCCCCCCCAACTCGCTCTGAGTCCGGGGGGTGCCGGCCTAGGCTACAGGTGGGGAGGACTCCCGGTGGCCTGGTGGAAAAGCTGCCCTCTCTCACCCAGGCACGCCATGGACACCAGCACCGCAAGGGCTCTTTTGTGAAAAATGTCTCTGCCAGCACGCTCTCAAAAGCTTCTCTCTGAATCCGCTCATCTGAGGAGTCCAGAGGATCTGGGCCATTCTTTTCCAGTCTGCACAAGGGGAGGGAGGTCAGCTGCACCCTCCCTGTGAAGGACGCCGCCCCCTTTCCTTCCCGCAGCCCTCGCCAGAACTCTCTCGGGCTGCCTGGCGGCGCCCTGGCACCGCGCAAGCGACAGCTGTACAGTGAGCCTCGAGTGACCTTCAGAGGCCAGGCGCCCACAGCATCCAACCTGACACACTGCTGACCAATGAACTTGGTTCTGCCCCAGTCAGAGCACCAGAGTTCAATGTTTTATTGACAGAACCACTAGAAGCTGCCTTTTCCCAGCCTTTACAAAACTCAGGACTCGGCCTCTCAGCATATTTCTCAATGAACAGCTGACTGTGCCCTGGAATGTCAGGTCAATCGCCTTGGCTTTGTTCTTTCTGTTATGACACATCCATTGTATGGGTGTTTGTGGCGAAACTGAAACAGAAAGATTCTCACTTTAACATCCTGTTGTGAGGATTTCAGGATCGCGGCACACGGGAGGTAGGACTAGATTGCAACTCTGCCCAGAGCAGCATGCAGAGGCTCGCACTGTGAATTTTAGCTCCGGATCAACTGCAAGAACAAACCAGCAATCCTGAGAGGATCCACAGACCCCCCGAAGGAAGCAGACTGCTCCTGCAGGACCCGGGAGACACCCCAAATACTGAGTGCCCCAACTGTGGAAGTGGGAAAGGGAGACCCTCCTCTCCCCAACACACACTCCCGCTGGAGAAGCTGAAGGTCTGTTTGCGGAGAAGTTTCCGGCTTTACCCGGAGCAGAGTCAAGTTGGAGAGCCCAGCGGAAAACGGGGAGAGGAAGCAGCAGTAAGGCCCTGGGAGCTTGCTGGGTCCCCTAGCAGCCCATTCCTGTCTGGCACCACAGGGATCCTTTGGGAGGGTGGCCTGAGGAGCAGGGGGTAAAACTCCACAGGGAGAAGGAATTCTGTAGCTGAACTTTGTAACAACTTGAACCCCGCGAGAAGCCTCCTGGCCAGAACTCAGGAGAGGGCTCGAATCCAGCGTGCAGACTCCACAGGCGGGGGAAGAACTAAAGCCCTTTTCTTTCTCAGCTAGGAGGTGGAAAGCCTGCGACAAGTTTTCAAACCCATCTTGCTCTTCACCTGGAAACAGATGCAGGGCTATTGTGGAGGGCACAGTGGAAATGAGACCAGCCCTTCAGTTTGCATGGGAGCTGGGTGAGGCCTGTGAGTGCCAGCTTTCCCCCACTTCCCTGACCCCTGCATGACTCAGCAGAGGGAACCATAATCCTACTATTTACACAACTCCAGTGACCTGGGAATCTCACCCCCATTCCCCACAGCAGCCACAGCAAGACCTGCCCCAGGAGAGTCTGAGCTCAGACACGACTAACCCTGCCCCCACCTGCTGGTCCTTCCCTACCCACCTTGTTAGTGGAAGACACAGGACATATAATCTTGGGAGTTCTAGGGCCCTGCCCACCACTGGTCCCTTTCCACACTACTACAGCTGATGCTTTCTAGAAATCACTACCTCCTGGTAGGAGGCCAACCAGCACAAAAATAGAGCATTAAACCCCAAAGCTAAGGACCCTCATGGAGTCCATTGCACCCTCTGCCACCTCCACCAGAACATGTGCTGGTATCCACAGCTGAAAAACCCATAGATTAACATCACATAGATTAACCCATAGATTAACTCATAGATTAACCCATAGGTTAACATCACAGGAATCTGTACAGACAACCCCAGTACCAGCCCGGAGCCAGTTAGACTCGCTGGGTGGCTAGACCCAGAAGAGAGACAACAATCACTGTAGTTCAGCTCACAAGAAGCCACATCCACAGGAAAAGCTGGAGAGTACTACATCAAAGGAACACCCCATGGGACAAAAAAATATAAACAATAGCTGTCAGCCCTAGACTTTCCTTCTGACAGAGCCTACCCAAATGAGAAGGAACCAGAAAACCAACCCTGGTAATATGACAAAACAAAGCTCATCAACACCTCGTGCCCCCCCAGAATCACACTAGTTCACCACCAATGCATCCAAACCAAGAAGAAATACCTGATTTACCTGAAAAAGAATTGAGGAGGTCAGTTATTAAGTTAAATCAGGGAGGGACCAGAGAAAGGCAAAGCCCAATGCAAGGAAATCCAAATACTGAAGGAAATAGATAGCTTAAAGAAAAAAACAATAAAAAATTCAGGAAACTTTGGGCACACTTTTAGAAATGCGAAATGCTCTGGAAAGTCTCACCAATAGAACTGAACAAGTAGAAGAAAAAAATTCAGAGCTCAAAGACAAGGTCTTCAAGTTAACCCAATCCAACAAAGACAAAGAAAAAAGAATAAGAAAATATGAACAAAGCCTCCAAGAAGTCTGGGATTATGTTAAATGACCAAACCTAAGAATAATCAGTATTCCTGAGGAAAAAGACAATTATAAAAGCTTGGAAAACATATTCAAGGGAATAGTCAAGGAAAACTTCCCCAGCCTTGTGAGAGACCTAGACATGCAAATACAAGAAGCACAAAGAACACCTGGGAAATTCACTGCAAAAAGATCATTGCCTAGGCACATTTTCATTAGATTATGCAAAGTTAAGACGAAGGAAAGAATCTTAAGAGCTATGAGACAGAAGCACCAGGTAACCTATAAAGGCAACCTATCAGATTAACGCAGCTTTCTCAGCAGAAACCCTACAAGCTAGAAAGCATTGGGGACCTATCTTCAGCCTCCTCAAACAAAACAATGATCAGCCAAGAATTTTGTATCCATCGAAACTAAGCATTATATATGAAGGAAAGAGACAGTCATTTTCAGACAAACAAATGCTGGGAGAATTTGCCATTACCAAGCCACCGCTACAAGAACTGCTAAAAGGAGCTCTAAATCTTGAAACAAATCCTGGAAACACATCAGAACAGAACCTCTTTAAAGCATAAATCACAGAGGACCTATAAAACAAACATACAAGTTAAAAAGCAAAAACACCAAAATGAAAAAAAAAAAAATTAGAGAGGCAACAAAGAGCGTGATGAATGCAATGGTACGTCACATTTCAGTACTATCATTGAATGTAAATGGCCTAAATGCTCCACTTAAAATATACAGAACTGCAGAACAGATAAGAACTCACCAACCAACTATCTGCTGCCTTCAGGAGACTCACCTAACACATAAGGACTCACTTAAAGGAGGCAGAAATAGGCATTTCATGCAAATGGACACCAAAAGTGAGCAGGGGTAGCTATTCTTATATCAGACAAAACAAACTTTAAAGCAACAGTGGTTAAAACAGACAAAGAGGGATGGTATATAATGGTAAAAGTCCCTGTCTAACAGGAAAATATCACAATCCTAAACATGTATGCATCTAACACTGGAGCTCCAAAATTTATAAAACAATTTTATAAAATTTATAAAACAATAGACCTAAGAAATGAGATAGACCGCAACACAATAATAGTGAGGGCTTCAATACTTCACTGACAGCACTAGACAGGTCATCAAGACAGAAAACCAACAAAAAAAAAACAATGGATTTAAACTATACCTTGGAACAAATGGACTTAACAGATATATATGGAACATTTCATCCAACAACCGCAGAATACACGTTCTATTCAACAGCGCGTGGAACTTTCTCCCAGATAGACTATATGATAGGCAATAAAATAACCCTCAATAAATTTAAGAAAGTTGAAATTATATCAAGCACTCTCTCACACCACTGTGGAATAAAACTGGAAATCAACTCCAAAAGGAACCTTCAAAACCATGCAAATACATGGAAATTAAATAACCTGCTCCTGAATGAATATTGGGTCAAAAACAAAATCAAGATGGAAATTAAAAAATTATTCAAACTGAATGACAATAATGACACAACCTTTCAAAACCTCTAGGATACAGCTAAGGTGGTGCTAAGACCATAGCCCTAAACGCCCACATCAAAAAGCCTGAAAGAGCACACACAGATGATCTAAGGTCACACCTCAAGGAACTAGAGAAACAAGAACAAACCAAACCCAAACACCAGCAAAAGAAAGGAAATAACCAAGATTAGAGCAGAACTAAATGAAATTGAAACAAAAAATAAAATACAAAAGATAAATGAAACAAACAGCTGGTTCTTTGGAAAGATAAATAAAATTAATAGGCCATTAGCAAGATTAACCAAGAAAAGAAGAGAAAATCCAAATACCCTCACTATGAAATGAAACAGGAGATATTACAACTGGCACTACTGAAATTCAAAGGATCATTCAAGGCTATTACGAACACATTTACGCACATAAACTAGAAAACCTAGCAGAGATGGATAAATTCCTGGAAAAAATATAACTGTCCTAGCTTAAATCAGGAAGAATTAGATACCCTGAACAGATCAATAACAAGCAGCACGATTGAAATGGTAATTTTAAAATTACCGACAAATAAAGTCCAGGACCAGAGAGATTCACAGCAGAATTCTACCAGACATTCAAAGAAGAATTGGTACCAATCCTTTTGACACTATTGCACAAAATAGAAAGAAGGAACCCTCCCTAATTCATTCTACAAAGCCAACATCACCCTAATACCAAAACCAGGAAAGGACACAACCAAAAAAGAAAACTACAGACTGATATCCCTGATGAACATAGAGCTAAAATCCTTAACAAAATACCAGCTAACTGATACAACAACATATCAAAAAGATAATCCACCATGATCAAGTGGGTTTCATATCAGGGATGCAGGGATGGTTTAACATACACAAGTCAATAAATGTGATACATCACATAAACATAACTAAAAACAAAGTTCACATGATCATCTCAATAGATGCAGAAAAAGCATTTGACAAAATCCAGCATCGCTTTATGATTAAAACCCTCAGCAAAATCGGCATACAAAGGACATACCTTAATGTAACAAAAGCCATCTATGACAAACCCAAAGCCAACATAATACTGAATGGGGAAAAGTTGAAAGCATTCCCTCTGAGAATGGGAACAAGGATGCCCACTCTTAGTACTCCTCCTCAACATAGTACTGGCAGTCCTAGCCAGAGCAATCAGACAAAAGAAAGAAATCAAGGACATCCGAATCGGTAAAGAGGAAGTTAAACTCACTGTTTGCTGATGAAATGATTGTTTACCTTCAAAACCCTAAGGACTCCTCCAGAAAGCTCCTAGAACTGATAAAATAATTTAGCAGTGTTTCTAGATATCAGATTAATGTACACAAATCAGTAGCTCTTCTATACACCAACAGCGACCAAGCAGAGAATCAAATCAAATCAAAAAGAGGAAGTGAAACTGTCACTGTTTGTTGACAATATGATCATTTACTTTGAAAACCCGAAGGACTCCTCCAGAAAGCTCCTAGAACTGGTAAAATAATTCAGCAATATTTCCGGATATGTGATTAATGTACACAAGTCAGTAGCTCTTCTATACACCAACAGCGACCAAGCAGAGAATCAAATAAAAAATTCAACCCCTTTTACAATAGCTGCAAAAAAACACAAACAAACAAAAACCTTAGGACTATACCTAACAAAGGAGTTGAAAGACCTCTCTACAAGGAAAACTAAAAAAAACTGCTGAAAGAAATCATAGATGACACAAACAAATAGAAACACATCCCATGCTCATAGATGGGTAGAATCAATATTGTGAAAATGACCATACTGCCAAAAGCAATCTACAAATTCAATGCAATCCCCATCAAAATACCACCATCATTCTTCACAGAGTTAGAAAAAACAATTCTAAAATTCATATGGAACCAAAAAAGAGCCCACATAGCCAAAGCAAGACTAAGCAAAAAGAACAAATCTGGAGGCATCACATTACCTGATTTCAAACTATACTATAAGGCTGTAGTCACCAAAACAGCATGGTACTGGTATAAAAATAGGCACATAGACCAATGGAACAGAATAGAGAACCCAGAAATAAACTCAAATACTTACAGCCAACTGATATTTGACAAAGCAAACAAAAACATAAAGTGGGGGAAAGACACCCTTTTCAACAAATGGTGCTGGGATAATTGGCTAGCCACATGTAGGAGAATGAAACTGGATCCTCATCTCTCACCTTATACAAAAATCAACTCAAGATGGATTAAGGACTTAAACCTAAGACCTGAAACTATAAAAATTCTAGAAGATGATATTGGAAAAATCCTTCAACACATTGGCTTAGGCAAGGATTTCATGACCAAGAACCCAGAAGCAAATGCAATAAAAACAAACATAAATAGCTGGGACCTAATTAAACTAAAGAGTTTTTGCACAGCAAAAGGAACAGTCAACAGAGTAAACAGACAACACACAGAGTGGGAGAAAATCTTCACAATCCATACATCTGACAAGGGACTAATATCCAGAATCTACAAGAAACTCAAACAAATTAGCAAGAAAAAAAGAAACAGTCCCATCAAAAATTGGGCTGGCATGAATAGACATTTCTCAAGGCCAATCGCAGTGGCTCATGCCTGTAATCCCAGCACTTTGGGAGGGCAAGGCAGGCAGATCATGAGGTCAGGAGTCCGAGACCAGCCTGACCAACATGGTGAAACCCCGTCTCTATTAAAAATACAAAAATTAGCCGTGTGTGGTGGCATGTGCTTGTAATCCCAGCTACTCAGGAGGCTGAGGCAGGAGAATCGCTTGAACCTGGGAGGCGGATGTTGCAATGAGCGGAGATCGCGCCACTGCTCTCCAATCTGGGTGACAGAGCAAAACTCCATCTCAAATAAAAAAAAAAAGAAAGAAAGAAGAAATGTTCGAGATCACTAATGATCAGGAAAATGCAAATCAAAACCACAATGTGATACCACCTTATTCCTGCAAGAATGGCCATAATCAAAAAATCAAAAAGACATTAGATGTTGGCATGGATGCGGTGATCAGGGAACACTGCAGTGATCAGCAAACACTTCTACACTGCTGATGGGAATGTAAACTAGTACATCTGCTATGGAAAACAGTGTGGAGATTCCTTAAAGAACTTAAGGTAGAACTACCATTTGATCCAGCAATCCCACTACTGGGTAATGGGATTCCCTCTACTCAGAGGAAAAGAACTCATTATTCAAAAAAGATACTTGTACATGCATGTTTATAGTAGCACAATTCACAATTCCAAAAATCCTGGAACCAACCCAAATGCCCATCAGTCAATGAATGGGTAAAGAAACTGTGAGATAGATAGATATATATATATATATATATATATATATATCAGCTCTGCATACTGGACACCTCATTTTTTATTTTTTATTTTATGTGAGCAAGAAATAGATTTCCATTGTGTTACACTATTGAGACTGCAGGTTTATGTTGTAGCAGCTAGGATTACCTAGATTTACTTTTAGGAAAGACTTCTCTGCAAGGAATGTGGAGAATGGGTTGGAGGAGGCAAGAAGAGGAAGGAAGACAAGTGAGAATACATGTGTTGGAATCAACTGAGTGATTGCTATAGGCAACCTGTAGGCAGTATCAAAAGGTGCTATTTAAATTTGCATAACAGAGTGACGGGGGAAGAAGGTGTCTCATTGTCCAGCTTGGGTAACAGCACGGATTGTCTTGCCTTTCAGTTTAATGCAACTGATAATTCATAAGGAGCAGAAGACACTGAGTGAGGTGTCCAGTATGCAGAGCTGATGAAGTGAACTTGATCCCTGCTCTGGTGAATCCAAGAAGGTGTGTTGGGAAGGTGGGTAATAATCTTGGCTTTGGATACATTGAGGTAGAGATACTTGTGTGTCTGAATGGAAGGATAGGATGAGCAAGTAGAGATTTGGGTCTGGAGCTCAGGAGAGAGATCTGAGCTCTGGGCTGGCAGTCAGATCATTGATGAGGGCCAGACCAATTTGGGAGAAAGTGGATGAAAGAAGACTCAGGCCAGCCCCGCAAGGGATAGCAATATTTAAAGCATGGGCCAGGGAAAGGGCAGGACAATGAGACAAGCAAGAGAGGCCAGGAAGCTAGAAGGAAGATCAGGACCCAAAGCAAAAAGTGTTTCTTAAGGAAGAAGTCTCCAAAAGGGTAGAATATTGCCAAAAAATCAGGTTTCTATTGAACTTAGGAACAAGGAGGGTGTTGGTGACCATTTATTTCGTGTAATGGTGGAGCACAAACCAGATTGGAGTTGGCTGAGGAAGGAGTAAACAATCACAAAACCTGGAAGCTAAAAGATTCATAGATTTGACTACATAAAAACTCTTTAATTTCACATGGTGAAAATACTGTAAACAAGATAAAATACAAATAACAATCTAGGGATATATTTATGATTCATTTCATAGACAAAAGGCTAATCTCTTTCTTACCTTTTTTTTTTTTTAAGAGATGGGGGCCTCACTGCATTGCCCAGGCTGAAGGGCATTGGCTATTAGCAAGCACAATCATAGCACACTACAGCCTCCTGGGCTCAAGCAGTCCTTCCGCCCCAGCCTCCCAAGCAGCTTGGACTACAGGTACGTGCCACTGTGCTCGGCTTAATTCCTTGAGTATAAAAAATGCTTCTACTCATCCATGCATACTAGGCCTACACTCCTGAAGAAAAATATGGGTGAAGTATATGAAGCCAATTCACAGAACAGGAAATAAAAACAGCTCTTAAACATAAGAAAAGGCAGAAATAGACTTTATTCATGAAAAGGGGAAGTCAATGTTCAAATGCCATTCTCATTAAAAACTTTTATAAAAACCAAGGATAAACAGATATTTTCAAAAACCATTTATATGGATTTCATTTCAATTTCAATACCATGTCACTTAATGTTAGACATATGGTTGTATAATGGAGTTCTTCTTTCTTTAGATTATGTGCAGGCTACAGAATTAGATTTTCCTTGTTAAAATTTTAAATATTACAGAAATATAGAAGGCAAAAAATGGAAGGTTTTTTCCCACATCTCCTTCCCCAAACCTATCTCAGAGACAACCTCTGTTAGCAATGAAAAGTGTCACCTTTTAAACCTCTCCCCATAGATTCGTATACATAAATTTACCTACACAGGGTTTCGTTCACATAAATGAGATCATATTATACACACTGCATTGCCAGTTACATTTTTCACTTAATTTGTTTTCATAGTGTTTTACAAGAAGTGCATTTGAACCTATTGTGATATTTTAAAATTCTGCATAGTAGTTCATGCTATAAATTAAATTCTTCTCCTATTGAAGGAAAAATTAAAATTGAATTAATTACACTTCATTTTCTTTGTTTTTTCCCTCCCTCCCTCTCTACCTTCTTTCCTTCCTTTTTCTTTCCTTTTTTGCTGTTCAAAAATGCTAACTGTACACTTAGAAATGGTTAAGATGGTAAATTTTGTTTTTCTTTACCACGATTTTTAAAATTACCCTGCAAAAATGCCTTTGAAAATACTACAGGGAAAACCTTAGCATATCTAAGCATGTATGCAAATACTTATGTAGATCAGACATCTAAAAGTGAGATGCTGGCCCAAAAAGAATGTCCATTTAAAATGAAAAGGCTGCCCACTTCCTTCCAGAAACCCTTAATCCACATTCCCACACACAAGGTAAGGATGCCTGTTTTCTCGTATGCTCACCAATACTGGATATTATCAACCTCTAAATTAAAATAGAGAGCGGAACAAGAATTTCTGTCATGATTGTGCCCTCTGTGTCTTGGTTCATTTGTGTTGCTATAAAAAAAAAAAACACATACATGAGGCTGGGTAATTCACAAAGAGAAGAGGTTTATTTGACTCACAGTTCTGCGGGCTGTACAAAAGGCATGGCACCAGCATCTGCTTCTGGTGAGGACTCAGGCTGCTTCCACTGATGGCAAAAGGTGAAGGTGAACTGCCATGTGCAGAGATCACAAGGCAATAGATCAAAAGCAAGAGACAGAGGGCAGGTGTCAGGCTCTTTTTAACAACCAGTTCTCAGGGGAACAAATAAAGCCAGAACTCACTCATTACCTCGAGGATGGCACCAAGCCATTCATGCCCCCATGATCCAAATACTTCCCATTAGACCCCACCTCCAACATTGGGGATCATGTTTCAACATGAAATGTGGGGGAACAAATATCTAAACCACAGAAAGTTGTCTCCTGCCTGGGTAATGCAAAAAAGACAAAGACAAAACAATAAACAAAAAACAGACACTAGGGGTGTATCAGTTAGAAGGATGTCCTCTTTCTTATTTGCATATACCGTTACGTACATAGTAAAGATCGTTTGCCTATTGCATAATCATATAGCAGAAACTCCAAGATGATTTACTGAAAATTCTTAAATTACCAAAAGGCTATACCAAATTGGTCATGCACAAGATAAATGTATAAGCTTCAATGGTTTACTTATATGCCATCCATAATCAGGTCAGGGGAAATGCTCTTGTTTAAAATTGTTACTAAAATTTAGAAATAACCATAACAAGAAAAAAAAGATGTGTAGGACTTATATTGAAAAAAACTCAAAAAAAAAGTTTTAATAAAAGTAGTGTAGAAAAGGGCTTGAATAAATGGAGACTCTTCTCATTTTCCTTAATGAGATGACTAAACATTGTAAATACATCAATCAATTTACTCAAGTAATTTATATGCTTAATGCCATGCTAATCCTTCCCCCCAAAAAATTGAAAGTTAAAAAAATTACTTTGGGTATTAAAAAATTATTCTAAAGTTCACCAGAAGAATAAAGATGGAAAAATAGATTTACAAATAATATCCAGAAATTGGCTAATAAATAAAATTATGCTTTATCCTGAATGTCAATAATACAAAATCAAATTCCATGTGAATTAGTTAAATCATTACAAAAATAAAAGTTTAGAAAAAAACTATTATATTTTACTACTTTACGAATGGAAAAGTACTTCTAAGAATGGAAGTGGTGTCGGAAATCACAAAGGGAAAATCTAGATTTGATTATAGAGGAAAACAAAACGCTGTTTATTAATGAAACATCATAACAAAATTTAAAAGGCAATACAAGAATGAGAGAAAATATAAAACAGAGGGATATCTTTAATAGGCAAAGACATATGTAAAAACGAAGCAGAAAAGTAGGTGTGTGAATGACAATTCATAGATGAGGAAATTCAAGAGCCAATAAATGCATAGAACACTTTCACCACTAATAAAAGAAATGCAATAAGTATCTGCATATGATACACAATGTTGCAGATGTTTATAATTTACATAAAAGATACTGAACTAGGGCTGGGCTCAGTGGCTTATGCCTGTAATCCTAGCACTTTGGGAGGCTGAGATAGGCGGATCGCTTGAGGCCAGGAGTTCAAGACCAACACGGCCAATGTGGCGAAAGCCCGTCTCTACTGAAAAATACAAAATTAGCCGGGTGTGGTGGTGGGTGCTTGTAGTCTCAGCTACTTGGGAGGCTGAAGCAAGAGAATTGCTTGAATCCAGGAGGAGGAGGTTGCAGTGAGCCCAGATCATGCCACTACACTCCAGCCTGGGTGACAGAGTGAGGCACTGTCTCAAAAAAAAAAAAAAAAAAAAAAAGATACTGAACTAGGCACTTGACATCCAAGATGTCCACTTGGCCCTTTTCTATGTGTACTTCACTTTGTTTTCATTCCTCCTCTAAAGCTTTTTAATAAACTGTCACTCGTGTTCTAAAAACAAACAAATGTCTTTCATCTCATTTTTTACTCAGCATTATCTATCAAAGGGACTGGATGCCCCATCTAGTTTGTACTTTAGTTTCTAGCTCATTACATAGGAAATGCAAATAAAAAACACAATGAGATACCACTTTACACCCACTAAGATGGCCATAACTTATTTTTTTTAAAAAAAGGAAAAGGAAAATAATGTGTTGGTGAGGAAGTGGAGAGAAATTGGAATTCTCATACA
This sequence comes from Pan paniscus, assembly GCF_029289425.2. Lineage (NCBI taxonomy): Eukaryota > Metazoa > Chordata > Mammalia > Primates > Hominidae > Pan > Pan paniscus. The sequence goes on from NC_073254.2 coordinate 17,513,110, forward strand.
TTGCTGGTGGGAATGTGGAATGGTTCAACTGCTGTGGAAAACAGTTTGTCTGTTCCTCAAAAAGCTAAACATAGAATTAACATATGACCCAGCAGTTCCACTCCTAGATATATACCCAAGAGAATGCAAAATAGGCATTCAAACAAATACAGGTACACAAACATTCATAGCAGCACTATTCCCAATAGCCAAAAGTCAGAAACAACCCAAAGTCCATCAATGAATGAGTGGATAAATAAATTGTGCTATAAACACATAATACAATTTTATTTGGCCATAAAAATGAAGTGTTGATACATGCTACTATGTAAATAAATCTCAAAAACTTGTACTAAGTGAAAGAAGCCAGACACAAAAGGTCTCATACAATTCGATTTACATAAAATAGCAAGAATAGATAAATCCATAGAGACAGAAAGCAGATTGGTGGTTGCCGGGGGCTGGAGGAAGGAAGGAATGGAGAGTATCTGCTTAATGGGATGGGGTTTCCTTTTAGAGGAGAACATTTTTTTGGGAACTTTAAACAAAGGTGGTGGTTATGCAACATTGTTAACAATACTAAGTGGCACTGAACTTCTCACTTTAAAATAGTTAATTTTATGTTATGTGAATTTTACCTCAATAAAAAAATTCTTAAAAAAAATAAACTCAGTGATATCCAACCATTAAAAATATAAGTTACATAGCTCGTATATAATCAACTTACTTATTACTGCACTATGAGGGGCACCCAGATACGTAAGACAGAGTCCCAACCTTTGGTTGTTGGAGGACTATCTAAGGATACAGAGATTAATAAAAATAAAAGAACTACCACGAAAGAAGTGCCCTCCAAGTACAAAGAGAGTTCAAATATGTACATCTGGTTGTGGAGAAAGGAAAAACTTCTCAAAGAATTTGAAGTGAGCTTTAAGGGTTGAATGGAATTTTTACTGTTAGAGGTAGAGAAATACAATATCATAAAGAAAGATGTGATCCCTACAAGAGGATTACGTGGTAAGTTGAAAGACATTAAACAGTCCAACCTGGTCGTTGTCAAAGCTATATACGTTGGGCACAGAACTGAAGACCAGGTGTCAAAGCAGGATGGCTCTGTCCCCTTTGTGTCCCCAGTGCCTAAAGCAGTGTTCGGTGCATGCTTGGTGATTGGTAAATGTCAAAGAAAAAGATAAAAGATAAAATATAGCCGGGCACGGTGGCTCAAGCCTGTAATCTCAGCACTTTGGGAGGCTTAGGCGGGTGGATCACGAGGTCAGGAGATCGAGACCATCCTGGCTAACACGGTGAAACCCCGTCTCTACTAAAAAAATACAAAAAATTAGCCGGGCGTGGTGGCGGGCACCTGTAGTCCCAGCTACTTGGGAGGCTGAGGCAGGAGAATGGCGTGAACCCGGGAGGCGGAGCTTGCAGTGAGCCGAGATGGCGCCACTGCACTCCAGCCTGGGGGACAGAGCCAGACTGCATCTCAGAAAAAAAAAAAAAAAAAAAGATAAAATATAAATGTACATTTTACAACCTTTTTTATAAGGCTAAGCACCAGGAAATCTATAAAATAGTAGCAATATCTAGCACCATTTATTACCACTGAGGCAGCGGGTTAAGGAATGTATTCGCAGTGTCAGGAAAGCACAGGGTCGCCAGAGTGAATTGCATGTGGAATTCTAGAAGAACTTTGCTTGCCATCCTATGGGATTTGGACTGCAATTTTAATACAACAGGGAATCATTATGGTCTATTTTCTCAAGATTCTGATTAAGTAGCATAAGCGAGTGTGGAGCATCATGAACTCATGCTGGCAAATCATGAGGGCAGACAGGTAAGGAATCTGCCCTCATCTTTGCACTTAGCTTTCTAGGCCCATCCTCTTGGAGCTGTAGTGGGGATCTGGGGACACAGGAAGAGGGAAATGGCCGAGTGCACGGTAAGTGCACCCTTTATGGTGATGAGAACCTGCCACAGAACAGAATGCTGTTGGCTCTGTTGTGCCTGATGAAGAAAAGGAAAGGGTGGTCAGCACAGAACCTGGGGCCAGATTCCATGCAGCACTCTGCAACTACAAAGCAGCTCGACGCTGCCGCTGCCTCGGTGCCTTCTTCATTCACCTCCACAAAACTCTTGTGCACGAACTTGGACAGACACAGGTCTCTCTCCGCTGACATTGCCGACAAGTCAGCCTTGCCCTGTTGGAAGGCATCAACAATTCCCAAATGCCGAAGCACAGATTCCATGTCATAATCCTCTTGTAGTTTAAATTTTGGAAGGAGAACTTCAACCTCAGTACTCTTCATACAGTCTGGCTTGGTCCAGGCTGTGAGTTTCTCAAAAGTGAGACTTTTTTCCACCTGAAAGACCAGAATTAGACTTTAAGATTCCGACTTCAGTGCACATGTACAAGCGCACAGGCACTCACAGTTCCCTTCCTCCCCTTGCACGTAGGTGTTGTTTGTTCACATAGGATCAGTGGCCCCTTCATCTGCCAGAAGCTTGTGAGCACTCTTACTTGTCCTATGTCCCATGTGCCACTTCCTTGACAAGGGGGAGAGACACCAAGCAGTCAGAGGCAGGAAGGCTGTGGCTGTCCTCTCCTTATCCAACAACTCCAGAGACATCTTGTATTGTGACAAGTGTCAATGCCCAGGCGACTGTGTTTTTTTTTCATAGTCTTTTTAAAGACAACAAACCATTGCTAGTAAAGAAAAGGATTGGAAACGAAAGGGCTCTCAGTGTGAGCCACTCCAACAGGATTATCTGTCCCAGGTGAGATTCTGCATAGTTTCTGGAGCAGAGAGGTTACCAGAGGATTATCTGCCCCAGAGAGATTCTGCATAGTTTCTGGAGCATAGTTTCAGGAAGGTGGGCAGAGGGAGAGCCAATGGCTGCTGCGCACACAGACCTCTTTAAGTCATGGGGTCCCACTGTCTGCCATTTGCCATGGTTGACTCTCTCACCCTGGAGATCCATGCTGAAAGGAGGCCGAGTGCCTGGATGTGCCCTCAGAGGCTGCCTCTGGTCCCACCCTCTGAGCACTGGACTTCACACCTCCCTGGATGCCCCCTCCCAGCCTTGTTAGGTGAAAGTTAAGACTTCCTCATTCTCTATTTCAGGTTCCTAGACTTTAAAAGCATAATGCTAAGAATGATGATTGTAATAATGGATCACATTTGTAGAGCATTTACTAGTTGCCAGGCAATGTGGTAAGCTTGTTACCTGAATTACCCACATTTTATCCTCATCATAACTACGAGGCAATAACCCTAAGCAGTCATTTATGCTTTTAGAGTTAAAAGTCTGCCATTCATCAAACTAGCAGGATTTTTATAAGCTTCCTCCTACCTGATTTATTTTAAAAGGCATTTTAACCGCCCCCCACCCCTTCTAGCGATGAAAAAACAGAGGACTGAGATGTGTAGTTTGGCAGATCACGCAGACAATATTGGGAAAAGTCAGCCTTGAACAAAAGTTCGATCCCAACGCCAAGTGCCTGCACAGTGTGCGTCTGCCGCATCGCCAACTCAGAAGGTGAATATGAGAGGTGGAAGTGGCGCTCGAATTCTGCCCGCAAAGGTGTCCCTGGGTTCTTCCCGCAGCCCGGGTCTTACCGTGCTGAGCTCCACGCCGACGTCAGGCAGCAGCACCAGCAGGCTCAGCTCCTTCCCGGCGTAGGGCAGCTCCAGCAGCTGCGCGCGCACCTCGCCCACGTGGGCGAGCTTAAACGTGGCCTCCTGATACATCATCTGCACTGGCCTTTGCTCCTCCTGGGGGAAGGATTATTGAAAGACGCAATTAAAACTTTCAAAAGAGCTGCAGTTGCCTCCAAGAGTGTTTTCAGCACCTGTGATGGAAACCGCCACATTCATGCCCCAGTTAACACTAAAAAAAAAAAAAAAAAAAAAGTCAACCAGTTCCTTCCTATCATCATTGTAAACAGACACAGTCCACCCTGGGAAAGGTTTTCTTCTGCAAAATAAAATGTGATACCCTACATTTTCCAGAGGAGAAAGATGTTTCTCATTTAAATTGTGCTCAGCAAATAGATCTAAGAAAGCAATATAATCAAATGAAATTAAATACAAATTTGTTTTGATTTAATTAGAAAAAAATGTGTATTGTTTTTCCTATTTATCCAACCCAACATATGAGAAAAAAAATCATAAAGTGGGATGAAACTTATAGTTCCACAACAGCACGACAGGGAGTATAAATGGATACACTCTCTCAGAAAGAGTAACGACCTACATATGTAGTAATGTATTTTAACCCAATCTTTTCAATTCTGATACTCTAAGGAAATAACTTTTTTAAAATACAGAAGAGGCATAAGCACATAGAAGTTCAGCAAAGTATTACATTTATTAATGTAATACTTTAAAAAATTGATACAGATCATTTATTATAAAAATTAAAACAGTTCTAAAACCAGGGTTAGAATTCTCCTCCTCCCACCCTTTGCAACTAGAGAACTAATTTTTTTAAGTTAAAGTACACCTTACAAAAAATGCAGGAGGGTTACCTGCTTTTGTTTTTTAATTGCATTAAAATAGTATCTTTTTAGGGGCTGGAAGATTTGGCAAATTATTCTAATGCCTGCCTTAATTAAGTTTTACTTCAATGTCAAAACTAAGGTCTTTGTCATGAATTTTTAATATTAAAAAGCTGTAAATATTGAATTAATGATAATTAGTTAACAATTCAAATCAAAACTTACTTTAATTTTAAAAATAACTAATTAAAGACACATTTTCACCTTCTCTCCCTCTACCCTGCCCTATACTGCCTCTCACTCCCACATATCACACTACCTTAACAGTTTTTTTGTTTGTTTGTTTGTTTTTTGCTTTCTAGCCAAGTAAATTGGGCTTATAGGAAGATCTTTAGTTTCCAAAACTAGGTGGCAGCAATGGTTTATGAGAAATTATCAAAGGCAGTTAAGAGCAGTGATAAAACACTACATATATATATTATATATATATATAATATATATATGCAGCAAATATCTTTTACTCCTTCCGTTTTTTTCTACTGAGTTAAGAAATTCATTCAGAAATACTTTAAGTTTCAAATTCCTTTTGGCTTACGCTTATGTCACTTACATTTTTACAAAGTTAAATCTTTCCATTCAACTTCTTCATCAAACTAGCAGGATTTTAAAAAGCTTCCCCCACCTGGTTTATTTTAAAGGGCATTTCCCTTGTGTATGTGTCGTCAAACGGTTCATTCCACTTTCCTTTGAAGTAGATGGCATTGACAAGAACCAGCCTGGTTTCTGCATCAATTGAGCTACCCGGCAACAACTCTTCAATTTTACCTTTCAAGAAAAGTAGAGACTACATTCAGTTGCTTTTTATAAGAACCTGATGCATTCGATGATCCTGGATCCTTAGTTGGAAGCAAACTTCTGTTTTCAACTTTGCTGAGTTTGGGTTGTTATGTAGAGAAATAAAAACAGCACATATGAGTGGTATTCATGATTACTGACACCTTGAGAACATCCACCAAGTTGAGGATGGTGAAAGATACCTAAGTCACTCGAGGAAAGCAGGTTGGTACAAAGTAGAAAAATTACACCAGGTTGGAGAACAAGACCAGCAGGAAATGTGATAGGCTGAAGGGGTGTTTGTCTCACATGGTTAATTGGAGTGTTTGATCCAACCCTTCATGATCACACCCAGTTCTAATGTTCTGTGACTACACATGGACATGTCAGAAGCAACCAGAATGGATGGCTCAAAGTGGGAAGAGCTGACATTGGGCACATGGGGAGTTTCCAGAAGCTTTTGGAGGAGATATTCCTGCTGTATCCCCTCAACAAAGCACTAGGCATCCCTGGAAAAGAGGATGTGGGCAAGCAAAGATCACCCCTTCTTTCCCTGGAGATCAAGTGGTACTGTTTCAATGAACTGAGGGCATCCCTGCTAACCCACTGCCTGAAGAGAGCATCCGTGGTAAATACTCCAAGCAGGAATGCGGGAAACAACTGCTGAGACTTTAAGCGAAGAATGTCTCCCATTCTTTACCGTCTCATTTATTCACAGAAATGGAAATGTTCCCGGTGGTACTAAGCATAATTGGCGCAGAGGAGTCTGAATGGTTCATCAGACCATCATTGGTCTTGGAGGCCTAGACTGGAACACGTCACTTTCTGAAATGTAGATGAATAAGGTTCAACCCCAAATGGAGGGTATTTTCAGTCTGTGGAACTGATCAGCCCTGAGAGAGGGTCTGCAGTTAACCAATCAAATGTAGGCTTATCGAGTCAAACTAAAGGAGCTTAAGTGGAAGACATGAAAAGTCAGGAGTGACCTTAGCAGGTAAAGGTAATGGTGATGGAGGTCCCCCAGAACCTAGGAAGAGGCAGCCCAAGTGTATACCTCAGGCAAGATCTGTCCACCAATCTCCTTCTCGCAGAGACAATGGAGTCACCTGACATGTGAATGTTACAGGCCAGGGAGAGTATATTTTAATGCAAGTTATTAAACTGGAAACCTGGCCTGAGATTCTTTTGACATTTGTTTTTTTGTTTGTTTTTTGTTTTTGAGACAGGCTGGAGTTCACTGGCATGATCTCAGCTCACTACAACTTCTGCCTCCCAGGTTCAAGTGATTCTCATGTCTCAGCCTCCCAAGCAGCTGGGATTACAGGCATGGGCCACCACACCTGGCTAATTTTTGTATTTTTAGTAGAGATGGCGGCGGGGGGGGGGGGGTCCCGCCATGTTGGTCAGGCTGGTCTCGAACTCCTGACCTCAAGCGATATGTCCACTTCGGCCTTCTAAATTGCTGGGATTACAGGTGAGAGCCACCGTGGCTGGCCCTCTTTTGACATTTGTATCAGCTACTCTGGTCCTGGGAGAATAGACAAAAGTAAATCTCTGTTGCTGAAAACCTGAATGTCTGATCAGAACCTTTATGAATCCATCAAGGTTCAGTATGCCAGGAAGCCCTGCCAGTCAACACTACTCTGACCATCTGAAACACCCGTGAAATTAGAGGGGGCGGAGTGGAGAGGTGGAGGTGGGTGAGGAGAGAGAGGAGGGATAGGAGGGAGAGGAGGAGGAGAGAGGATATAAGAGGAGGGAAGGAGGAATAGGAAGAGCCGCAGGAGGAGGACGGGTTGGGAGGAAGGTGCAATAACTTGTCATTCTGACCTTCGGTCTTTTTTGAGACCCAGGTGTTGATGTGTTTCCTGGACTCTTCTGCAGCTCTGATAAAGGAAAGCTCCTTCAGCTCAGCATGGTAGAATTGAAGACAGGATTCCTTAAACGTCTTTGGAGAGAAAAATGTTCAGTGAGGCTGCATTGCTAAATACAAATGTCAGCAAACTTCCAAAAATTCTAAATATGTTACCTTTTTTTAATAAAAATAATATACATAACTCTTTAAAAGTGATCATGTGAAGATATGTTAAAATATCAGAGTTTGTGAATAGGTATGTATTGAACCCTGAATAACCAGAAATGAACTTGAGAATTTTACCTTTCAATTTTACCTTTCAAGAAAAGTAGAGACTACTTTTGCAATACTAATGCAAGGTATAATTATAGAATTGCAGTCTTTAAAAAAAAAAAAAGAAGTTTAGGCGGGGTGTGGTGGCTCACATCTGTAATCCCAACAGGCAGGAGGATCACTTGAGACCAGGAGTTTAAGACCAGCCTGGGCAACGTAGTGAGACCCCATCTTAGAAAAAAAAATAGTGCAATTTTTTTTAATTGGTTAACATAAATTTCTCAATTTCTCTAGGGTCTTTCTCCCAGACTCTATATCACCAGGTATGTTGAATGCAACTTTTATTGTTCTATTGATTCAACTTACTGAGAGGAACTGACAAGTTTTCTCTCCAAAGAGCCTGTTGGCCGTTCTCAGCAGGTACTGTGTGCCAGGCTTGTTCACTTCAGTGAGAAGCGACTGGAAAGCCCGATGAATGTCTTCCTCTGTGTTTAAAGACAGTGCCTGTTGTGAAAGATAATTTTAAAAGTTATCAAGATAGCTCTTTGATGGCTGGGGAGAGGAGAGAGAGGGGACAGAAAACAGGCGAGTAAAAGATGTAGCCATCCTGCCTGAATGGATCTCGCTTGTTTAAAGATCAGTAACACACAAAAAATGACAAGGGTGAGAAAAGCTCAGAAAAGAGGTTGTGATAAAATCTTGCATCAAAAGGAAAATATAAATGCACCCTAAGTGGTGGGAAAATTACCTCTAAAATTTATAGTGAAAAAAAAAGATGCAGTTAAAAAGTTAAAAGCAGAAAAAATGCATGGAAAAATAGACAGAAATACAATCATCAGAATCCTCAAAAGGAAACAAGGATATTACATGAGCAATGTGATTAATAAGATAATAACACAGTTATTAAAATTGTACCCTATAGGGACTACGTGTGTACATTAAATATTTCAAAATATATCACACATATTGGGCCATAAGAAAAGTCTCAACATCCCAATACATTCTGAAATACAGAATTATATAGATCATATTCTCTAACTTCAATGTCGTAACAAAAAGTCAGCATTATAAATAAAATGCCAACAAAATGAAAATGACCTACAAAATATTACTGAAAACACTTTTCTAAATAATTAACTCTTCAAAGTAACAATTAAAATACTCTTCTAGGCCAGGCACAGTGGCTCATGCCTATAATCCCAGCACTTTGGGAGGCCAAGGCAGGAGGATTGTTTGAGTCCAAGAGTTTGAGGCTAGCCTGGGCAACATTGCAAGATCCCGTCTCCAATTAGCTGGGCATGATGGTGTGTGCCTGTGGTCCCAGCTACTTGGAAGGCTGAGATGGGAGGATTGCTGGAGCCCAGGACTTTGAGGCTGCAGTGAGCTATGATCAAGCTGCTGCACTCCAGCCTAGGAGACAGAGCAAGACCATGTCAAAAAAAAAAACACAAAAAATCCTCTTCTAAACAAATATTTAAAATATTCTTCTAGGCTGGGCACAGTGGCTCATGCCTGTAATCCCAGCACTTTGGGGGGCCGAGGCGGGCAGATCACTTGAGGTCAGGAGTTCAAGACCAGCCTGGCCAAGATGGCGAAATCCTGTCTCTACTAAAAATACGAAAATTAGCCGGGTGTGGTGATGCTTGCTGGTAATCCCAGCTACTTGGGAGGCTGAGGCAGGAGAATCACTTGAACCCAGGAGGCGGAGGTTGCAGTGAGCCAAGGTCATACCATTGCACTCCAGCCTGGGCAACAGAGCAAGACTCCTTCTCAAAAAACAAACAAACAAAAAAATTCTTCTAAATAAGTATATGACATATGATTTAGAAAATAATCAAAATATGGGTGATATATATTAGACCAAAGAGTTTGGCCAAAGATAAGTTAAAACATAGCATTGTTTTCAATATTACCAAGAAAGTAATAAAATGCTAAAACTTTAAAATCATTATGTTAGAAAAGATACAGAAAAACTCCCAAGGAATTTTGGGACAAACACAAAATGATCAATGAATCCAAGAGCTGGTTCTTTAAAAGAAAACACACATACATACAAAACAGACAGCCACCCACCACATGTAAGAAAAAGCACCCCAAAGTAAAGTTATATGTGAAAAAGAGGTTACAGCAATATAAACAAAGGGAATGTTAAAACAAAAACTCTATATAATTATTTTCAGTAAAGTACAGATTATAAGTTACCAAATGCCAGTCAAAAATATGAATACTAGCCAGGCATGGTGACATGTGCCTGTAATCCCAGCTACTCGGAAGGCTGAGGCAGGAGAATCACGTGAACTTGAACTTGGGAGCTGGAGGTCGCAGTGAGCTGAGATAGCACCACTGCACTCCAGCCTGGGTGACAGAGCGGAGACTCTATCTCAAAAAACAAAACAAAACAAAACAAACAAAAAAACCCAAAAAACAGAATCTATCAGTCACAATGAATGAACAAAAAAAAAGAGGGAGAGAGAGAGAATTACTTCTAAAAAGGCTTAGATGATCTTTTGAGGGATTTTTTTTCTAACATTCAAGCAATTTCTATTTCTCATGCAATACACACTGTTCTATAACACAGAAAAGAGGAAGCTACTAAATTTATTTTAGACAGCTCATAGACTGTTGATAAGAAACCCTGTCAAAAATAGAACAGAACCAAAAGCTAAGGCCAATTTCACCTGAGGCTGTGACACCACTATTACTATTCATAGCCAACACATGTTGAGCACTTGCTTTACATGGACTGTCTCACTGAATCCTCACATTAGCTGAAAAAACATTTATAAAAGTAAAGATACCATATAATCACCAAAGTACAAAATGTCAAGTGAAAATGGGGAAATAGGGCCAGGCGCAGTGGCTCACGCCTGTAATCCCAGCACTTTGGGAGGCCAAGGCAGGTGGATCACGAGGTCAGGTGATCGAGACCATCCTGGCTAACACAGTGAAACCCTGTCTCTACTAAAAATAAAAATTAGCTGGGCGTGGGGGCGGGCACCTGTAGTCCCAGCTACTCGGGAGGCTGAGGTGGGAGAATGGTGTGAACTTGGGGGGTGGAGCTTGCAGTAAGCTGAGATCGCACCACTGCACTCCAGCCTGGGCGACAGAGCAAGACTCTGTCTCGAAAAAAAAAAAAATAGGACTGGAGGAAGATGCTTTACATTATCAAGGGTGGTTGTCTCTGTTTGATGGATCCATAGGGATTTTTTCCTCCCTTCTACTTTTATTTTTTTTTAAATTTTTATAGTGGACTTTTACCAGTTATATAATGAAGGAAAAATAAATAATTCTTTAAAATATTTCTGCTGCCATTAACGCTTCCCTGCGTGTTACAGGTAGCAACGTGTACACAGTATGTTTGGTGTCTCACAAGCATCCAGTTGAACACTGGAGCCATAGAGGGAGCTCAGTCTCACACCTAAGAAGGTACCTAGACAATTTTGGTGCTCTCAAAAAAGCTTTCTATAAGGGTTTATCGGTGAGCCTAAAACATAGAAAAAGATCATAAAGATTTCAGAATAAGGAACTTCAGAATCAAAATGGAGTCACTAATGTTAAAAAAACAAAACCAAAAACCTTTGACAAACAGACAGCGAAGGCCATGAAGAGAGGGTTCTCACGCTTGAATGCCTGATAACACAACTATCACAAAGGACTCTGTAAAAACCTACACTCTTGCACAAAGGCCATCACAGCCTTACACAACAAAATACTTGTGCAAGGACGTCTACCCAGGAACTCCCCGTCCAACCTCACACTGACATCACCTTCGTTATTGATCTTTTTGCCAAAAATAATTATTTCAAAGGAATTATGTAATCCTCTTTACTTTTTCCTTTAAAAATCTTAGTGTTATTTCACCTCCCTGAATGTGCACATAGCTTGCCATGGCATGCATATTTTCATTGCAATGCCCTATTTCCAAATATATATATCTCTTAGAGAGCCTCTCTGTGCTTATTATTAAGGCTGGTAGCCTTTACACATAAACCCTCCCTTCTTCACACAATGAGCTGGGAAATTATTAAAACGAGTAATTCACTACTGAAAAGCGTCATCAAAGAAAAAGACAGTCATATTGAACAAAGGACAACTCCCATGATGAAGGCGTGTCCAGCGGCCTGCGCTCAGGGATGACGCTTTTCGGTTTCATCTCACGTGTCTGTCTCCTCTCCTTTCCACAAACGTCTGGGGACAAGCACTGATCTTGAATCATTTCCACAGGTTCTCTGAGTGTTGGTGAGACTGAGCTGAGCAGTACCTGCACAGTGTGCAGCTGTAATGAAGCACTTGCCCTGGAATCCTTCTTGCAAATTTCTGTTGATGCCCTCCCTGAGCTGTTGGTACAGAAACAACTTGAAACAGGTATTAACCTTCCTTACCAATGAAAGTTTAGTTACAAAGTCTCTTGCTCCAAAAAAGAGGTAGGTCTTTGCAACTTATGTTTCAAATAATTTCAGTGTCATTTTCTAAAGAAAGATTCTGCGCTAGGACAAGACAGCTTGGATGGTCTTTTCCAAGGGATTAACCGAGGAAAGTTTCCCCCAAATAAATCTCGGTGGAGCAGAGTTCCTGCCTCCCTGCCCTGCCCTACTTCTTCCCCAGTGGACCCCGCCTCCCTGAAACGGCCAGTGCACACTCGGGCCCCAGTCCTGCCCTCCTTTCTCAGTGGCTCTGGAGTGTGAGTGTGAAGCTGGTGACAGAACACGCAGCCCAGGCCAGTCCCTGCTCCTGGCGAACGGGCAAGCTTACCTGGGCCATCTGGGTTGCGGTGTTTCCCTTTGCCCCTAGGAGAACCATGGCCAGGGCAGAGGAGATGCTCACAGGAGAACAGAACACGTTGTGCGAAGGGTTATCTTGACACAGTATCTTTAAAAGGCGTATGGCAAAAGTACCACTTGCATTAGAAAGAGTTTCCATGATGCAGGGCCTGGAAGGGAAGAATAAAGAGAGATGCAGTTTCCACACTCCCTGAATGTTACTGACCTACTTACTACAGGGCAATTTTGGAATCATACTTTTTGTTTTCTTCTCAAAGTTCATAAGTATTTTAAATTGGAGAAAAATTTATTTTCTGTTAGTCTCTGGCCAAAAATTAAGTGCTGGCCAAAAATTAAGTGCAAATGTTAAGGTAATTAGCTAATGTGATGGCAGCAGCTCAAACCAGCAATAGCAACAGAACTGGCTCGCCTGCAGAGCTCACTGTCTTTCTCTCTCTCTCTCTCTCTCACACACACACACACACACACACACACACACACACACACAGAGCTGGAAGCAGTGAACTCCAATTCTTTCCGTAAGGACCAGATCGTCCCATCTGAGGAGGAGAATGGGGTCACGGAGGAGGAGGAAAATGCTGTTCTTATTCTTGCATGCATTTACAAAGAGTCCTTGTGAGATTTTCAACTGGGCACCAGCCTGTGGCCTCCCTGACATTCAGCTGATACACAAAAGACACTGAGATGCTGAATCTGACCCAGAGACAGACAGCTGTGAGGCAAGGAGCTGTCATCCAGAGGCAAGTGAGTGCGTCCTGGACAGCCAGGGTGGAGCCAGTCTGCTCCCAGTCAGCCAGCCTGCCCCAGGCCCACGCGGCCTGACATCCCAGTGACTCCATTCAGAGCTCCTGCCCATCACCAGCTTCTGCACATCATGTGGCCCTTGAACACAGAGTGGGACTTAGACAATTGTGTGTTTTTGCTTCATTTTGTTTTGTTTTTAATGTGCTTCCTAACTCAGAAACATCTATTTGGGAGCTTTACTCATTACTCCCAGCAAAAGCCATGAGTGTAGATTGTGCGTGAGAGGAAGGATCTGATCCCTGCAGAACGCCAGAATGGAAAGGCAAGAAACAGCCCAAGGTGAGGAGTAAAACAGGCGAGAACAAGGAGGTGGTGCCTGTGAAGCCACTGGAGACCAAAGTGTGAATGTGAGGGGGTGGGTCTCTTGGCCACAGGTCTGAAACCAAATGAACCCCCACCCCCAGGCTGCAGTTCCCAGTGCACTTGGAAATGAGACCCTGACTCCTCCAGGTGAGCCTGGGAGACCTCCCTGACTCCTTTCCATCTCCCCCGCCTCCCCTACACCCATCCCCAAGGCCTGCCCTCTACGCCCACATTTCTTCCCACTTCGGATCCTGTGCCTGGTCCAATGCCCAGGCCCCCTCCCGAGCCTCTGGTCTCCCTAGAGCCACTCCCCACTGTCGGGACACCTCATCTGTGCTCCCCAAAACGCCACGCAAAGCGCTGGAGAGCCTTGGACAATGAACACAACCCACTCCCCCAGCCACCCCCACACGCCACAGCCACACGGCACCTCAGAAGGTGGTGTTAATCCTCTTGTCCTTCCTCCTAAATCTCCCGGGGCCCTTAGGCCCCTCAAAGGTGGCTGCTCAAAGCCACCTCGTTAAAACGGTGTCTTACCCACCTGCCCCCTCCCTTGATCCAGCCTCACTGAGGTCACAGCCTCCACCTCTGGCCATCCTGAACCCCTCCCAAAGTCACCTCTTCGCAAACACTGTTGGTCCCCCTTAGAAGGCCGCATGTCCATCACGGGATTAATTCCACTCACCCTCAAACACCGCGGCCCGGAGGCTCTGATTCCCACCCTAGAGGTGGTTCTCTTGACCCCGCCGGCGCGATCCTCCCCAGCACGACCCTTCCTCCCGAAGGTGATTCGTCATCTTGCTTGTGGTCCCCACAGACCGCAGGCTCTGCAGGCGAGGGCTGAGCCTGGCTCTGCAGATTCTCAGGACCCCGTTCGTTTAGCTGAATTATTGAAAGAATTAAGATGGATAAGAGTGCTCAGATTTGAAACTCCGAGACTGGTGGCTTTTTGTTGTTGTTGGTGGTGGTGGTTTTTTTGCGTTTTTCTTTTTTTTGTTTTGAGACGAAGTCTCACTCTGTCTGCCAGGCTGGAGTGCAGTGGCGCAATCCCAGCTCACTGCAACCTCCGCCTCCCGAGTTGAAGTGATTTTCCTGCCTCAGCACATAGCTGACATTATTACAGGCGTGGGCCTCCATGCCCGGCTAATTTCTGTATTTTTAGTAGAGACCGGTTTTCACCACGTTTGCCAGACTGGTCTCGAACTCCTGATCTCCAAGGATCCGACCGCCTTGGCCTCCCAAAGTGCTGGGATTACAAGCGTGAGCCACTGCGCCCGGCCGAGACTGGTGACTTTAAAGGACAGTGAAGAAGCAGGACAGACGTTATCCTGCGGATCCCAGAGCAGAGAAGAGCAGTGAGAAAACAGGGCCAGCAGGTGGGGAAGAGGCTGCAAAGGAGGGCTTCGGCCAGGGAAGGGCAGCAAGGAGACATCCGGGAGGGAGGCGTCCGCGGTGGCTGTGGGCCGCCAAGGCGGAGACCGGCTGCGCGCTCCCAGGCACCCCCAGAGACCGTTGCTGACCCCACCGAGAAGGCACCGCCTCCCCGGGGCTCTTGGCTGAGCGACCCCTCCTGTCCTCCGGTCCCATCTCTCGGTGGCAGCCGGGGGCTTGAAACTCTCCACTCCCGTGCTCCACCCCGGCCCTGCGCGGGGACGCCCTCACCTGCCACCTAGTCCAGCGCTGCCGCCGTCTCCGTGCCGCGCTCCGAGCCTGGACGCCGATCCCCGAGGCGCAGTCCCGGGCCCTGCTGCTGCGCTCGCCGCGGACTCCCGCTAGGGCCTCTGCAGGCACCGCTTTTATACCGCAGGGTCGGGCGCCTCCCACGCTTTCTGCGTTTAGGCGGAGCCTGGCGGGACCAGCGGGGGCGCCGCGCGTGGTGGCCGAGGTCAGAGCTAGGAGCAGGGTCAGGTCAGGGTACCCCCAGTCCGCCCCGCCCAGGGCGATGTCCGCGAATGCTCCCGCCAGCCTGAGGCCAGCCAGGTTCCCAAGGCGCGCGCTCGACCTCACCCACCCCCAGCGCCAGGGCCTCTTCAGGACCGGGTTCAGAACCTGACATCCCAGAGAAGTAGGTTGGGAGCCTGCGGCGTCCAGGGCCTCCGCGCGAAGAAACAAGGCGTCTGCGGGAAAGGAGACAGAGCCTGGAACCCTGGGCTTTTCTACGTAAGGAAGCGAAGGTCGGGTGACAGCCAAGCTCCATGTTCCAGTGGGAAGGCCCCATGGGTCTGTGTTCCACGCCTCTTGTCATGAATATGGGGGATTCACTTAGAACCAAAGCATTTGTTCCAGGTCCCACCACTAACTAGTACTAGTCCTGGGCCCAGAACCAGGCGTCCTCACTCCTAGTACCCAAGCCCTTCTCTAGCCACAGGTGTTTGGGCTGCGGTGTGGTGTAAGCAGCCCCGTTTTCCCGCAAAGTGATGGGAAGAGACACTGAGTCACACGGGCTCAGGACACTCCTTGTGTCCTTTATCAGGGGGTCCAGAGGCAGGGACTCGAGGGAGTTGATGCAGCAGTTCGTGATGTCATCAGATATCCCCCCATCCCCTTCCATCTCAGGCTGGACTCAACTGGAAGCATTTCATGTTGGCACGGTGACGTCCAGAGGAAGGCAACAGACAAATGGCTCTCTCTGGAGCACGGAGCGTCGCCCAGAAGCCGTGCCCTCCTGTTTCAAATTGACCAGAATTAGAGCTTTCTCCTGAGGGCCTGAATTAGGGAGAGGCAAGGCAGGTGCCTAAGGCACAAAATTTCAGGAGGGCCACACGCATAGGTGCCAACCCTGCATTTGCGCGGCCCTGAGAATCAGAGCCTCCTTCAATTTGACACCCTAGGTGCCTAGCTTGTTTTTTAAAATAAGACCTTTATTAAAAGACAATTCACGGACCATAATATGCATCCTTTTAAAGCATACAATTCAATAGTTCTTGGTATATTGACAAAGCTGTCCAACTCTCACCACTATCTAACTCCAGAAGGTTTTCATCACCCTAAAAGGAACTGTGATACCCATTAGCAATTATTCTCCATTTCCTCCTTCCCACAACCCCTGGCTTCTGGGAGAGGCTCCGACCTCCAGATTTCTTTTCTGGCCCTGCAGATTGACCGACTGTGAAGATTTCATGCAAATTGAATCATACAATATGTGGTCTTTCCTGACTGCCTTCTTTCACTTAGCATAATGTTTTCAAGGGTCATTCTTCATGGTTCCAGGTAGCATTTGTCAGTACTTTATTTCTTTTTATAACTGAATAATACTTATAAAAATATTATAAAATCAAAAGGGAAATTAGAATGTATTTTGAAATGAATAAAAAATGAAAATAAAAACATCAAAATTTGTAGGATGTTATTAAGTCAGTACTTTGGGGAAATTTTACAGCATGAAATGCTTATATTAGGAGAGGAGAAAGGCTTCAAATCAATGACCTCAGTTTCTACCTTCAAAAACTAGAAAAAGTATAAATACATTGAACACATAATCAGTAGAAAAGAAGAAATAATAAAGATTAGAGAATAAATCAATGATATAGAAAACTTTATAATGATAGAGACAATTGATTAAACAAAAAGCTGTTATTTATTTATTCACTTATTTATATTTTTGAGGTGGAGTCTTGCTCTATCGCCTAGGCTGGAGAGCAATGGCGTGATCTTGGCTCCCTGCAACCTCCACCTCCCAATTCCAGCGATTCTCCTGCCTCAGCCTCCCAAGTAGCTGGGACTATAGGCATGCGTCACCATACCCAGCTAATTTTTGTATTTTTAGTAGAGATGGGGTTTCACCATGTTGGCCAGGCTGGTCACGAACTCCTGACCTCAGGTGATCCTCCCGCCTCAGCCTCCCAAAGTGCTGGGATTACAGGCGTGAACCACTGTGCCTGGCCATACCCATGAATTTTAAGGCAACAAATGGGGGCATCGTTGTCAGTGCCATTGCAAGAAAGTGTCTGAGTAAACGTGGACCATGATGGCATAGTGCAAACACGTTAGCTGCCTCTGTGCTCCGAGGCCTAGAGGAAACGTGCTTTCAATCCAAATCATATGACCAGCGATGGAAAATGGGTTTAGCAAAGGATAAAAAAACAGAACTATGAAAACAAGGTTATTTTAGTTTTTCCTTTCCTTTCTCCTCTTTCCCCCACTAAAAATTGTATGGGGGGAGGGGCATGAAATCTGTTCAGAAATAGCTAAGAATCAAGAGATTTTGCAATTACCTATATTTTTCATTTAAAATCTCTTCTACTTTATTACTTTAAGAAAGTCACAACATATCACAAAAATATTTCTTTATCTGATTGCTCATAATGGTTTTCCCAGATAGAAAATACACAGGGCCCCAGAGGAAGCATTTTTCCAGGATTTTCCAACACTGTCCAGAGGAAGGGAGTCTTTGATCCTCACACCAGGTCCAAGGATTTTTCAAAAATCACTACTTCATGATCAGACAAGCCCAAGATAAATAACTGAATCATGTTGCTGGCCTGAAAACCTGGCAAACATGTGTAAGCAGACCTCCGACACTGAGGACCCACCCAGCAGCAACTTCCTTCCTAGCTCCAAGTTCACTGCAAATAAAGTCCCTTACCACCAATGACCCAGCCGTTGTGCGTCTCTGGACTCCTCTGCATCTTTAGCAAAGGCCACATTTTTCCAGCTCTACCTGTGGGCATTTGACACACTTCCTTAAAGTCCTGCAAAGAGCAAAATATGGAGCGTGGCCCTATTCATTCTGCAAAGGTTTCCACAACTTTGAAAACATTTCCCTGCCCCCAACATGTTCCTATCATGCTTGTGACGCAGTCAGGTTCCATTCTAAGACTCATGCATTCAGTTAACAAAAAATAATTCGCTTCCTGCCATGGGCTTGGCTTGGCACTTGCTGGGAACTTGGTACCAAGTTGAAGACACAATATCTGGCCCAAGAGGGCAGCAGTCTGAGGGAGAGACGGCGAGCACACCGAGGTACTTCCCAGGTGCCCTGAACACCCCTAGAACGCCCCAGCCCAACACTTAAGCTCCACAGGGACTTTCCACTAAATCTTCTGTCTCCCACACCGGACTACGAGCCTCAGGACAGCCTAACCCTCCTTTACTAATTTTTATATTAGCACACCGTACATTTGGCCCCCCGGTACCTCAGGTTCCACATCCACAGATTCAACCAACTGCAGATGGAAAATATACGGAAAAAAAAACTTAAAAAAATCAAAAAATAATAGAAATTTTAAAACAATACAGTATAACGGCTATTTGTACAGCATTTACATTGTATTAGGTATTATACATAATCTAGAGATGATTTCAAGCGTATGGGAGGATGTTACACAGGTTACATTTGCATAGGTTATATGCAAACACTACGCCATGTTATATTAGGGACTTGAGGATCCGCAGAGCTCAACGTTCGCTAGGATCCTGGAATCAATCAGATACCAAGAGACAACTGTATTTGTTGAAGCGTATTTGTTGAATGATTGAGAGGCTTCGTACTGGGATTAGATGATCAAGAAGTAGAGATCTGCAAGTGGGCAAACAGGGAAACGGCATTTCAGATCTGCATCATCCAGGTGGCTTGAGAGAACAGGGACCAAGGAAGGTCCCTGAAGATGGACTTGGAAGGGTCTGGAGGTTGTGTGTGTGTGTGTGCGCTCGAGTATGTGTGTCCAGGTTGTGTGTGTGTGTGTGCTCGAGTACATGTGTCGAGGTTGTGTGTGTGTGCTCGAGTACGTGTGTCGAGGTTGTGTGTGTGTGTGTGTGCTCGAGTACATGTGTCGAGGTTGTGTGTGTGTGTGTGCTCGAGTACGTGTGTCGAGGTGTGTGTGTGCTCGAGTACGTGTGTCGAGGTTGTGTGTGTGTGCTCGAGTACGTGTGTCGAGGTTGTGTGTGTGTGCTCGAGTACGTGTGTCAAGGTGTGTGCTCGAGTACGTGTGTCGAGGTTGTGTGTGTGTGTGCTCGAGTACGTGTCGAGGTTGTGTGTGTGTGCTTGAGTACGTGTGTCGAGGTTGTGTGTGTGTGCTCGAGTAAGTGAGTCGAGGTGTGTGTGTGCATGTGCTCGAGTACGTGTGTCGAGGTTGTGTGTGCTTGAGTACGTGTGTCGAGGTTGTGTGTGTGTGTGCTCGAGTACGTGTGTCGAGGTGTGTGCTCAAGTACGTGTGTCGAGGTTGTGTGTGTGTGTGCTCGAGTACGTGTGTCGAGGTTGGGTGTGTGTGCTCGAGTACGTGTCGAGGTTGTGTGTGTGGAGTATGTGTGTCGAGGTTGTGTGTGTGTGTGCTCGAGTATGTGTGTCGAGGTGTGTGTGTGCTCGAGTACGTGTGTCGAGGTTGTGTGTGTGTGTGCTCGAGTACGTGTGTCGAGGTTGTGTGTGTGCTCGAGTACGTGTGTCGAGGTTGTGTGTGTGCTCGAGTACGTGTGTCGAGGTGTGTGCTCGAGTACGTGTGTCGAGGTTGTGTGTGTGTGCTCGAGTACGTGTCGAGGTTGTGTGTGTGTGCTTGAGTACGTGTGTCGAGGTTGTGTGTGCTCGAGTACGTGTGTCGAGGTGTGTGTGCGCGTGTGCTCGAGTACGTGTGTCGAGGTTGTGTGTGTGTGCTTGAGTACGTGTGTCGAGGTTGTGTGTGTGTGCTCGAGTACGTGTGTCGAGGTGTGTGCTCAAGTACGTGTGTCGAGGTTGTGTGTGTGTGCTCGAGTACGTGTGTCGAGGTGTGTGCTCAAGTACGTGTGTCGAGGTTGTGTGTGTGTGCTTGAGTACGTGTGTCGAGGTTGTGTGTGTGTGTGCTCGAGTGCGTGTGTCGAGGTGTGTGCTCAAGTACGTGTGTCGAGGTTGTGTGTGTGTGCTCGAGTACGTGTGTCGAGGTTGTGTGTGTGTGTGCTCGAGTACGTGTGTCGAGGTGTGTGCTCGAGTACGTGTGTCGAGGTTGTGTGTGTGTGCTCGAGTACGTGTCGAGGTTGCGTGTGCTTGAGTACGTGTGTCGAGGTTGTGTGTGTGTGTGCTCGAGTACGTGTGTCGAGGTGTGTGTGTCCTCGAGTACGTGTGTCAAGGTTGTGTGTGTGTGTGCTCGAGTACGTGTGTCAAGGTTGTGTGTGTGCTCGAGTACGTGTGTCGAGGTTGTGTGTGTGTGTGTGTGTGTGCTCGAGTACGTATGTCGGGAGGGGGATAAGAAGAACACAGCAGCAGGAGATGAGCCTTGAAACGTATGTTGAGGTCAAATCGAAAAGGCCTGTATGCAAACCTTTGAAGCCCAGAGCTGACTCCCTTCCATGATCACCTGGTTTCAGCTATAATGGGCTTGGCACTAGCCTCCCATCCTCTGCCCATCTTCTTGTTCTCAAATAATCTTGGTTCTACAGAAGAGGATGCAGAGGGGAGAAGGGGCTAGGCAACGAGAAAGGTGGCAGGTGGCCCCCTGTGTCCCCAGTATTCTCCAATTATAATAGTCAAAGATCAGGCCAATGTTCAAAAATGATTCCTGGGATCGCTGGTGCTTATCCACCCAAAGGGCCCAGAATCTGCCCCAGTGGGATATAAGCCGAGAGCGGGCAACCTCCACAGGAGAGTCCCCAGCAGCAGTGATGACCGGGATGTATTTGAATCTTACAGAAGAACCCTTGGAATCCAGCCAGTCAGCAGCTCACTGATCTCAGATAACATCATCCTGCATGCTACCTGGTGTGGGGAAAAGCAAGAGAGATCAGATTGTTACTGTGTCTGTGTAGAAAGAAGTAGACATAGGAGACTCCATTTTGTGCTGTACGAAGAAAAATTCTTCTGCCTTGAGATGTTGTTGATCTATGACCTTACCCCCAACGCCGTGCTCTCTGAAACATGTGCCGTGTCAAACTCAGGGTTAAATGGATTAAGGGCTGTGCAGGATGTGCTTTGTTAAACAGATGCTTGAAGGCAGCATGCTCCTTAAGAGTCATCACCACTCCCTCATCTCAAGTACCCAGGGACGCAAACACTGCGGAAAGCCACAGGGACCTCTGCCTAGGAAAGCCAGGTATTGTCCAAGGTTTCTCCCCATGGGATAGTCTGAAATATGGCCTCGTGGGAAGGGAAAGACCTGACCGTCCCCCAGCCCGACACCCGTAAAGGGTCTGTGCTGAGGAGGATTAGTATAAGAGGAAGGCATGCCTCTTGCAGTTGAGACAAGAGGAAGGCATCTGTCTCCTGCCCGTCCCTGGGCAATGGAATGTCTCGGTATAAAACCCGATTGTACGTTCCGTCTACTGAGATAGGGAAAAACCGCCTTAGGGCTGGAGGTGGGGCATGCGGGCAGCAATACTGCTCTGTAAGGCATTGAGATGTTTATGTGGATGCGTATCTAAAGCACAGCACTTAATCCTTTACATTGTCTATGAGGCAAAGACCTTTGTTCACCTGTTTGTCTGCTGACCCTCTCCCCACAATTGTCTTGTGACCCTGACACATCCTTCTCTCTGAGAAACACCCAGGAATGATCAATAAATACTAAGGGAACTCAGAAGCCGGCGGGATCCTCCATATGCTGAACGCTGGTCCCCTGGGTGCCCTTATTTCTTTCTCTATACTTTGTCTCCGTGTCTTTTTCTTTTCCAAGTCTCTCGTTCCACCTAACGAGAAACACCCACAGGTGTGGAGGGGCGACCCACCCCTTCAACCTGGTAGAATTTCTTTGAGCCTCATGTATTGCATTATGGAAGGGTTTTTCTGGACTGTGAGTACACGTTTAAGTAAATAAAAGCTACTCAAATTTAAAGCCTCAGTTTAATGAACAGATTTTTTATTTACAAAAACTATTCTGTCAGTAATGGGGGTTTATGAGACAGAGGGAGGTTTCAGGCTGTGCTTGGAGAGAGTGCTTAAAAGGCAGTTAAGATGGTAGTGTAGAAGCTAAAGGGGGATTGTGAACCCAGGCAGTAGCAGAGATGACTCAGAAAGGGGGCGAATGTAAGAGGCCTTGAGAGGTAACCACTCCAGCACCCAGAGGTGAGATGGGGGAGGAGGCCCTGATGGCTGAGCCTTGTGCTGCATGCTGGAAGACGGGGTTTAAGGAGGAGACGCAGATTTGGGCGCAGGAGAATGGACATATTGAAATTGACATCAGAAGAGAGTTATCAAAAAATAAACAAGGGAGATGTAATTTAGAAGCAATATTAAAGATTAAAATTAGACCAGGCCCAGTGGCTCACACCTGTAATCCTAACACTCTGGGAGGCCAAGGCAGGTGGATCACTTGAGGTCAGGAGTTCAAGACCAGCCTGGCCAATATGGTGAAACCCCATCTCTACTAAAAATACAAAAATTAGCCAGGTGTGGTGGCATGCGCCTGTAATCCCAGCTACTCAGGAGGCTGAGGCAGGAGAATGGCTTGAACCCAGGAAATGGAGGTTGCAGTGAGCCAAGATCGCACCACTGCACTCCAGCCTGGGCAACAGAGTGAGATTCCGTCTCAAAAAAAATAATAAATAAAAATTATAATTACACAAGTGCAATTCTAAGTACATGTGATGGCAGCAGAATTGTGTGTATTCTCAACTCTTCTGTAGTTCCTCTTTTATTTTCCTTTTCATTGATTGTGAGTACTACTTACTAAAACGTGTTTTTTTCTCCAAAGTCTGTCAGCGATTCTAAGATATATTCACTTCAATGGGAAGTGACTGGAAGTCTTGGTGAACATCGTTATCTTTGTTTAAACAAAGTGCCCGGTAATATTAAACAGCAATGCCAACTTCGAACATTGCCCTCTTACTTACCCTAAAGAGGGGCCTCCAAATGAATCTCTAGACAGAAAATTAGGTAGGGTCCTATAATGAAATGCTTTAATTGTCTAGCGCAGGGTTTCTCAACTGACGTATTGCTGATGTGTGAAGCCAGATCATTCCTTGCACTGGGGGCTGTCCTGTGCAGTGCAGGGCATTCAGCAGCATCCCTGGCCTCCACCCCCTCCATGCCAGGCACACCTACCCCTCAATGATGATAACCAAAAATGTCTCCAGACATTGCCAAATGTCCTCCAGGCCGGGGCACAGTTGCCCCCTAGGTGAGAACCATGGGTCTGGCAGATTTATTCATGCTAGGAAGCCTTGATAACAGGAGGAAAACAGAACAGAAAAAAAAAAAAAAATGAGTCTTCAGGTTTAAATCTAACCTGGCCCCAGGGAACACAAGAAAGAGCAGACAAAAAACTGAAAATGTTTCACCAGTAATTTTACAGAAGTTCTCCAGGTAACACTGTGATTTAAATGTCAAGCCACAGTGAAAATTAAGGTTGTTCCTCTATCTCCGGCCCTTCCACCAGAAGCTGGAAGAAACAGCTGCAGGGGGATCTTCAGCTGAGGTCTGTGGATGCAGTTTGAGAGGTCAGCCAGACACCACTAATGTGACTTGCACAACATTGCACAGGTGGTAACACGCCGAGACACTTCCCCAGATCACCAAAGAAACCTGAGACTCAGAAAGGTTAAGGACTGCTTCCCTAAAGCAGTGCCCACTACCTCATTTGTACATATGGTTCCCATCATCCATTTTGGGACAGTCAGAATATATTTGCCCTCTAAGCTCCAGAAGATATACATTCTCATTTGTGTTTTTTTCTTTTTTCACGTATTCATTATCATCCACTAAAAATAACCCATTTTATGGAATGTTCATTTACAGCTGCAATTCTATTTTAAACACATTTAGCAAAAGTTTAAAACAAAAAATTGAAATTGTCTTTTTGTGGAATAGAATTGTAGCTTTACCTTATCAAAGATGCAATTTTGCTGTGATTTATGGATGCTTTTGTCTAGAGAAAATAACTTCATCACTTGATTTCTCCCAGAAACACTACAGGAGATTCCCCATCCTGCACAGTTCACCTTTCTATCCATTTCTGCCATGTGCTATCATGAGGTCCTTCCTGCCACCTACAGGCCACCCCAGCTTTTACCGGCTGATGTGAAGGTATGAAAAGGCCCCTCTGTGGAAGCACAGGAGAAAAACATGCCATCATTCTCCCCATGTGATAGGTACATTTCCACCTGTCCCCATGAGCACCATGGCCATGGCAGAGATGCTCAGGGGCAAGAAAAACATATTTCATGAGTTGCTCTCATCACCCTCCTCCTTAATAAACTGCTGGCAAAAGTGCCATCTGGGCAGGGCGCAGTGGCTCACGTCTGTGATCCCAGCACTTTGGGAGGCTGAGGCGGGTGGATCACTTGAGGTCAGGAGTTCGAGACCAGCCTGGCCAACATGGTGAAACCCTGTCTCTACTAAAAATACAAAAAATTAGCCAGGCGTGGTGGCACACACCTGTAATCCCAGCTACTCAGGACGCTAAGGCAGGAGAATCACTTGAATCCAGGAGGTGCAAGTTGCAGTGAGCCGAGATTGCACCACTGCACTCCAGCCTGGGTGAAAGAGTGAGACTGTCTCCAAAAAAAAAAAAAAAAAAAAGTGCCATCTGCACCTGAATTCATCCACCAGGGAAGGTCTGGATCAGAAGCACATCAACCAAGCCCTCTATGGCCACCTAGTCGTCAGTCCCCAGTCAGTGAACACTGGGGTGTAGCCAGCAGAATAATGCCCCTTGCCAAAGATGTCTTACCTCCTAATCCCCAAAACCAGTGACTGTCTTACATGGCAAAAGAGATTTTGCCGATGTGATCCCTCTAGTTAAGAATCTTGAGATGCGAGACGTGCTGGTTATCTGGTATTATGTTCATTTTAAATGTTATTGTAATCAGGTTCTTCTGGCCTGTGTGCTCAGATCAAAGCCAGGTTTCCCAATGACCCGGTAGCCAATTTGCAATGCTCAAATATGCTTTATTGCCAGAGACTCACACATACCCAATCAATCGAGCAAACATTCACAATACAATTATTTTTTTCATTGTTTCTTTTCCTGTGAGTGATGGGAATGACACGATACAATTACTAAAGGCAGTAATGAGCAGAATGGCAAACCCAGGCAGTGGCTGAGAAGGCCAGCACAGCAGATACTCCTCTCACACAGAGCCTCTGGGCAGCCCGTCTCACCGGGAGGAGGCACTTTTTTTTTTCTATTATAAGTTTTAGGGTACATGTGCACAACATGCAGGTTAGTTACATATGTATACATGTGCCATGTTGGTGTGCTGCACCCAGTAACTCGTCATTTAACATTAGGTATATCTCCTAATGCTATCCCTCCCCCTCCCCCCACCCCACAACAGTCCCCAGAGTGTGATGTTTCCTACAGGCAGGAATTCTCAAGGTGCCTCTGACAGTGTCAGTTCCTTGCTGATTTTGTGGTTTTCCCCAGGTGTGTCCGTCATCATCATCTCAGCCACCTTTTGGCTCCATTTTCTATCGGTTCCTTTTGGGTCTCAGGTGGTACATGCAACAGCAAATGTAATCTCATCTCTTATACATATGTTTATCGCCTTAAAGAAAAACAACTTTACTATGAGCTCAGGCTCAGTCTAGTACACATACGCTTACCACTTTAAGGAGTAAACAACTTCACTGTGGGCTTCATGCCACTTGAAAACCAAAAAGTATCTGAGGCAAGTCTGGATCAATTTAGAGGTTTATTTTGCCAAGGTTAAGGGCATGCCGATGACACGGCCTCAGGAGGTCCTGAGAACAGGTGCCCAAGGTCAGGACACAGCTTGGTTTTATACATTTTAGGGAGACATGAGACATCAATCAATATGTGTAAGATGTACTTTGGTTTGGAAAGGCAGGACAACTGGAAGCAGGGGCTTCCCTGTCATAGGCAAACCCAGAGATTTTCTGAATCAATAGAAAGGAATGTCTGGATGATGATAAGGGGTTGTGGACACCAAGCTTTTATCATGCAGGTGAAGCCTCCAGGCAGCAGGTGTGAGACATAATAAACCGTAAATGTTTCTTATCAGACTTAAAGAGTCTGCTCTATCAGTAATTCCAAAACGGAAGACTGCATAATGAGGCATGTCCGGCTCCCCTTCCCATCATGGCCTGAACTAGTTTGCAAGTTAGCTTTGGGCCTTTACCGAGAGGACGGGTCCATATAGAGGACTGAGGGCTTAGAATTTTATTTTTGGTTTACACACATAACACAAGCCACTCCATTTTTAGACATTAGGATCACAAATCATTCTTATAGATCATCTGGGTGGGCTCAGTGTGATCACAGGTCCTCATGAGAGAGGGAGGAGGGCCACAGCCAGAGGAGACGTGAGGACAGAGGCAGCGGTCAGGGTGATGCGGAGCCACAAGCCATGGAACACAGGCGGCCTCTAGAAGCTGGAAAAGGCCAGGAAGCAGATTCTCCCCGGAGCCTTGAGAGGAACCAACCCAGCTGACCCGTTTTGGAGTTCTGACTTCAGAGCTGCACGGTGTAAAGCTCGGTTGTTTTCAGCCATTTGAGGTTTGAGGTAATGTGTGATGGCAGCAATAGGAAACGAATACACTGGCTTAGTCACAGAGTAGCCAATATGGGGCCTCAGCAACAGGACTGCTGCAGGGCTCACAGGCACCCTCAGAGACCAGCTGGCTGTACCCGCCCCTAGTGCAAACAGGCACCGCCCTAAGTTCTTTATGTGCCTCTCAGCTAACCCTCACTATCACACACCGAGGCCCTGCAGTAAGTACCCACCAAGATGAGGAGACTGAGTTTGTTCCCGATCTCCTAGGTGGTTGGTGTCAATGAAGTCAGGGTTGGAAACTGTGATTTGATTCCACAGCCTGCATCCTTGATCATTCCATAAAATCCCCTGATTGCTGCTAGCTCCTTCCCAATTTGGTGTCACTAATATAATTTGTAACCACTGTTCTGTGAATAAAGAATATAATTCTCTGTAAATAAAAACTACTTTTTTTTTTTTTTTGGAGACAGCCTCACTCTGTCACCCAGGCTGGAGTGCAGTGGCGCAATCTCAGCTCACTGCAACCTCTGCCTCCCGGGCTCAAGTGATTCTCCTGCCTCAGCCTCCCAAGTAGCTGTGATTACAGGCATGCGCCACCAGGCCCGGCTAATTTTTGTATCTTTAGTAGAGATGGGGTTTCAACATCTTGTTCAGGCTGGTTTTGGACTCCTGACCTCAGGTGATCCACCTGCCTCGGCCTCCCAAAGTGCTGGGATTACAGGTGTGAGCCACCGTGCCGGGCCAAAGCTACATTTCTAAAAAATAAAACTAAAAACTACATTTCTGTCACCATGTCATGTGAAACAGCTGGACAGATCTCACCAAATCTGAAGGGTCCATTTGAGATGTAAAATAAGGGCTATGTTGAAGAGACAGTTACTTTAAATCTGGGAGAGTCCACGGAGAGGTACCACTTCCCCCAGAGTTGCTGAAACTAGGCTAGGGAGCTGTCCAGGGCAGCCTTGGCATAGACATCAAATATGAAGCCCAAATCCCACGTGGAAACTTGAGTTGGAGGTGTTGATTTGGGGCCAGTCGACACATCACTTGGGGCAGGTCCAGGAGGTATGCTTCCATGTGAGAGTGGCTGGATCACCCATGTGCACCCTGGAAGGTAGAAGGAAAAGATGTGCCTGAGAGAAACTTTATTACTAAATCAAAAGTTACTACAGGTTACTATCAGTTATTATAATTGTAGCAAATTTTTATAAGTCCAACATTAATTATTTCTTTTTTTCCTAGACAGAGGCTTGCTCTGTCACCTAGACTGGACTGCAGTGGCACGATCTCGGCTCACTGCAACCTCTGCCTTCCAAGTTCAAGCAATTCTCCTGCCTCAGCCTCCCGAGTAGCTGGGACCACAGACCTGCACCACCACACCCAGCTAATTTTTGTATTTTTGGTAGAGGTGGGGTTTCGCCATGATGCCCAGGCTGGTCTCGAACCCCTGACCTCAAGTGATCCACCTGCCTTGACCTCCCAAAGTGCTAGGATTACAGGCGTGAGCCACCACACCTGGCCTAATTATATCTTTCTATTAAGCCTTACCTAATAATAGTAGAGTAGGATTCTCTTTGGCTGGGTCACTATTCAATAAAATATTAAAGTTCATCCATGTGCCTCTGTTTCCCAAAGTCTCTTTGCTGTTACTATTGAGGAAATTTTAGGAAATGAAGAGACAAATCATCCACAATCCAATAACCCTGCAAGCTATTTTTCTATATTATGTTATCCTCTCTTTTTTCATATGTGTGTATATTTTGCTCACATTTTTTAAAGCCACATAAGAAATGTATGTTTCCATTTGGAAAATTAGAAAATATGCAAAGCAAGAATTACAGAAAACTCTATGCAGAGATAAGGATCATCATGCATGTGCTGACTTTTATAAACAGGTGTATCATCCCCTGATCTTGCTTCTTCCACATCCCCAGTGGACTGCAGTGCCTCACCCTGCAGTTGTGAGGCTATACTCCCTTAAGCCTTAGCAGGGGTCTTCTGAGTCTCTCAGGGGCACGATGGGAAGGAAAAGGAGCTGAGTGGATGAGGCGGGAGATGGGAGACAATTATTTCAAAGAGTGCACCTCCACTGTCAGATGTTTTGTTTTAGCTTTCTGCTAAAATATTTTTTAAAAGGGAGTGCCTCACACTTAAAAAAGGTGTGAAGGCCATTTTTAAATACAGAACAACAAACAGGCCAATCAGTGCAAATTCTTTTACATTTCAATGAGTGAAAATGTCAGCCAAGAAAATGCCATCTAGTGATATTTGCACAACAGTACCCTACACATAATAGGTCATGATTCTAGAACAAAATGTGAAAGTTCATCCATTGTCCTCAAATAATCAAGCCTCTGGGGAGCCTTCCAGGGCAGCAGCTGCTAGAAGGTTGGTGTCTGTAGTGTCTCCAGCACAGCAGGGTCTGGTCTGTGTCCAGGCTGCTTCTGCCATGCTCAATCTCACCTTACTCTTGAAGGAAATAAAAGGCTAGGAAGCCAGAAGAAATACTCACACCGAGGGCACTGGCCCACCAGGGATGGCATTAGCAAAAGAGACTCAATGAGGATGAGAAAACAGAGATGACAGAGACCCAAATAACATTTGAATTGGACTCTACCTGCAAGTGGAGCTTTACCATCCAGGTGAGGCAGTCATAAACCTAGGCTGGAGTGTGTGTGTGTGTGTATAATCATCCTGTCGGAACAGGCAAAGGAATGAACTGGAGTACCCATCAATGTTGACTCTCCATTAAACTGCTCTTAATTCCTTACAATCACGTACTTCTGGCCTCTCCTGTCTTCCCTCTTCCTCCCTCTCACTTCCTCACCTCTTTCCTTTCCAGCCTGTAGGTACTGTTCATTATCTACCCCATAGCAATGACACACACACATGCACACACACACACACACAAGTGTGCCTTGGGGGTGTGTCCCAGCTCACACTGATGGTTAGGCTGACGCTGGAAGGAGACAACAGGGTGACTCTCTTCTCCGCCCCCTCAGGTTCTTCTTGGTACTCCACTCCCATTTGCACATTAAAGATTGTAAGAGAGTTGGAACTTTGGACATGGATGGACCTCTCCCAGTAAATCTAGAAGGCATTCATTCCAACAGCATACAAAACAATACTGGTGGGTGCCCACGCCACAACACTACGGCACCATAAATATACTGCTATAGGAAAAGTTTGATTTCCAGCCATTGAACTTGACATTGAAATTCCAGCCTGGGTGCAGTAGGGTGAGCCTGTAGTCCCAGCTACTCTGGAGACTGAGGCAGGAAGAGCACTTGAGTCCAGGAGTTCAAATCCAGTCTGAGCAGTATAATGAGACTCCCCTTCTCTAAAAAACAAATAAATACATACATTGGCATCAAACTAGTTTCCTTTTTACACATAAAAAAGCAAGGTGGCTGCACTCCTCTCTCCCCACACACGCTCCTGCTGATGAGTTTATTCCAAGAGCACCGATGCAGACCTTCCCTTCCATTTTTGTGGGGAAAGAAAATGATCTGGAACTCATGCCAGAGGGGAGGGCACATACAGGAATTCGCTGTTGCGGGTCAGCCACATGTTCACCCATAGCAGGAAGAGCCAGCTTTGGGGGAGCCAGGGTCTGCTGTTTCCTGTCAGAGGGGCAGTGGCGAGACCCTCGGGAAGCCCCAAACTTCCCAGGAACCCTCTTGGCAGGGCAGCCGGTTTCAGGCATCTGAACTCTATCTGCCGTCTGGAGAGTCATGAGTGCTTTTAAACAAATGTAGGATGCAATTACTTTGGAGTTTTAGGGAAACCATATGGATGGCCGTCTGATGTGGAAAAGCTAGGGTGCCTGTCGGCAGTCCACGGCCATAGACCTGCAGCTGCCGGGATGCAGCTGGAGAATTAGGACATGAGCTGCTGCCATGACTAGCACAGGTCAGGGGGCGGGCGGAGGTGAGGACTGCTCTGAGAGGCTCCAGCAACATTTATACCCAAGGAAGCCCAGTGGGAGTGGGGGTGTTCCACTGGAGGCACATGGGACATCCCAACCGCCCCTGTAAGCAAAGACAGCCCAGGATATTCAAATATAAATATAGGTAGTGTCACAGGAGTTGAAACCAGAGCAACTCCATCTTGAACAGGGGATGGGTAAAATGAGGCTGGGACCTACAGGGCTGCATTCCCAGGAATTTAGGCCTTCTCAGAAGGCCAGCACAAGATACATGCCACCAAGACCCGCTGATAAAACAGGATGCAGGGCCCGGGGCAGTGGGTCACACCTGTAATCCCCGAACTTTGGGAGACCAAGGCAGGTAGATCGCTTGAGCCCAGGAGTTTGAGACCAGCCTGAACAACATAGCAAAAGCCCGTCACAACAACAACAAAAATTTAAAAATTAGCCAGGCATGGTGGCACACGCCTGTAGTCCCAGCTACTCAAGAGGCCAAGGTGGGAGGATCACTTGAGCCCAGAAGGTCGAAGCTGCAGTGAGCCATGATTGTGCCACTGCACTCTAGCCTGGTGCTAGAGTGCACTCTAGTCTCAAAAAAATAAATAAAAACAGGATGCAATAAAGAAGCCGGCCAAAACCCACCGAATCCAAGACGGTGACAACATGACTTCTGGTCCTCTTCACTGCTCATCATACGCTAATTATAATGCCTTAGTATGCTAAAAGACACTCCCGCCAGTGCCACGGCATGCCAATGCCACAGCAGGAAGTTACCCATGTCTGGAAGTTACCCTATGTGGTCTAAAAGGAAGAGGAACCCTCAGTTCTAGGAAATCCCTGCCCCCTTCCCAGGAAACTTATGAATAATCCACCCCTTGTTTAGTGTATGATCAAGAAATAACCATAAAAATAGCCAACCAGCAACCGCTGGGGCTGCTCTGCCTGTGGAGTAACCATTCTTTATGCCTTTACTTTCTTAATAAACTTGCTTTCACTTTACTCTATGGACTCACCCTGAGTTCTTTCTTGTGCAAGACCCAAGAACCTTCTCTTAGAGTTTGTCTCAGGACCCCTTTCCAAGAACAGTAGGGCATTGGCATGAGTGGCACTTCTAGAGACAGACCTTGGATGCCATCTGCATCCCTGTGCCAGGAAGTTCTATGGAAGTGGAGGAAATTAGTTGGAGGTTATAGTGGAGACCCATGAGAAGAAATCCACCCAATTCAGGGGAACGTCCAACATTTGAAGTTGACTAGGTACCTGAGAGAGTGTGGGAGCCCGAGAGGGAAGGTTGAGGGAGGGCAGGAAAGCCCCTGGCAAAGTGAGATGTGGAGGGAGGGGCCCACTGGCCGCCACAAGGGCAGCAGGGAAGAGGCGTGTTTCCAGCTGAGGGGAGCTGCCAGTGAAGAAGGAAGATGGGAGGTGTTTTGCTTTTTTAAAAAAGCAGTAGCAACATGTCAACGAAAAGAGTCAACTCCTGTAAAATATTTGAAGAGATTTATTCTGAGCCAAATATGAGTGACCATGGCCCGTGGCACAGCCCTCGGGAGATCCTAAGAACACGTGCCCAAGGTGGTTGGGACACAGCTTGGTTTTATACATTTTAGGAAGACATGAGACATCAATCAATACATGTAAAATGTACATTGGTTTGGTCCGGAAAGGAGGGACAAGTCAAAGTGAGGGCTTCCAGGTCATAAGCAGAGCCAAAGATTTTCCAAATCAACAGAAAGGAATGTCTGGGTTAAGATAAGGGGTTGTGGAGACCAAGGTTTCAGCATGCAGGTGAGGCCTCCAGGTAGCCAGCTTCAGGGAAAATAGATTGTAAATGTTTTTTTAATCAGATTTAAAGTAAAGTTAAGTGTTTCCTTTTTTTTTTTGAGACGGAGTTTCACTCTGTTGCCCAGGCTGGGGTGCAGTGGTACGATCTTGTCACTGCAACCTCCGCCTCCCGAGTTCAAGTGATTCTCCTGCCTCAGCCTTCCAATTAGCTGGGATTACAGGCACCATGCTCAGCTAATTTTTGGATTTTTTTTTTTTTAGTAAAGATGGGGTTTCACCACGTTGGCCAGGCTGGGTCTTGAGCTCCTGACCTCGAATGTCCACCCACCTTGGCCTTCCAAAGTGCTGGGATTACAGGTGCGAGCCACTGCGCCCGGCCAAGTAAATGTTTCTTATCAGATTTAAAGCATCTGTTCTATCAGTAATTCCAAAAGAAAGGAGGGTATAATGAGGCACGTTCCGCTCCCCCAAACCATCCTGGCGCAAACTAGTTTTTCAGGTAAACTTTGGAATGTCCTTGCCAAGAGGGGGGGTCCATTCAGATGGTTGGGAAGCTTAGAATTTTACTTTTGGTTTACAAACATGAGACGGTTGCTGTAGATGCGGGCGGCGAGCATGGCAGGACTTCCCCTCCTCCCATCCGGTGACTCCTTGGACCACATCAACCCAGAGCAGCAAGACCCATTGCCCCTGCTACCTGGGGCCCCCATGTCATGTCTGAGCAATGACCCCATCCTCGCTGCCCGCTGCCCAGCTGGCGGACCCTGCCAGGTTCTTACTGCGATGGCCACTCCCCAACCACCACACCCGCAGCAACTCCACGCTAGTGGCTCCTCCCCACCCGAGGCTCCTCCCTGCCCACAGCTCCTCTCAACCTGTGGCTTCTCCCCTCCAGCAGTTCCTCCCTGTGACCCCCGCGCTTGCAGCTCTCCCTCCACTCCCCTGTGCCTGCCTCAGGCCTCAGTCCGCTTCCTTTCCCTAAGCTCACTTGGAGTCCTGGCTCACCCATGGTGCCCACACTTCCAAGACTCCAGCACTTGGGAGGTTCCTGCCACCAGCATCACCATCACTACTGCTACTGAAACACCAGGGGTTGAGTCTAGGTCCTGCTGTCTGCTGCACAGAAAGCCCATGGCTGAGACAAGCATTGCCAAGAAAGAAAGCTTTAATTGGGTGCTGCAGCCAAGGAGATGGGAGATCCATCTCAAAACCATCTCCTGGACTGACTAAAATTAAGGGTTTATAGAGCAGGGAAAAATAGACTATGTATGGAGAACAGGAACTTGGGAGGGATAAAGAAGCAATCATGATGAACCAGAGGTTTGGCGTCTCATTGTCTGCATACAGCAATCTGGTCAGTTTCAGTCCTTTGATATCTTCTGAGAGGCCTAGGGGTCCTTTCTTGAGGAAGGAATTCAGATAAAACAAATATAAGTTTCAAGATTTGTGATCAGAGAGTCAATTTCCATGTTTATACAAAAAAAAAAAAACTGTCTGTAGGACTCTTGGGTCGGTTTCAGTCCCATTTTTCTATTGATCAATTCCTCAATCCTGGGGAATCTGGCTGTCAGTTTTTCCGGCTGCTTCATGCTGAGAAGGGGCATTGTGGGCAGCTCCATACCAGGGGTGACCACGTGGCCACCCAGAAGTCAAAGGTTAACTTAATATAGAGTTTTCTTCTGAAACACAATCTTTCTCTCTCCAGGCCTCACCTCCACCAAAGACAAGTAACAGCAGGACCAACCTACATGCAAAAGAAACTTCAGTCCCATACAGGTAGCCTGATGACCCACACAAAGCGCAGCAAGAATCCTTGTCCACATAGGCTCTCCTAGATTGGACTGGCTGGAACCTCTCACAGTGCCATTTCAGTCAAAGCCCTGGGAAAACAGCCAGTTCCTCCACTGTGTCCCAGTATACAAGAAAACAGATTCCTATTGAAGTTATGCAAACAAACACATTGCCATGAATTAAGAATATTCATAAATGAATTACAAATTCTGGAGAAAGTAGGCAGAGAACAAAATATGCCTTAATTTCAGTTTACAAAAGTATAATCTACTCAATTGTTAAAGGCTATAAATAGCTCAAAAGGAAAAATGTTCTCCAGACTCTGAAGAATCAGCAATGTTTCAAACAAACAAACAAAAAAGGCCATGAAAAATTATTTCAGTCCTCTGTCAGTTCAATCCATGCAATCAACTCCTGCTCTACTTCATATTGGGTTAGTAATCTTTATGCACATCAGCCTTTCAACTAGTACCCTGGAAATATCCTCTCTAATCCAATGGCACAATCTTCAAAGTTAACAGAAACCTGCCTTCAAGAGTTCTTTTCATGAACTTCTCCAAAGAAGAAAACCCTGGACTATAGCTGATTAGAAGTCACTTTTTGAGAAGGATCAAAGCAAAACAACAATTGTGAATGACGAAAGTCTTAGGACAGCTGTAAAGATACAGTTGTCAATGACAGTGGGTTATATCTATGGCATACAACAATTTAACATAATAATCATAATTACTACTGACAATATATACTAAGACATATCCGAATTTGAGGAATCTTATACAATCCTGGAACACATATTAACGACATATCTATATAAATATAACCCAAAGGAAGCTAAACACCACCTTAGATTTGACAGTGCTTTCTGAATAATTCTAACATAACAAATAAGCCTAAATTGTCTCTCTTGGGCTTCAGAGAATTTAATATTCAAAAAAGTTAGTTTGAGGTCAAAAAGACTGAATTTAGAACTTGAAATTTTGCTCTTAGAAAGTTTGCCAAATATCAGTGTTAAGATACTTGATATCACAAAATAGAACCACAGGTCACTATAAAATAGTCATTTATTTAGCCAAAATGATAAAACAAAAACATTTACCTTTTGATAGAGAGGAGATTCAGCTTCCCAAACAATAAAACCTAATAAACACAGCATGAGGCCAACGAAATCTGTCTCTCCCCCTCCATTTTTTCGCTTTAGTTTACAAAAAAGGTATACAAAAATCTTTTATCTCTTACTAATATTACACAAATATTTTGTTCAAAAGAGAAAATCAGAATTTTACCTCTGTATGGTGTATTATTAAAGTTAAAGCTAATTTTGATAAAACCTTACAAACAAATCTAATTTTAATCATAAGGTAAGATTACCATATACTTTTTATAACCGTTTATGATTTTCTGTTAAAGAACAGATCAATGCTTCAAGAAACCCTGTTATTCAGACATATGGGCCTAGACGCTAGCCTTGCACCAGTGCACTTTTGATATTAATGTTTAATTTACAGAACTAATGTTATCCCTCAAAATTGGCCCTTACAGTCTCATAGGCCCACCTCTTCTGCAATAGTCCCTGGGCCTAGAGGGTTGAATAGTTTTAATTTCTGGCCCTGTGTCTCACAAAAGCGGTTCATTTTGATTGTCACTTTCTCCCAGATCTGAGGGTCTGAAGATGAGCCTTTGACAGGTATCAGTGCTCAAAATTTAGCAGGGGTTGGTGTCTTTTTCAGACCCAGGAGTCAAAGACCTGTAACTTAACAGCAGAAGGATTAGTTAAAGGGATATTATTTAGGCTACAGAAAGTTCCATCATTCTAACATGTCACAAGTTAAAATATTGTGATTTGGCATTCGGTAGTTGCTGCCTGCACACTCCAAACCACTGTATTAAAGTATTTAGGTTACTCATTGCGAGTATCTAGTTGCTAGCGTTCTGGTGACAGAACTGTGACCCAAAGCATCCAAAAGTGATGGGGCCTTTACCAAACATATCAAAACAAAACAACTAGCTTTTCTCTCCATCATTAAAAAATGGTAAATGCAAATATCGGTTTTAGAAATTCAATGAGGATAAATAAGCTCCTTTCACTTAAATAGTATACAACAGAGCAAAGACGAGGTAAGAACAAGCACACAGTAATTTCTTTTCAGCTATGTTTAAAGAACATCATCCCATATTTCCAAGATTAGTTCCTAGATACAGTACTGAGAACCAATTAAGTAACTTTCACCACTAAAATCTTCAAACCAGCGCAACACTTGTACATATTTTTTTCATGTACACATATGAAAGCCCATCAGTGATTAACGGCTTGAGATTAAAAATCACTAGAAAGTCTCACATTCTTTATTACTACTTAATCCAAGTGAATGTCAACACAACAAAATAATGGCCAACACAACTAAATTTTAATAATGGTCAACACAACTAAATTAGCTTCAGAATAATCCTAAGCAATACAATTTCATTAAGGATACAGCCAATCTTTCCTGAACATTAAAATGTTGTACTCATATCACCGTGTTTCCTCACTACCTAAAGGAAAGATCTGAAACCAACTGAAATTATTGACTGAATTGAATTACCTTGGAAATAAACACCATTTAAACATTTTCATTCTCACCCACTTCTTCAAGTAATAAAATAAATAATGTGCTATTTCTGCTCAGAACTTCCAAAAATTAGTCTTTTATTTTTTTCCTAGGTGCCTTAAAGGTCTTGTAGCTCTCCCCATCATCAAGCAAAACCAACCAAAATTTAAATGGCTGATGTCCTTTATCAATTTTTGGATGCCTGACAAAGGGGCTTAAAAATTTTAGATAAATAAAACAAATGATGAATTGCTGGAAATGCATAGGAAACAAAATGACTATCTATAGAACAAAATAAAAGACTTCCACTGGAAACTTAAAAACATCAATGGTTTTATATATGCATATATATGTAAAACCCAAAGGAGAACAAACAGCAAATAAATGAAAATTAGAAGCAAAAGGAAATAAACAGGAAACCAACCCCAATTGTTCTCCTACTCAGTTTACCTTAGAGGCTAAAGTGTTAACCAGCATCTTAAAGAAACACATAATGGATATTTTGTTCCTGATACAATTCAATGTACTTAAGTCTATCGATAACATGATATATTTTGTGCAATTAAGACATTCACTTTGGGTATGTGACCAGTAATTACTTTGGTGCTAGTACTATCTATGCAGAATTGCAAATATAGTGTGAAGCAGTGCAAACGTGTGTGAAATTTCGCTCCATGGTAATCTGGCTTCATACTTAACTACATTTAAAAAGAATTGCCAAACTGGCAATGTATTTCTTTATAATATTTCTTATTCTACCTTTATCAAGACTAAGAGCTTTAACTATGAACAATGTCAATTAGCCAAATGTCTTCAATTTTCTATCAGGTTTTAAATATTTTATTATCTAAACTTTCTCAACTTTCTATTTTTTTTTTTTTTGGTATGTGCATGAAGACAGACACAGAGAAACAGAAAAAATTACATATGATTTACACAGACCATCTATCACATGCTTGGATTTTCTGTTTTGTCCTAAATTTTCTCTCTGTTTTTTAATAATTAGTCATTTTACTTTAGGACAAAAATTCACCATACAATATCCTTTCTCATACAAAATTATTATTTTTCTTTATAACCTTCCTTAACAAAAATACATCTTCACATACATAACTTTCTTCCCATCTCTCTTCCCTACTTACTCGCTTTTCATAAATAACCTTTTCAAGTCCATAATTTGAATTAACCTTTAGATACGTTCTAAATCAGACAAAATTATTCTTTATCTCACATCTTCTTTGGCACTTTTTATATACAGAATTATATATTAACTATAATTCCTATCCTCAGTAACCTTAAATTTTAGTGAAAACCTAGGAAGCAAGAAGTCCTGAGCTGCCTATCAGACATTAGCATTTTATAGATGAGAACCATTTGACAATTTGAAGGGGGCCACCAGCACCCGCCTCTGAGTTCCCTCAGTATTTACTGATCATTATTTTTACTATCTTAGCCAGTGGAGTGTAGCAGGGCAACACGTGGGGAGAAGGTCAGCAGGGAAACATGTGAGCAAAGGAATCTGTATCATGAATAAGTTCAAGGAAAGGTACTGTGCCTGGATGTGCACGCAGGCCAGATTTATCTTTCACTTTACATAAACATCTCAGTGTAGCAAAGAGTAACAGAGCAGCATTGTTGCCAGCTTATCTTGCCTCTAGCCACAGAGTGGTTTTCTCCTATCTCAGAATCGAACGAATGGGAATGGTCGGCTTTACACTGAGACATTCCATTCCCAGGGAGGAGCAGGAGACAGAAGCCTTCCTCTTATCTCAACTGCAAAGAGGCCTCCCTCTTTCACTACTCCTCCTCAGCACAGACCCTTTACCGGTGTGGGCCTGGGGGATGGTAAGGTCTTTCCTCTCCAACGAGGCCATATCTCAGGCTGTCTCAGTGGGGGGAAACCCAGGCTTTCTTGGGCAGTGGTCCCTGCAGCTTTCTGCAGTGCATTGTGTCCCTGGTTAATCGAGAATGGAGAATGGCGATGACTTTTACCAAGCATACTGCCTGCAAACATGTTGTTCACAAGGCACATCCCACAGAGCCCTAAATCCATTAAATTTTGATTCAATACAGCACATGTTTCTGTGAGCACAGGGTTGGGGCTAAAATTACAGGTTAACAGCATCTCAAAGCAGAAACAATTTTTCTTAGTACAGATCAAGATGGAGTTTCTTATGTCTTCCTTTTCTACATAGACACAGTAACAATCTGACCTCTCTTTCTTTTCCCCACAACAATTTTTAGAAACATGTTTCCCCATATCATAACCTCTTCCTAACTGGAAATGTCCCAGACATCCAATGAGCATCAAAAATAATTTTAAGATTTTAAATTACAAAAAAAGATCACTTACATTTATCCCATATACATGTACTCAGTTATTTCATTTTAAACAGTTTACCTAGATTACTTCTGAAAACTGAGATATTAGACACAGCTAGTCATTATTTAAAGTTAGTAATTTCCTTGCAAATAATTTTTTTAATAGCCAGTGAACATCAGGTGCTCACACAAGTAAGAACCTTAAAGTTAAATATTTGGATATTTTTGCCAATAACTCAGAAGATTTAGCTAACAACATTAAATTAGTCTTATTTATCAAAAAAGGCACACAAACCAAGATCATTTCATTTTGGCTGGGTTTATGGTTTTATAACCCTCTATATCAAACTGTGACACCTCAAAACATCTAGCAGAGACAAACATAAAACCCAGGCAGAAATGTATGCTGACAATTCTGAAGACATTTTAAAGCCAGCTTGTTTAGTAAAGATTTTTTTAAGTCACATAAACTTGAAAAAATACTTTGGATTTACTTATGAGAGCTCTTTCATTTATAAGCCAATTTGGTAGATACAACATATAACATAATAAATGTACATACATAAACACATCTAGACATATATATATATACAAACATATAAACAAAAATCCAATAGCTTTTACCTCAGAACTCTAGTCATGAGATAGCAAAATAAACTCACTGGTTTCCATGGCTACACTTTTTTTCCTGGATAGGTGTTGTGGGAAGTCAGGGACCCCAAACGGAGGGACCGGCTGAAGCCATGACAGAAGAATGTGGATTGTGAAGATTTTATGGACATTTATTAGTTCCCCAAATTAATACTTTTGTAATTTCTTATGCCTGTCTTTATTGCAATCTCTAAACATAAATTGTAAAGATTTCATGGACACTTATCACTTCCCCAATCAATACCCTTGTGATTTCCTATGCCTGTCTTTAATTTAATCTCTTAATCCTGTCAGTTGAGGAGTATGTATATCGTCTCAGGACCCTGTAATAATTGCGTTAACTACACAAATTGTACAGCATGTGTGTTTGAGCAATATGAAATGTGGGCATCCTGAAAAAAGAACAGGATAACAGCAATTGTTCAGGGAATAAGAGAGAGAACCTTAAACTCTGACCACTGGTGAGCCGGGCAGAACAGAGTCATATTTCTCTTCTTTCAAAAGCAAATGGGAGAAATATCACTGAATTCTTTTTCTCAGCATGGAACGTCCCTGAGAAAGAGAATGCGCACCTAGGGGTAGGTCTCTGAGCTGGCCCCCCGCCGGGGCGTACCTGTCTCTTATGGTTGAGACTGCAGGGGTGAAATAAACTGCAGTCTCCCATAGCGTTCCCAGGCTTATTAGGAAGAGGAAATTCCTGCCTAATAAATTTTGGTCAGACAGGTTGATCTCAAAACGCTGTCTCCTGATAAGATGTTACCCATGACCATGGTGCCCGAAACTTCATTAGCAATTTTAATTTCGCCTCGGAGCTGTGGTCCTGTGATCTCGCCCTGCCTCCACTTGCCTTGTGATATTCTATTACCCTGTTAAGTACTTGATGTCTGTCACCCACACCTATTCGCACACTCCCCCCCCTTTTGAAAATCCCTAATAAAAACTTGCTGGTTTTTGTGGCTTGTGGGGCATCATGGATCCTACCAACGTGTGATGTCTCCCCCCGGACGCCCAGCTTTAAAATTTCTCTCTTTTGTACTCTGTCCCTTTATTTCTCAAGCCGGTCGATGCTTAGGAAAATAGAAAAGAACCTGTGTGATTTTCAGGGCAGGTCCCCCGAAAGATAGGTAATCCAATGAAGGCTGTGAACCAAAATTTTGAGTAAAGCAATTTTCATGGCAGTTTGATTTTTAAACGCCAAAACCTCCTCAGACTTCAAAGAACAGTGGGGGCAAACAGCCCCACAGAAGAACATCACCTGAAACCTGCTAACCAGGCCTAACCCTGCTTAGAACAGCAACATAAATGCCTGGATACAGGGACCTCCATCCCACTTTCTCAATCAACAGCAAATTCCAGATTCCAAAGAATATTTGGGCTAAACAGTATTACAAAAGAATATCAGTTTATCAAATTCAGGTTTCCCATGACTGTATCGACCGACACACACCAAACAATCCCCAAAACACAATCCAACTGATGCAGCAACAAACAAGCCCCAAGTGTCCAAACTGAAGCAGCTGGACCAGCTGGTGCTTCCTGTCTCCATTGGTTGGGCTTGATCAATATGCAAACAGAAATTCCTTTGGAATTTCTCACTTGAGAGGAGCCAATCCCGCTGTCTGGTGCCCACAAAAGACATTCACTTGGCTGGGCGCGGTGGCTCACGCCTGTAATCCCAGCACTTTGGGAGGCCGAGGCAAGTGGATCACTTGAGGTCAGGAGTTCAAGACCAGCCTGGCCAACATGACAAAACCCTGTCTCTACTGAAAATACACCACCAGAGCTGGTGCGCACCTGTAGTCCCAGCTGCTTGGGAGGCTGAGGCAGGAGAATTGCTTGAAGTTGGGAGGCGGAAGTTGCAGTGATCCGAGATCGCACCACTGTACTCCAGCCTGGGCGACAGAGCAAGACTCCATCAATAAATAAATAAATAAATAAGAGACAGTCAATTTCCCGGACACATACACAACACACAATTACACACAAACCCACAAGAGTGTGTGGCCCAGGCTGGAGTGCAGTGGTGCGATCATAGTGTTACTAGAAAAAGAGGTCCTGATCCAGACCCCAGGAGAGGGTTCTTGGATCTCATGCAGGAAGAAATTCAAGGCAAGTCTCAGGGTGCAGTGAGAAGACATTGTTTATTGAAAGCTACTCAGATACAGAGTACAGCGTCCTCAGAAAGCAAAAGGAGGAACTCATCTTTAAGTTTTTCTTATGTAGCAGGTCTTGTCTATGTAAAAGCTAAGCTAAGCCACATCTATGTGTGGGTAGGCTGAAGGCATGACAAAATTTATTATTCTGTTGATTTAAAGAAAATTATCCTTGTGTTTTGTTTTTGTTTGTTTTTAGTTTTAGTGTGTACGTACATAAAAGCATAAATACAAGTATCTTGAAAGCAGCCAGGCATGGTGGCTCATGCCTGTAATCCCAGCACTTTGGGAGACCAAGGCGGGCAGATCAGAAGGTCAGGAGTTCAAAACCAGCCTGGCCAAGATGGTGAAACCCTGTCTCTACTAGAAAATACAAAAATTAGCCGGGCGTGGTGATGCGCGCCTGTAGTCTCAGCTACTAGGGAGGCTGAGGCAGGAGAATCGCTGAAACCCAGGAGGCAGAGGTTGTAGT
The DNA here is from genome assembly GCF_029289425.2 of Pan paniscus. NCBI lineage: Eukaryota > Metazoa > Chordata > Mammalia > Primates > Hominidae > Pan > Pan paniscus. Next base: position 17,555,480 of record NC_073254.2, read on the forward strand.
GAGCTGAGATCACACCACTTGCACCCCAGCCTGGGCGACAGAGCAAGACTGAGTCTCAAACGATAATTATCTTGAAAGCATATATTGCTATGGGCATTGGGACATCTTGACTTTCTGTTGCTGTAGGACTGTGTCCCTGCAGGTGTCTTTAAAGCTGTTTCCTTAAGTGTAAATATCTTATGACTATGGGTGGTGACTGGAAAAGAATGTGCCTCATTAGTCTCAAGATGAAGCTGAACTTAAAATGGCGTTATTCTGGCTCTCCTGGGCTCCCACTTCCCTAACAATAGCTCGCTTCGGGCTCAAACTCCTGGACTCAAGCAATCCTCCCACCTCAGCCTCCCAAAGCACTGGGATTATATGGGTTGATTTAAATAAAATAAAATCATTGATAAAAGCTTACTAAGCCTTGATGTTTGATTGTCAATCTATGTCTAATTATAATATTTAAGATTTTATACATTTATATTTTTAATTATTTGAAACCAACCAAACCTCTTCTTTTTGGAAGAGTTTTTTGTTTGTTTTTGTTTTTGTTTTGAGATGGAGTCTCGCTCTGTTGCCCAGGCTGGAGTGCAATGGCACGATCTCAGCTCACTGCAACCTCCGCCTCCCAGGTTCAAGCAATTCTCCTGCCTCAGCCTCTCAAGTAGCTGGGATTACAGGCACATGCTGCCACACTGGGCTAATTTTTTGTATTTTAGTAGAGACGGGGTTTCTCTGTGTTGCCCAGGCTGGTCTCGAACTCCTCAGCTCAGGCAATCTGCCCGCCTCAGACTCCCAAAGTGCTGGGATTACAGGCCTGAGCCACCATGCCCAGCCCTTGGAAGAGTTTTTTAAAGGTTATAAAATTACATTTCCAAGTGTTAAAAATAAGTATATGAGTTTTAACATCATTTTGTAGCAATAACATCATTTAACAAGGGAAAGAAAAGCTTTCAAATAGATGTTTTAAAATGATCATTCCACCCTCTTTCAATAAGATGCATCTTTACCTACTAAGGCAATCCATTACAGTTTTTCAAAAATATTTGCTAGGTATTCCACTAATAGCCACTTTTGACAGAACAGGTCATTACATTTGGAATTCTTGCTATTCAAAAAGAAAAAAAAAATGTAAATATCAAATTAACCAACCCTCTTTTCAAAGGTCATTAGCAAATGAAAGCAGGCCACTGAAGAGAAATGTTGGAGAATGCTTGCTGACCCAGGAACGTGTGGAACCCGGTGGACCTCAATTCAAAAAGCATCACATTAATTAGTTTGTCGGATTTTTCTGTTTGAAGGAGCTTGTGAGAGAAACGTGTTTCGGACATGATCCCACCTGGAAGCTGTCATTAGTGTCTCCTTAGTGCCTTGTTGAATGAGAAACCCTATTAATTCCAGGGGTATTACCTGGAAGTATTAAATGACAAGGAGTTGGGTGGCAGTTAGGGAGGCCTGTTTGTCTTCTAAATGTATCCATTCCTTTTTGGGGTGCTTTGACTGCATGCAATGCAGACAGGAAAATTAAATAGGAAATATAATCCTCATCTCCTCTTGGAATACGGCATGTCAGCAGGATGACCATACAGCATGGCTTGTCTGGGACAGTCCCAGTTATACCTGTTGCCTTGGTATCCTGCCTGGGTCAGCATTTGTCACAGGCTTTTCATTTTCAATGAAGTATTGTTAGTAACAGCTACAGGAGGGGGGTTGGCAGGTCTTTACTTTGTACTGTGAGCTCCCACTACACTTACACCTGTCAGGGTCCACTCAGGAGACAAAGCCACATCAGTTATGTGAACAGAGGAGAATATAAAGGATTGTTAGTTAGGAAAAGGGGCACAGAAGCAGCATGTGAAAAAGGGGCAGCTGTTACCCACAGGCCCAGTGAGAGTGGATGAGGAAAGACTAAAGTGTTAGGAGACCTTTACCCCACCCCCACCCCACACACACTTCGGGCTGAAACTCAGATCTTTTTGAAGAGGATGCAGCTGCCACAGAAACATGCAGCTGCTGCTGGCAGAGTGCATGGGTCAGAGTGGGCCACCAGGAGCTGTCTGCCATTGCCAGAGGGTGTGGCAGGCCAGAGCCGTCCGCAGAAGCAAAAGGCCAGGTAGGGACACAGCTGCCTGAGGTTGCAGCTGTTGCGACTGCAGAAATGGCTGTTGTGTGGAGAAAACATGAGAATGAGGCTAGAGATGGTCTGTGTGGGCTGCTGGACCCTGCACTGAGTGGTTACAGGAGAACCAGAACTGGGAACGACAGGTGTCTTTCTACCGGGCTTTCCTGGCAGTGTCTCACTGGCATCCTCTAGTGACGAAGCATAGCATTGTGCCATCTAGGGAAGTGACAGCAACTCCAGGGTTACATGAGAGGAGGCTCTAGAGCCAAGAGACAATCAATTGCTAAGTGACTCAGCAGGTGTAGGATGCTCACTTTAATCTTGGTTAAATCTGACAGGCAACTTGTGAGTCTGATCCTTTCCAGAAGTCTCCCCCTTCAAGGACAGGACATAAGGAACTCACTCACTGATAAAACAACTTAATCCTTGTTCACAAGCAGCTAGGGACAGCTACGTCCTTCTGGACTCTAGTACTGTGGAGATAATTATTTGGGACTGCTTTCCCCTGACAGCCACTGGGTTGTAATGTGGCTCGTGCTGTGGCTTTTGAGAAGCCATCATTTGGCAGAGTCAGTTGGAAACATGGAAAAGTATAGTTTAGGTACACAGTTTAAACTATAATTTAGGCATATTTAAATAGAGGCTATATAAAAATAGAGGAAATAGAGGCTATAAATTATTATAGATATAAGCCCAAACTCTTTTGCTACAGTGGTTTTGTTATTCATTATATAGGAAAATCTACAGCCATTTATTTTATTGTTTGACTATACTTTTTTACTTAATTTTATTTATTTTGAGACAGAGTCTCACTGTGTCACTCAGGCTGGAATGCAGTCGCACCATCTCGGCTCACCACAACCTCCGCCTCTCAGGTTCAAGAGATTCTCCTGCCTCAGCTTCCCAAGCGCTGGGATTACAGGCGCCCGCCAGCATAACTGGCTAATTTTTTGTATTTTTAGTAGAGACACGGTTTCGCCATGTTGGCCAGGCTGGTCTCGAGCTCCTGACCTCAGGTGATCCACCTACCTCGGCCTCCCAAAGTGCTGGAATTACAGGCAAGAGCCACCGCACCCAGCCTGTTTGGCTACACTTTAATTTTGCAATAAATCCTTTTAGCAAACAGTGAGCTCAAAAATTAAGTACTGAATTTTCATATCACAAGAGGTGGAGTGTTTAGTGTGCACAAAATGTTGCTGCTTACCACTCACCAGTGGCACCATAGTGCTATCTCTGACCATGTAAAAACTATAAGATGCTAATCTATAAGGAAATACTAGCACCTCCTTCAAAAGTTAGAACTTATTTTAAGAAAATTCTGGCCGGGCACGGTGGCTCACCCCTGTAATCCCAGCACTTTGGGAGGCCGAGGCAGGTGGATCACAAGGTCAGGGTTTGAGACCAGCGTGGCCAATATGGTGAAACTCTGTCTCTACCAAAAATACAAAAATTAGCCAGGTGTGCTGGCAGGTGCCTATAGTCTCAGCTACTCTGGAGGCTGAGGCAGGAGAATCGCCTGAACCTGGGAGGCGGAGGTTGCAGTGAGCCAAGATAAACGTCACTGAACTCCAGCCTGGGTGACAGAGTGAGACTCAGTCTCCAAAAAAAAAGAAAGAAAGAAAGAAAGAAAGAAAGAAAGAAAATTCTGTCCAAAGATAATAATCTATCAAGTGCATTGCAGAGGATATATTTATATATTAGTTTGTAAAGCAGGCTGTTCATTTGATCAAATGTCTGCTATTTGAAGTTAATTTCTGTCATTTTCAAAAAGTAAAGCAATACATGGAAGCATTGGCTGCATTAGCAGAAGAAAAACTTTCATTTGTTCAAGTGTCATCAGATGTTTCAAATTAAAAAGCAGTGTAAGGTTTTCATCTAATTCATGGATAGAATTAAAAATAAGCTTTTAGAAGTTCCCTTTCCCACAGGGAAAATATATAATATGTTGTGAATAAATGCTGTTAAAAATGTAGTTAAGCCTGGGCAACAGAGTGAGACTCCATCTCAAAAAAAAATTAGTTAAAATGTGCATCAGGGAAGGTTTTCATACAAATCAAATTTGATGAGTCACAACCTTGGAGTTGGTTAAGATGAACACACATTTTGAATTTTATTAATCAAGCCGCAGTATTCTTCTGTTCAAAATAGCATCTTGTAGTTATCAAAATTTATGAATTTTCTTTATATAGTTACTACAGAATATTTGTGATGAAGCTGCTGATGAATACAAATATGATATGATATTGATGATGTATTGATGGCGGCGCCTGCTTTTCGTCTTTGCTGCCCATGAGCAATTGAAATGTAGTTGTGTGTGCTCTTTTGGAGAACGATTTTAAATCAGCCGAAATGCTCTGTAATGTTACTAACCTTCTTTGAACTGAGTCCTCTAAATTTCAGGTGCATTTTGTTCAAAATCAGTTAGAAATAGTCAAAATATTCAGAGTGAAGCACCCAAAAATGTAATTTTGGAGGCTTTTAGCTACTTGAAATCATAGAAAACAAAGTTTGCAAACAGGAAGATATTCAAAGTTCTACAAAACCAAAGGAGAAACTAATTAAACAGCATCAGCTTAATAGTGAATAGGACTTAACTTTCTCAAATTCTGTAATTGAATTTTGGCGTATCTTGACTTGGAGGAAGAAACTTTAGATGGACTTCCTATTTTTAACTGGATAAATTTATAGGCTATATTAGAATGCAGTGAAACTGGGATGTCCAAAAAGTTTGCTGCACAAAAATTTGGTGAAAACTTCAAAAGGATTAAGTCAGTCATTTGATAAGCTTTGTCTGATAAAAGTATTTGGAAAAGAAACACATTGTATGCAGGCAAAAAGATTGTAACTGTGGAAATATTCAGACTGAAATACTTGTACATTTTAATATGAGAAAAATTAGAATTGAGACAGTTCTTCATTTGTCAGAATTTGCTCTGAGCTTACCACGTCTCTCAACTCCTGAAGAGTGTTTTCTCCATAAAAATTCCATAGTCTAACAGCAGGAACAGCTACATAATTTGCAGGGCCCATTGCAAAATGAAAATGCAGGATCCTCTGTTCGAAAACTACAAATAATTTCAAACTGATGACAATAAAACATCCATCCAAATGTGTATCCCTGTGAATGTGGAGCCCTGCATGCTGCATAGGTCACACAGGACCTATGGTCAACAGACAAGAGTCAATTGACCATGATAGTAATTTTACACTTATTGACAATAAAGTGCAATTTATAAAAATTTTCTTAATAAGATCCTATTGAAAAATATCTTATTGAGGAAAAATACCAGTGATGTTTGATAGAAGTAGATTCAGTTAAGAAATGAATTACAGTATATGAATGTGCACCAAGAATAATGTCTTAGCTTAGGCTCCCATACAAAATACCATAGACCGCGCAGCTCAAACAACAGAAATGTATTTGCTCACAGTTCTGGAGGCCAGAAAGTCCAAGATCAGGATGCCAGTGAGAGGTGACAGCATGCTGGCAGCCCTCGCTTGCTCTCCCTGCCTCCTTGGCCTCGGCGCCCATTCTGGCTACGCTTGAGGAGCCCTTCTCTGGGCTGGCTGAGACCGGAGCCAGCTCCCTCGGCTTGCGGGGAGGTGTGGAGGGAGAGGGACGGGCGGGAACCGGGGCTGCGCACAGCGCTTGCGGGCCAGCTAGAGTTCCGGGTGGGCGTGGGCTTGGCAGGCCCGCACTTGGAGCCACCGGCCGGCCCTACCGGCCCCAGGTAGTGAGGGGCTTAGCACCCAGGCCAACAGCTGCGGAGGGTGTGCTGAGTTCCCCAGCACTGCTGGCCCACCGGCGCTGTGCTCGATTTCTCACCGGGCTTTAGCTGCCTTCCTGCGGGGTAGGGCTTGGGACCTGCAGCCCACCATGCCTAAGTCTCCCCCGCGTTACCGCCGCCTCCATGGGCTCCTGCGCAGCCTGAGCCTCCCCAACGAGCACCGCCCCCTGCTCCAGGGTACCCGGTCCCATCAACCGCCCAAGGACTGAGGAGTGCGGGCGCACGGCATGGGATGGGCAGGTAGCTACACCCGCGGCCCCAGTGCGAGATCCACTAGGTGAAGACAGCTAGGCTCCTGAGTCTATTGGGGACTTGGAAAATCTTTATGTCTAGCTAAGGGATTGTGAATACACCAATCGGCACTCTGTATCTAGCTCAAGTTTTGTAAATGCACCAATCAGCACTCTGTGTCTAGCTGATGTGGTGGAGACTTGGAGAATCTTTCTGTCTAGCTAAGGGATTGTAAATACACCAATTGGCACTCTGTATTCTAGTTAATCTGGTGGGGACTTGGAGAATCTTTATGTCTAGCTAAGGGATTGTGAATACACCAATCAGCACTCTGTATCTAACTCGAGGTTTGTAAATGCACCAATCGGCACTCTGTGTCTAGCTGATCTGGTGGGGACTTGGAGAACCTTCATGTCTAGCTAAGGGATTGTGAATACACCAATCGGCACTCTGTATCTAGCTCAAGGTTTGTAAATGCACCGATCAGTACCCTGTGTCTAGCTCAAGATTTGTAAATGCACCAATCAGTGCTCTGTGTTTAGCTAATCTAGTGAGGACTTGGAGAACTTTTGTGTCTAGCTCAGGGATTGTAAACGCACCAATCAGCACCCTGGCAAAACGGACCAATCAGCTCTCTGTAAAACAGACCAATCAGCTTTCTGTAAAATGGACCAATCAGCAAGATGTGGGTGGGGCCAGATAAGGGAATAAAAGCAGGCTGCCGGTGTTAATCGTGGTAGTCTACTGAAATCTGCCGCAATGTAGTGAAGATGGTTATTTTTCTTGCCCCCTTTTTTTTCTCTGTTTCTTTTTCTTCTCTTCTTTTTTTCTTCAGTTAAATGTGCTGTTTTCCGCTTGTGTTTTTTGTATGAGCTGCAACGTTCTTTGTAAAGTTCTGTGGTTTTGTTTTTGAAGCTATAAAAGTATAACCAACCGTATTTGTAGAGTTAAACAACTTCAGGAGCGTATGGCGTTATGTAGTTGTGATACTCACTGAATGTTTTGGAGCTTTACTCCTGAGTAGATAAGATTGCTAAGCCCACCAGAAAGAAGTAAAGAGAGGACATACCGCTTATAAAGAGCTTATAACACCTGTAACACCACAAGGGTCTGTGGCTTCATTCCCGAAGTCAGTACAGACCAATGAACCCATCAGCACAGTGGTTTTTTGGTGATGGTTATGTTTTTAGCAATCTTCTTAACTGTAAAGATTCCTCCTTTAAAATCATGAATTACATGGTAAGGTTTCAACCTATGAATTTGTGGAGGGGGCTGGGCACAATTCACTGCATAGCAAATAACTGTACTTTGAAAATATTTAACGTATTTTTAAAGTTTAAATTGTGAATTTTAAAAATTTAATCTTTTCCAAACACTTTTAAAAAACGATTTGACAGTTTTAGGTCCTCTAATAAAAATCACTTGCAGTGAATTTTTAAAAAATGGACAAGTAAAAGTTGTGTAGACTTTTGCAATGTTATGTTTTGATACATGCTCACGTGGTAGTGAAACTGGGCAAGTTCCCTTGTTTCTCTCAGGATGTGTGATGGGGCTGATGGCTCACTTTAGTTCCCTGCTGCTCCAACTTTTAGGAGAGGATACAGACAGGTAGGCTGTGGGGCTCCAACCCTTCTGCAGTGTGTAGGGCTGAATGTTTACAACTCCTGAAGCTCCACTGGGCGTGTGTTACAGGGTGCTCTTTTAGTTTAGCCATCCATAGGTGGCTCGTGTTAACCAGTTCAATCAGACCCCTACCTTATCGCAAGGATAGAGGGCTTTCTGTATCCTGGGGTTCCTGCCTTGGTGTACCAGAAGAATCGGATCACATGTGGACTTGGAGAATGAGTGCAAGGTAAATCTGGCAACCCGGGCTCTCCTTCAACTGCCCCAGTCAAACTCCGCGTTGTTCTGCAGGTGGATGGCCTGCCTGCATGCCGGTGCCTGCTGGTGCATCCCATTCCTCTCAACTTCCAGCCGCTCGCGTGTTCCTCCACTGATGTACCCCTCTCGATAATATGCAGCCACCTGTGTGTCTGCCTGCTAGCGTCTCCGGGTTTTACAGGCACAGGGTAGGGGCGTGGCAGGCCAGGGTGGTCTTGAGAAGTGCAACATTGGGGCAGGAAAACAAAAATGCCTGTCCTCAACTAGGTCCGTGGGCACAGGCCCAGGGTTGGAGCCCTAGCCAGGGACCACGCCCTTCCCCCCGCCCCCGCCATGTTATTTAAAGGGAGCACACCCTTCCATATCAGTGGAATGGCTAAAACGAGCTAATTCCCATACGCATTACCTCATCTATTTTTTTTGTGATGAGAATGTCAGAGTCGGCGGTTAGACGTGAGCAGGGCATGCACGGGCCCCCAAGAATGTTGGACATTTGTCAAGCCACAGTCACAATTATAAATCTGTCCCTCTGAAATAATGAGCAAGACAAGGGACCCCAGAGCTGTCTGGTTCTCATTGGGACGGGGATTGAAGGGCATAAAATTCCCTCTAGGGTAATAAGTGGCCATGGCTGGCGCTGGGAATAACAGGAGTCTTGCAACAGACAGAAGACACCTGGAGTTTGCAAGCCAGTCCCAGACAAGGTTTTGAGCATGTGCAGTAGTAGAAAGGTGTGAAATTTACCCGGTATATGACTTTCCTCTAGGGGCGCTCGACCAGTAAGGGAGAATTGCATCTAATGGGCATGCGCACAACTTCAGTAACCATCCTGCGTCTACTGGGAGGGCTACTGGGCATGCAATAATTGAGGGCCAGCCCGGGAGGTGAAGAACAAAGAGTGGAGACAGCCTGGAAAAGAGTAAGGGGTATAAAAACTCTAAGCAGGCCTGGGGTGGTGGCTCACGCCTGTAGTTCCAGCACTTTGGGAGGCCGAGGCAGGTGGATCACGAAGTCAGGAGATCAAGACCATCCTGGTTTACATGGTGAAATCCTGTCTCTACTAAAAATACAAAAAATCAGCCAGGCGTGGTGGCAAGCACCTGTAGTCCCAGCTATTCGGGAGGCTGAGGCAGGAGAATCGCTTGAACCCTGGAGACAAAGGTTGCAGTCAGCTGAGATTGCGCCACTGCACTCCAGCCTGGGCAATAGAGCGAGACTCCGTCCAAAAAAAAAAAAAAATCAAAGCGGAAGCAGCACTTGATTTTTGAAGTCTCCTGCTTGACCTTCTTCCAAGCCTACTTTCTCCAATAAACTTTCACATTGCTTAAAATAAATGTTCCCTTGCCTCTCATTTGAATTCTTTCCTTTAAAAGTACAAAGTGAGAAGTGACAGCTTGCTGGCAGTCCTCACAGCCCTCGGTCGCTCTGGGCGCCTCCTCTGCCTGGGCTCCCACTTTGGCGGCACTTGAGGAGCCCTTCAGCCCGCCGCTGCACTGTTGGAGTCCGTTTCTGGGCTGGACAAGCAAGGCCGGAGCCGGCTTCCTCAGCTTGCAGGGAGGTGTGCAGAGAGAGGCGCGAGCGGGAACCGGGGCTGCGCGCGGCGCTTGCGGGCCAGCTGGAGTTCCGGGTGGGCGTGGGCTTGGCGGGCCCCGCACTCGGAGCAGCCGGCCGGCCATACCGACCTCGGGCAATGAGGGGTTTAGCACGCGGGCCAGCGGCTGCGGAGGGTGTACTGGGTCCCCCCATAGTGCCAGCCCACCGGCGCTGCACTCTATTTCTCACTGGGCCTTAGCAGCCTTCCCGCGGGGCAGGACTATGGGACCTGCAGCCCGCCATGCCCGAGCCTCCCTGATGAACACCACCCCCTACTCCATGGCTCCCAGTCGCATCGACCACCCAAGGGCTGAAGAGTGTGGGCGCATGGCGTGGGAGTGGCAGGCAGCTCCACCCGCAGCCCCAATACAGGATCCACTGGGTGAAGCCAGCTGGGCTCCTGAGTCTGGTGGGGACCATGGAGAACATTTATGTCTGGCCCAGGAATTGTAAATACACCAATCGGCACTCTGTATCTAGCTCAAGGTTTGTAAACACACCAATCAGCATCCTGCATCTAGCTCAAGGTTTAGTGAATGCACCAATTGACACTATATCTAGCTACTCTGGTGGGGCCTTGGAGAACCTTTATGTCTAGCTCAGGGATTGTAAACGCACCAATCAGCGCCCTGTCAAAACAGACCACTTGGCTCTACCAATCAGCAGGATGTGGGTGGGGCCAGATAAAAGAATAAAAGCAGGCTGCCCGAGCTTGTAGTGGTAACCCGTTTGGGTCTTCTGTGCTGTGATAAGCTTTGTTCATTTGCTTTTGGAGTCTGTATTGCCTTCATGAGCTGTCATACTCACTACGAAAATTGTAATTATTTCTGAAGTGAGTGAGATGATGAGCACGGTAGAAGAAACGAAACACTCATCTGTGAAAGTTGCAACTTCATTTCTGAAGTGGGTGAGACAACGACCCCGGTAGGAGGAACGGAACACTCACTGTGAAAGTTGTAATTTCATTTCTGAAGTGGGTGAGACGGCGAGCCCAGTAGGAGGAACGAACAACTCCAGGCGCGCCGCCTTATAGAGCTATAGTATTCACTGAGGGTTTGCGGTTTCATTCTTGAAGTCAGTGAAACCAAAAACCCACCCATTTCTGGGTGTGAAAAGACCAAAAGACCAAGGTTCTTGCAAGGTTGCTCCTCCCAAATTCCTTCAGATAGGGGAAGACACACAGTTTACAAGAACATTTTGAATCTCTTACTCATTTTCAAGTAGATAATATGTATTGCTTTTAATTGTAGCCAACATGATTTACAATAAGTAAATTTAAAAAGATAAACCACCCATGTTGGGTGTGGGGGTACATGCCAGTAATCCCAGCTGCGTGGGAGGCTGAGGTGGGGAAGATTGCTGGAGTCCAAGAATTTGAGGCCAGCCTGGGCAACATAACACCCCATTTCTGAAAGTAAACAAAGCCTTAATTATGTTCATTTTCCCCCTTCATTTTCAGATTTCCCATTTTGGCCACACTTCACATGCAACACATTATATAGAAGTACACAGCAGCTTCCCCCCTTACCTGCAAAGGATATGTTCAGAGATCTCCAGTGGATGCCTGAAACCATGGATAGTACTGAATCCTATATATACTGTTTTTTTCTATACATATATATGATAAAGTTTATAAATTAGGTACAGTAAGAAATTAAAAACTCAAAATTTGAGTTAAACTCATATGCAATATAATATATGCAATAAAATTGAAATACGGTCAAACTCTGTAAAGTATTTGAAGAGATTTGTTCTGAGCCAAATGTGAGTGTGGCCTCTCACACAGCCCCTGGAGATCCTGAGAACACGTGCCCAAGGTGGTGGTGGTCAGGGGGGAGCTTCTGGGTCGCAGGTGGATTCCAAGATTTTCTGGTTGAAAGATCATCTAAAGACCTGAAATCAATAAAGGGAGTGTGTGGGTTAAGATAAGGTGTTGTGGAGACCAAGGGTCTTATTCTGCAGATGAAGCGAGCAGGCTTCAGAGAGCATCTGTTGTAAATGTCTCTTATCAGACTCTCCTGGATCAGGAGAAAGACCCGGAAAGGGAAGGAGATTCTCTACAAAAATGTAGATTTTCCCCACAAGAGGCAGCTTTGCAGGGCCATTTCAAAATATGTCAAAGAAATATGTTTTGGGGTAAAATACTTCAATTTCTTTCAGGGCCCGTTGTCTGTCATGTTGGTAGCTTATTGCTAGATAGAGTCTGTTTTGTCAGCGTTAAGGTCTGTTTTAATGTAATGCTGGTCAGCTGTGCCTGAATTCCAACGGGAGGAAGGTAGAATGAGGCATGTCTGAGCCCCTCCTCCCTATTTCACATCGTGGCCTGAACTAGTGTTTCAGGTTTACTTTAGAATGCCTTTGGCTGAGAGGAGGGGTCCATTTGGTTGGGGGGCTTATAATTTAATTTTTGGGCCAGGCTTGGTGGTTCATGCCTATAATCCCAGCACTTTGGGAGGCTGAGGCGGGCGGATCACCTGAGGTCGGGAGTTCGAGACCAGCCTGACCAACACGGAGAAACCCTGTCTCTACTAAAAATACAAAATTATCTGGGCGTGGTGGCGCATGCCTGTAATCCCAGCTACTCGGAAGGCTGAGGCAGGAGAATCGCTTGAACCCAGGAGGCGGAGATTGCAGTGAGCCGAGATCGCGCTGTTGCACTGCAGCCCGGGCAATAAGAGTTAAGCTCCATCTCAAAAAAAAAAAAAAAAAGTATTTTATTTTTGGTTTACAATAACATACTGTAATAAAAGTTACGTAAATATAGGCCGGGCGCGGTGGCCCACGCCGGTAATCCTAGCACTTTGGGAGGCTGAGGCGGGCAGATCACTTGAGGTCAGGAGTTTGAGACCAACCTGGCCAACATGGTAAAACCCCATCTCTACTAAAAATACAAAAATTAGCCGGGCGTGGTGGTGCACCCCTGTAATCCTAACTACTCAGGAGGCTGAGGCAGGAGAATCTCTTGAACCAGGGAGGTGGAAGTTGCAGTGAGCCAAGATCACGCTGCACTGCAGCCTGGGGGACAAGAGCAAAACTCTGTCTCAAAAAAAGTTATGTAAATATGATCTCTCTCTCCCTCTCTCTCTCTCACAACCACAGTGCTGTACTCACCTATTTTTGGACCATGGGTAACTGAAACACTGGAAAATGAAACCTTCAATCACTGGTAACTACTGTGTAGGTGCCATGTAGGGTTTGTGGACTCCTAATGAGGAAAAAGGAGTGAGGCTGGCAGGACCAGGGGAAAGCAAAAAGAAAAAGCAGATAAGCTATAGGTTCGCTTTTCTTTATGGCCCAAGACATATGGCCCACCTGTGCAAATAATGTACGTAACTCACAAACTTCCTGCTTATCATCAAACACTTCAACTTATCATCAAACACCTCTGCTGACAGAAGAATGCAAGCGAGCTTCCTACTGCCTTAGCATTCTCAATCAGCCGAGAACCATCCTCTGAAACCCTCAGCTAGCCTTTGTTCCCTTGCACTGAACTCCTCTCTTGCTGATTCTGCCCATTTCGACCTTAACGAGGTATATCATACTTTCTCTAATAAATCTGCCTTTCTTTACCTACAACTATCTTGGGAAATTCTTTTACCCCAGCACCAATGGCCCTGGTAGGTGCTGCTCACCTGTGACAGGGTTTGCATACTGAAAAAAACACAAGTTCTGACTATGTTTTCAGAAAAAAAATGCAGTTGTTCTGTAATCAGATTTCCGCTGAGCGCTTGTCTGTTTCCTCTAAGAATAAGGGGGAAAAGAAGTGTTATTTGTAAAAAGGGTATTTTAAATGACCTCCAAGTTTACTGAGAAGCCATAGCACGCACTTTCAACTTTAATTTCCCTTTGCAGCCCATCACCTTTTAGCCAAGCCACATGAGCGTGCATCTGGCTGCCCTGTGCAGACAGACAGGGGCTGGGGAGCTAAATCCCCAGCCGCCCTTGACCATCAAGAGGGTGTATTTTAAAAGCTAAATTAGGAGGTTCTGGGTTTTAAGTAAGAAAGGGGAAATTGGCCAGGCGCAGTGGCTCACTCCTGTAATCCCAGCACCTTGGTAGGCCAAGGTGGGTGGATCACTTGAGGCAAGGAGTTTGAGACTAGCCTGGCCAACATGGTGAAACCCTGTCTCTACAAAAACAATACAAAAATTAGCCAGGTGTGGTGGCCCAGGCCTGTAATCCCAGCTACGTAGGAGGCTGAGGCACAAGCATCACTTGAACCTGGGAGGTGGAGGTTGCAGTGAGCTGAGGTTGCACCACTGCATTCCAGCCTGGGTGACAGAGTGAGAGTCCATCTCAAAAAAATAAAAGAGTATATTTTACTAGAAACATACATAAAGTTACTGTGTTTTCAAGCTTGCCAAAAATTGAACTTGTGTGCCTCGCCAGATGAAATGGTCAGAAAAGACACGCTTACTGGCCTAATGGCTGGCCTGTCCTTCCAGAAAGTCTCCAAAAATGACACAGAAAAGTGAAATCAAATTTCGCTGTTTCATTTATTCTTCTCTTTAAGGTATAGTTTTCTGTCCCAAGTGTATAATTTTATAGTTGTGAAATTCAAGAATAATGGTAACATAATTACTCTTGATTCTGTAAAAGTATCTAAATGACTAAGAGAATAGGTTAATTAGTTAGACTGGGAACACTTTTGTAAGGATAAAAAAAATTCATCCAAACTTTTGTCTACAGATTAAAAACAACAATAATAGAGCTGATATCCACCTCAAAAGGTTGCTTTGGAAATGTAATTTTATTCAGTGTATGTAAAGCCCTTTGCATTTGGCAGGGCTGACTGAAAAAACAACCCTATCAATTAATGGGACTGTGGCTTGTGTCTATCAGCTGCCATGTTCTCCTTTAGAATGAGACAGCTATTTCTGCATCAAGGGATATGACCCTACGATCTTGCTGCTTTATTCTATAATGGAACAGATGGCATGCATTTTATCATGCTGCATCCACTTCATATTCCTGGGTTAAGCTTACTTCCCATACATAATTCCCTTCCCATACATAATTCCCTTCCCATACATAATTCCCTTCCCATACTTAATTCCCTTCCCATACATAATTCCCTTCCCATACATAATTCCCTTCCCATACTTAATTCCCTTCCCATACATAATTCCCTTCCCATACATAATTCCCTTCCCATACATAATTCCCTTCCCATACATAATTCCCTTCCCATACTTAATTCCCTTCCCATACATAATTCCCTTCCCATACTTAATTCCCTTCCCATACATAATTCCCTTCCCATACTTAATTCCCTTCCCATACATAATTCCCTTCCCATACATAATTTCCAAACACAACCTTACCAAGGTTCTGCTTGTCAACATGCAGTGAACTAAAGAGTGTTTCCTCCCTTTTATTTCTTGCATCTGTTAAGATTGGAATGATTTGTGCCCTGAGAGCCACATGCAGTATCCATGTGGGAACTGGATGTGTGCCCTGTTCACCCAGATGCAAACGGTCTCGGTGCGGGAGTGAATAGAACCAAGGCCCAGTGCGTGCGCAATCTAGGCGGGCCTGAGCCAGTGATTCCATTCTCCTTCCCCGAGACTATCCACCGCAGCTTCAGGAGGAACACTACGAGGTCCAAGGCCCTTATTGAAGATGAGTGCATCCAAGGATCCTGCCACCATCTGCATGACCACAGTCAGCCGCCTGGCTGAGCTCAGAGGGCCATCCAGCCCAGAACCATGCCTGCACAGACTGGCGAAGGCTGAGTCCTTTCAGGGAGAGTGAATCGAAATGAGAAGAACAGCATGAACCCAGGGGAGAGACGGGTAAGGGTGGGAGCCATATGAGGAAGAGCAGGTGAGGATACAGTGAGTTGCAGAGAAAGAACAGATCTCCCCTGGCACAAACAATCCCACAGGATTTGCATATAATAGAAACCCTTACTTCCCTGTACACAGTTTAAAAATATTTTTCTGGCCGGCACAGTGGCTCACGCCTGTAATCCCAGAACTTTGGGAGGCTGACATGGGAGGATCATTTGAGGTCAGGAGTTTTAGACCAGCCTGGCCAACAGGGCAAAACCCCATTGCTACTAAAAAAAATACAAAAATTAGCCGGGCGTCGTGGTGCATGCCTGTAACCCCAGCTACTGGGGAGGTTGAGGCATGAGAATCGCTTGAACCCAGGAGGCAGAGGCTGCAGTGAGCCGAGATTGAATCACGGCACTCCAGCCCACATGATGAAGCGAGACTGTCTCTAAATAAATAAATAAATAAAATATTTTTCTGATTACACAAGAATACATGTTCACAATGGAAAATTTAAAAATCAAACAAAAATCCCCCCAATGTCTTCTTGTGCCATTTCCTAAAAGATGTAGAGGCATTACTCAGATGGTTGTGCCTTTTACTGTAATCAAATTAAGAGTGACAGATAACCCTTCAAAGGTGATGTCACAGACAGCTAAGGGGCGGTAACTCAGCGGGGACCAGGGAGCCTTCCAGAGCGGGATGTGTGGTGTTGGTTGTTCTCTTCCCCTGTCAGAGGTCAGTAACATATAGGACCCTGAATGTTCATCTTAACTCACTAGTGATACCATCCTTATCCTGGGGAAAGGGAATGATACCATGACACCTGGATGGTTAGAGACTATTCCACTTACCCCACTCCCTGCCCCCATCCCTGCCCCTAAGCAGACCCTAAGCGAGGATGTGGACCCCGTGCCTCACCCAAGAACTGGACACAGGGCAGCAGCTGCCAGCTGCAGTGCAGAGGCCCTCTCCGTGATGCTGGAAGCATCACATAAACGGATCCTGCCCCACCCTCGGAGCCCTTGTTCCAAGTCTCCTTGTCCCCGTTCTTTAAAAAATACCAGGAATGGGCCGGGCACAGTGGCTCACGCCTGTAATCCCAGCACTTTGGGAGGCTGAGGCAGGTGGATCACGAGGTCATGAGATTGAAACCATCCTGGCTAACACGGTGAAACCCCGACTCTACTAAAAATACAAAACATTAGCCAAGCGTGGTGGCGGGCGCCTGTATTCCCAGCTACTGGAGAGGCTGAGGCAGGAGAATGGTGTGAACCTGGGAGGCGGAGCTTGCAGTGAGCTGAGATCGCACCACTGCACTCCAGCCTGGGCGACAGAGCAAGACTCCGTCTCAAAACAACAACAACAACAACAACAACAACAACAACAACAACAAACCAGGAATGGGCTGGGCATGGTGGCTCACGCTTATAATCCCAGCACTTTGGGAGGCTAAGGTGGGCAGATCACGAGGTCAGGAGTTCAAGACCAGCCTGGCCAACATAGCGAAACCCTGTCTCTACTAAAAATACAAAAGATTAGCTGAGGCCGGACGCAGTGGCTCACACCTGTAATCCCAGCACTTTGGGAGGCTGAGGCAGGCCGGATCACCTGAGGTCAGGAATTTGAGACCAGCCTGGCCAACACTGGGAAACCTTGTCTCTACTAAAAATGCAAAAATTCTCCGGGCATGGTGGTGCATGCCTGTAGTCCCAGCTACTCTACTCGGGAGGCTGAGGCAGGAGAATGGCTTGAACCCGGGAGGTGGAGCTTGCAGTGAGCCGAGATCGTGCCACTGCACTCCAGCCTGGGCGACAGAGTGAGACTCCATCTCAAAAACAAACAAACAAACAAACAAACAAACAAGAATACTGTGCAGGGCAGAGAGTATGAGGGACAAAACCAGCACTACCTGGCCCTTCTTTCCCCAGCTCTCCCACTCATCCTTGCCACATCTCCTGCTGCTCCTGAGTCCCATCTGTCACCCCAGCCTGGACATTAAGGGGAAAGAGAACCAGGAAGAGTGAGAGCATATGAGAGCACAGTTGCACCAGGTAAAGGAGAGGCCAGGCTCCCACTGCCTGCAAAAGAAGTCCTTTCTGCCTCCCTGGAACACTGTGTGGCTCCATCTGAGCCTGACCTGTCCTTCTGCTCCTGGATGGCTGGGTGCAGGGATCACATTTCCAGCAAGTAACACAAATGGCCCCAGAAACCTTAGCTGTCTTTTCTGTCTGCAATACTTCAGTGAAACAGAAAGGCACCTGGTGCTGACTCGTGAAGTCGCCGTAAACTCCGTTACTATAAAGGGAACACTACCATCATTTGACATTTTTGGAAGTGGGCAGTGTGTGTGTGAACAGGCATGTGATCCACCAGTCCTCAGGGAAGCAGAAACACCCACAGGGCAGGGGACTGCTGTCACCCTCATCTGGTTCACCTGCTCCCCCCACCTCCATGCAGGCTTCCCGAGAGCTTGCGGTAGTTTTAGAATTGAGCTCCCCGCACCTCCCTGTAGCACCCCATTTCACCCCATTCTCTCCCTAGAAGTGGGATGAGACTCCACTACTGAGTAGAGGAGACAGAGAAGCACCATGTATCTTCTTGTGCCCAGGAAGAGTCACACCACCGACCTCAAGGGCAGCTGTCTGCCCATAATGAAGTCGTGGGGTCCCCATGGCTGTGGGGGGTGGGCAACACCTCCCCCAAGCAAGGGTGAGAGCTAAGTGGTCATTGCTGCCCCTACTAACATAACCCAGACCCAGAGCAGCAATTTCAGATCCTAGGAAACATCTCCCGTGCAGACACACAAACACACGGAGTGAATGTGGCATCCCACAAATGGGCCCTTTATTTCTGAACTGCCACCACTGCACGGATAAGGCCACTTGGGTTGCAGGCACACTGTGGAGTGTCAGGGGACAGAGAGGAGAGGGGCTGCACACCAAGACTGCCCTGTCCTCACGGAGAGGAAAAGCGGCCGCAGAAGAGAATCCCGTTGGTCCTGCTGTGCTGGATGAAGAAAAGGAAGGGGTGGTCGGCGCAGAAGCGGGGGACGAATCTGGCACACCGCATCATCATGATGGCAGCCGTGGCGGCTGCAGCCTCCGTGCCTTCCTCATTGACCTCCACAAAAGACTTGTGCACGACCTTGGACAGAGACAGGTCTGTCTGGGACATTCCAGAGAAGTCTGCCTTGCCCAGCTCGAAGGCATCAGTCATGCCCAGGTTGCGCAGGACACTCTCCATGTCGTAGCTTTCCTCTAGTTTAAACCGCGGGAGGGACACTTCCACCTCCTCTTCATCCATCATGTCCAGCCTCGTCCATTCTACGAACTTCTCGTAAGTGAGTTCTTTCTCCACCTAGAGGGAGACAGTTGAAGACTTTAAGACCTAGGGTGCTGCTGCCCAGCAGGGCCCTGTGCTATGCTGTGGATGCCAGACACCAGCGGCAGCGTGGCTATGGTCAGCAGCGCTCCAGTGTTAAACGGCTGACCGCAAAGTAGGGACAGCAGCCACAGCAGACACCCCCGAGTGGCTCCTCGCTAGCACGCCTCGCTCACAGCTTAACTGTTACCGTTCTCAAGTCGGTGGTCTCGTCCGGAAGCATGATGATCATATTCAGTTCCTTGCCAACATATGGAAGCACCAAGATTTGGGTAAATATTTCTCCTATATAGGTCTTCTTAAAAGTAGATTGCTTAAACATCATTTGCACAGGTTTCTCCTCATTCTACAAAGAAAACAGATAAACATCAAGTTGAAACAAGACCCCACTGACACATGGGACAAATGTGTCGGAGGTGGCCACTCTCTGCAGGGAGAAATGCAGCTCGGTTTCTCCCCAGCTTCCAGAACACCCGGCAGCGCCTGCTCTGCCATCTTCATTACCTCAACCTCCAGAAACTGGGGTGCCCAGGGCCCAAACCCAATGTGTCTTTCCTCTCATTGATCGCATTCAGTCTCATGGCTTTAAACACAATATCACACCAAATTTACCTCCAGCCTGGGCCTCTGCCCTGTCCTTGGGCCTCCTGCATTTTACTGCCCACCTGCACCTATGTTTGGACATAAAAGAAACTCCCAGCGCCACCTGTAATGCAGCACTCCGTAGATACTCCAAGTCGGCTCTGTCTACTGCAACTCTGCCCACCTCAGCTGAGGGCAGTGCCACTGTCCAGTGGTCAAAAGCCCTGGAGTGCCCCTGACTCCTGTCTTTCTCTCACACCCTGTGTCTGACTCACTGGCAAATTATATTGGCTCTACCTCGAGAATATAACCAAAATCTGACCTGTTCCTTCTGCCTCTGCTGCTACCAGCCTAGCCCTGGAATATTGTGATAATATGATTGTGATTGTTCCCAGCACAGTGGCCAGAGGGGCCCGGTAGAACCTAAGGCAGATCACATTGTTCTTTGGCTGGACACCCTTCCCTGGCTCCCCATTTACTCGGAGCAGGAGCTGAAAGTCCCTAAAAAGCCTGGAATTGTGATAAGAGCTCGTCCCCAGTTCCCTCTCCCTTTGCTTATCTGCTACAGTCACAGAGGCCTCCTCACTGCACTGCCAGCAAACCCAGTTCATCTCATCTCTACGCAGTAAGCTTGTCCTCCAGAACCTGGAGAGTGAACTTCTGCCTCTTTACGGTCTTTGTTCAAAAACCACCTTGGCAGAGAAGCTGTCCTTGATAGATCTTACCTGACACTACACCCCCACCCCAAACACAGCTTCCTATCCCCTCCCTTGGTATGTCTCTGTACCATTTACCACTGTCTAATATGCTCCTATTTTCTTATTTATGCTTGCTGTCTCTCCCCCAAGAAAACATAAGCTTCACCAGGGCAAGCATGCTTTGCTTGTTTTGTGCATGGCTGAAAAATACCTAGCACCATGCCTGATACATAGAAGACACTCAGTCAGGTTAGGCATGGTGGCTCATGCCTGTAATCCCACCATTTTGGGAGGCCGAGGCAGACGGATCAACTGAGGTCAGGAGATCGAGACCAGCCTGGCCAACATGGTGAAACCCCACCTCTACTAAAAATACAAAAATCAGCTGGGCATGGTGGTGCGCTCCTGTAATCCCAGCTACTCGGGAGGCTGAGGTAGGAGAATCACTTGAACCCGGGAGGCAGAGGTTGCAGTGACCCAAGATTGCACCGCTGCACTCCAGCCTGGGAGACAGACCGAGACTCCATCTCAAAAAAAAAAAAAAAAAAAAAGAAGGCACTCAGTCAATCTCTGCTGAATAAATGATAAATGCATAAACGAATTAATGAGCTGGGATGCTGAAAAGGCCAGGCAACATTTACACATCTCACCAGAAAAAACTGCACTGGTCACCAACCCCAGCCAGCCAATGAGAAAGACTGGAGGCCAGGAACCACACCCCATCCAACAATCCCCCTCAGTTCCTGACTCCGAGCTGCTCCTGTGAGTTGAGTAAATACCCTGCAATAGGCACAGTCAAAGACGCCGTATGGTCCGCAGTCTCTGGTGTAGCACATTCTTCTGTGTTAAATGGAATAAACAAAATACACTGAGGCAGCAGCTTTCTGCTTTCACGTGGTAGAGGCTCGCCTGGGCTGGCCCTTAGCCTTTGGCTAGAGCAGTCTCCTGGGCCTCGGCTGCCCCACTCATTTCCTTGGCCAGCAGTAGGCATGTTTCTTCCATAACTGACCAGACAGGAACTATTTTCTGGTTTGTGGCTACATGTACCATCTCCGTCACAACGACTCAACTGTTGTTACAGGATGAAATAAGTAAGTAAATAAGCATGGGCCAGGCGTGGTGGCTCACGCCTGTAATCCCAGCACTGTGGGAGGCCCGGGCAGGTGGATCACCTGAGGTCAGGAGTTCGAGACCAACCTGACCAACATGGTGAAACCCTGTCTCTACTAAAAATGCAAAAATTAGCCGGGCGTGGTGGCACACACCTGTAATCCCAGCTACTCAAGAGGCCACGGCAGGAGAATCACCTGAACCCGGGAGGCGGAGGCTGCAGTGATCCAAGATGGCACCACTGCACTCCAGCCTGGGCAACAAGAGAGAAACTCTGTCTTGGAAAAAAAAAATTAAAAAAAAAAAAAAAAAAAAGCATGGCTGTGTTTCAATAAACCTTTTAAAAAAATTAGGTGGTGGGCTGGCTTTGCTGTAGGCTGAAGTTTGTTGACCCCTGCCTTCAGTAATTCCTCCCTGCACCCCTTCAGGGTCCAAAGCCTCCAATCTTGCAATATAAAAAGATCTAACCTTAGTGACTGAATGATTCACTAAATACACAATTATATAGACAAGTTCCAGTTTATATAGAAGGAAATGAAATTAAAATAAGAATCTATATCAACTCAAAATCTGTGCCCTTGGAGGTACACCCCTGCCCTCAGGCTGGTACACTCAATACTGCAGCCCCTTCCTTCACCCTTCTTCACTGCAGAGCTCAGAAAGCATGACAGGATTCCACATCTCCCCAAACCCACAAGACCTATAGTTCTGGCCTACACCATATAGAAAGCAGCTTTCCCTTTCTGAAAGGCAGAACCACTAAGGGGAAGGTTTAGGCTCCCCTCCCCTCCCCTTGTTCCTCCCCCTCCCTGCTGCCGGGACTGCTGAAGCCAGCTCAGCCATCTTGTGACCATGAGGAAGAAGGCGACGTGCTGAGAATGGCGGAGCCGGCTCCCTGGGATCATCGCCCCAGTGCCAGACCAGCCCAGGTCTCACCTGCCTCCAGACCTCCTGGCAGGGGAGATGAGCTCCTAGGAGATAAACCATGGTGAACTGGGGTTTCTGTTATCTGTAGTCAAAGCCCTTGTACATCTTGTTAATCATTAAATTTTAAAGAGAGAAATTATTTTGCCAGGGGAAAATAGGACAGTTCATTTCAGAATAAAGCTTCAAAGAAAATAATTCTTTCTGAATTGCGAGGAGAACAGACAATGAAAATAAATTTCTGGAAAAACTGAAGGCTCAAGTTCAAGTTAGCCTGGAAGATCTAACTATGGTCAATGATCAAGAATACACTGTAATTAATCTATTCTGTTTACTTTGTCTATGTTCAAAAATTTCTATAGTTAAAGAAAAACAAAACAAGAGACAATAAAGAAGATTCAGTGAGAGGAAGATAAAGGGCCATCAGCAAATGACATCTTCCAAGCTGGAGGTGGTTAATCTCAGTGTCTATCTACATGTTTGGTTTGGTTGTTTTAAAACAAAAGTCTGTACTTATGCTTACTATCAAGAGAGGACTGAATATCACTCATCGGTTCAGCATTTACTAAGCACCAGCTACGTGTCTGGCACTTGTCAGAGAGTCCTCCCTGCTCAGCCTCAATTCAGCAGGGTGAGTTGTTCCGCTCCTGCAGGGTGGCACGGAGGCCAGCAGGAGGCGCGGTAGCGGGGCTTCCCGGGACGCCGCCAGAAAGAAAGGAGTGTGTAGGTCCTGATGGGAACGAAGCTAGAGAAAAGGAGGAAATGTCCGCCAGAAGATGGCACGCCATATCTGGAGTCTGAGCTTTAAGACCTTGATCGAGCCTGAGGGCTGCAGCTTCAGACTTGCCCTGTAGGTGGCAGGGCGGATGCCAGGCGCCCAGGGACACGAGGCCACCCAATGGATGTCAAGCAGGAGGGGCAGGGACAGAAAGGCCCCACGGCTGCAGACGCGGGAGGCGGGCCTCCGAGCCGGAGACGCTCGTGTGAACACAGGCGCTGCTCCTGTCACGGCCCCTTACTCGCCTTGCTGACTTTAAACAGTCTCTCCTCGGTGTTCTCCTTGTCAAACTGTTCATCCCAGTTTCCTCTGAAATAGACAGCATTCACCAGAACCAGCCTTGTCAGTGGATCCACTGAGCCCGGAGAGAGCAACTCCGCAATTTTACCTGAGCGGAAGAATTCAAGACCGCGTTAGATAGGGGCGGCTGCTGATCCCCGACACATCAGGAATCGGCTGGGGCCTTCTCCTTCAGCAGTCAAGTGCACGGATAGAGAGTTCCACTGTCCCCCAAATATAAAGGGATACGTGTCCTTAAAGCAAAGCAACAATATCTTCTGGTACGAAAAACATCATCATTTGAATAAAACACACAAAGTGAACAAATATGCGTTAATTATGCAGGATGAGTTCCTAACACATGAGATAAGAAGCAATCATGGGTGCCTATGACTTAAAGACAAGAACTTAAAGGATTATCAAAAAGGTGGGCAGTCAGAAGATGTTCTTTACAAGCTTAAAGAACAGTTAGGCCAGACACAGTGGCTCACACCTATAATTCCAGCAGTTTGGGAGGCTGAGGTGTGAGGATCACTTGAGGCCAGGAGTTTGAGACCAACCTGGACAACATAGTGAGGCCTTGTCTCTTAAAAAAAAAATTTATTAAAATTAGCTGGGCATGGTGGTGCTACCTGTAGTCCCAATTACTTGGGAGACTGAAGCAGGAGGACCGCTTGAGCACAAGAATTGAGGCTGTAATCCCAGCACTTTGGGAGGCCAAGGCGGGTGGATCACGAGGTCAAGAGATTGAGATCATCCTGGCCAACATGGTGAAACCCTGTCTCTACTAAAAAATACAAAAATTAGCCGGGCATGGTGGCGCGTGCCTGTGATCCCAACTACTTGGGAGGTTGAGATAGGAGAATCACTTGAACCTGGGAGGCAGAGGTTGCAATGAGCCAAGATTGCACCATTGCACTCCAGCCTGGGCAATAAGAGCAAAACTTCATCTCAAAGAAAAAAAAAAGAAAATTGAGGCTGCAGTGAGTTGTGATTGTGTCACTGCATTCCAGCCTAGGTGACAGAGGGAGACCTTGTCTCAAAAAAAAAAAAAAAAAGTTTAAATTAAGAACCACAGATAGACCAGGGCGTGACCCAGTGTCCCACAGCAATGCATGGAAACTGTAGACTGTGCTACCCAAGAGGGAGGCAGCTTGAGATCCACACTGTAAATTTTTTATGTTACTTGTGAAAGGAAAAACTATATTAACATTAACACATTAACCCCCTCCTCAAAATTAAAATGTGGATTGATCCAGAAGAGGTATACCAAACACTGAAAGGCATCACGGGTACACCAAGGAAACAGGGAGAAACCAGAGAGAACAGAACACATTGAGCGTTTCCAAAATGTCAAATAATGGCAACTGATTTCAGAAGCAGATTTTTTAAGTTTGCAGTTATTCAGAGAAAAAAAAATCATTCCTGTTTACAATTGACAGTCTTGTGAAGGAACTGACAATAAAATGGATTAAGAGGTTATTACAAAAGTAGAATAACAATACATTTTCACCTTCTGTCTTTTCAGCTACCCAGGTGTTTATGTGTTTTCTGGACTTCTCTACGGCGCTGATAAAGTCAAGCTCCTCCATCTCTGCTTGGTAGAATTTTTGGCAGGAATCTCTAAAAGACTAGGATAGACAGAGTGACATAACTGCCTGGCTACAAAAATGATGAACACCAACGGCCTACTTCTTCATTGCACCAAATCAGAAAATCTATACTTTTATGATTGACATACATAATTTACAAATAAATATGAGGACGTAACCTAAACTACAACTTCCTAGCTTTAGCTATATTTAATCCTAGCTTAAAAACTAAGTCAAGGTCAGGTACTGTGGCTTACACTTGTAATCTCAGCACTTTGGGGGGCCGAGGCGGGTGGATCGTGTGAGCTCAGGAGTTCGAGACCAGCCTGGCCAACATGGCGAAAGCCCGTCTCTACTAAAAATACAAAAATTAGCCATGTATGGTGGCATGCACCTGTAATCCCAGCTACCTGGGAGGCTGAGGCAGGAGAATCACTTGAACCCAGAAGGCGGAGGTTGCAGTAAGCCGAGATCAGGCCACCACACTCCAGCCTGGGCGACAGAGCGAGATTCTGTCTCAAAAAAAAAAAACAAAAAACAAGAAACAAAAACACTAAGTTGAATCAGTCTCTGAATATCAAACGAACTTCACCAACTGCTGGATCCTTTAAGGGAGCAGCCATGCATCAAGGAGCTGCCTGACAAGATGCTGACAAGACACTTCAAAAGCGTGAAGTAGATCCACCTTATTGAAATGCAGAGAATTTAAAACATATTGGCAGGTGAAAAGAAATTACAAAAGCCTATGTATGGCATAATGGCATTAGAGCCACACGCTTCCTGCTGGACCCCAGCCCCCACTACCTGGCCACCTTTATTTCTTTAGTGAATAAGAACAAGTATGACTTACTGAGAGGAAATCACAAGACTTTTCCCCAAAGAGCCTGTTGGCCATCCTAAGCAAGTACTGCGTGCCAGTCTTGTTCACTTCGGTGAGAAGAGACTGGAAGCCCTGGTGGATGTCTCCACCACCGCCACTTTTATTGAAAGAAAGTATCTGAAATCAAAAACAGAATGAAAACACATCATTCCTGTATGCTCTGACTTCAGGAAATGGGGCAACCCCAAACTCAGCCTAACAACCATCCAGACCCTTACTACTGCTTAAAAGATCTATCCGAGGCTGGGCGCAGCAGCTCACACCTATAATCCCAGCACTTTGGGAGGCCAAGGCGGGAGGATCACCTGAGGTCAGGAGTTCGAGATCAGCCTGGCCAACATGGCGAAACCCCATCTCTACTAAACACACAAAAATGAGCTGGGCCTGGTGGTGCGTACCTGTAACCCAGCTACTCGGGAAGCTGAGGAAAGAGAATTGCTTGAACCCGGGAGGCGGAGGTTGCAATGAGCTGAGATCGTGCCACTGCACTCCAGCCTGGCGACAGAGTGAGACTCCGTCTCAAAAAAAAAAAAAGATCCATCTGACTAAAGGCCAGAAGGGTCTTGAAAGCCCCTCCCTGTACCCTGTCTGTGCTGGCATGAGCTGCAACGCCCTCCACAAACCCAGGCTCCTGATGCTCAGTACTTGGAGTCTGGTGGCAAACAAGGGTGCCAACCAGACCTCCTGTCTATACAAACACAGGCCGCCCCTGACATCAGAAGGGGCAGACTCCCTCCTGCCCGTGGCTCTGGAATGCCCGTGTCACCGGCTCTGACTAATGATACAGTAGGTAGAATTCAGTAGAAGTGATGCTGTTCCAGGCCTAGGCCCTTTTTAAAAGGCCTGACAGCTGCCATGTTCACTCTCTTGTACCCTGGCCACCATGATAGAAGGAAGTCCAGGCTATCCTGCCAAAGGCCACATGGAAAGCCCTGGAGAAGGTGCCATCACCTGTGGAGAGAGTTGCTTGAAGAACTGAGGCCTCCAGCCAGGCGCGGTGGCTCACACCTGCAATCCCAGCACTTTGGGAGGCCGAGGCGAGTGCATCACCTGAGGTCGGGAATTTGAGACCAGCCTGACCAATGTGGAGAAACCCCATCTCTACTAAAAATACAAAATTAGCCTGGCGTGGTGGTGCATGCCTGTAATCCCAGATACTCGGGAGGCTGAGGCAGGAGAATCACTTGAACCCGGGAGGCGGAGGTTGCAGTGAGCCGAGATTGCGCCATTGTGCTCCAGCCTGGGCAACAAGAGCAAAACTCTGTCTCAAAAAAAAAAAAAAAAAAAAAAAAATCGAGGTTTCAGGTGTGAGAGAGGCCTTCTTGAACCTTCCGGGCCAGGTGTCCACTGAAACAGCTGCATGAGTGACCTGCACTGCTTCTTGGAAGCAGTCCTGCCTGCTCAGGCCATGGAATCTGAGAAATAATCAATCATTGTTATTTCCAGCCACTAAATTTGGGATGGTTTGTTTTGTGGCAACAGCTGACACATGCAGCCATCCAGAAGTGGAATTCTGCCATGACCAAAACCTAAAACATGTGGCCTTGGCCTTGGACCCAGGCAGCTGGCAGAGGCTGGACGGACAGGACGAAATGACTCCTGGGGGCTGGAGAAAGGGGGCTGTGTGTGTACCAGCTGAAGATGTGGAAAGAAGGTCACCCTCAGTGACAGGGAGGATGGAGTGCCTCCCCCGGGAACTCCTGCATCTGGCTAAGGGGTCCAGGAGGAAGCTGGCTTCTTTTTGCTGCCTAGGGTAACACATGGGAAGAGAAAGATGAAGGAACTGTTCCATTTTCAAGCAGAATTTAAAGGAACTATTTCCAATCCAGGATGTACTGGGTGGAGAATAAAAATGTTTCTTCTTCCCAGCCTTTCCAGCTGGCAAAAGATTCTAAAAGAGATGGCCTCAGGGCAAAGATCAAATCCCAGACACTGGCCTCAACGGTGAGGTCCAAATCCACTTTGTTAAACCTTAGAAGATTCAGACAGCATCTTATAGACCATCTGGCAGGCTCTCCCATGGCACCCTGACTCCCAACCCAACAAAGAGCACTCAGGACGGCGGTGGGGGTGCTTTTGTCCAGGGAAGCAGAATTTTAAGTTGATAGAAATTCCACAGTGGTTTTCAGGCACTTGTAACAGCTTGGACTAAAAGAGAGAGACGGCTCAAAGTGCAGGGAGGCCTCTGGGTGCCCACGTTCTACAGGTGGGAGGTAGGCTGGGAGCGCAGCAAGCATGGGGCATTTCTTACAGAACAGGAAAGGAGCTGCCAAGAGCGACACCAGGACACAGAGGGCAGAGCACAGCCAGGGCAGCAGCGGACAAGGGACAATTCTGGGAAGCTGCAGTGGAGGCTCATCAAGGAACGCCCTGCACCCAGGGCTGAGAGGTGAACAATACATGCCTGGCTGGGCTTGGGAATTGCCACTGCTCCGTGACGGCCACGTGCCTCCCATGCCTACTGTGATGGGCTGCATGTGTCCCCTCAAATTTACACACTGAAGTCCCAACTCCAGTGTCTCAGGATGGAACTGCATTTGCAGAGAGGGCCTTTACAGGGGTGACTAAGGTAACATAAGGCCATTAGGTTGGGCGTTAATCCAATAGGACTCATGTCCTTATAAAAAGAGGAGCCGAGGACACAGACACACACAGAGAGATGACCATGTGAGGACACAGGGAGAAAACAGTGTCTACAAGCCGAGCAGAAAGGCTGCAGGAGAAACCAACCCTGCCTACACCTGGATCTCAGGCTCCCAGGGAACCACCAGGTCCAGAGGGCAGACCACAGCAGTCACGGGTGGCCCCGACCAGCTACATCTGTGGTGTGCACACCCTCGCTCAACCCCTCTCAGGCGCGGAGACGCTTCTGCCTTTAGCAGTGGGGCCTTGGCAAGCAGGACACAGGCAGAGGCTTGATAGGTATTTGTTTCAAGCCTGTCTTCTGCGAGCACTTCCTCTCAGAACCCAGCCGCCTGGCCTACGGAAGCCCAGGCAACCCTGCTGAAGGAAGCATGTGGAAGGCCCCAGCGAAGAAGGCCACGGAGAAGACGCCCAGCGCCCTGCTGAGCCCCCGCTGACGCAGCCCACAAGGGACCCACCCAGTGCCAAGTGGTGCAGAAGCACCACTCAATCCACCCAGATTCAACAACCAGGAAAGCTGCTAAGCTGGGAGAGCTGGTTACACAACAACAAATAACCAGAACGCTACTGAAAACAGGTTTAGCTGACAAATGCCATTCTAAGAAGGCTTTACGCGTAAATGAGAAAATAAAGACTCCTAACAACCAACAAGTAGATGACAGTACCCAAAGATCATCACAGGACTCAACCTGAACCTTGTGACTTTACAACCATCTACAAACTCATGAACAAGCTAAGCCATGTGATGATGAAATCATTCATTCCTCTGAATCGGGCGCCCCCTCTCCACCCCAGGGGGTCAGTCAGGGTGTTGTCCCCAGGGTGCTCCAGCATGGGTGGCATGCCCTTCCCTGTAAACTCGCCACCCACACCCTGCAATACTGCACAGTCATCCGTCTCGAGCGATCCCTTTGGGATTTGGAATAAGGAGGACCGGCTCACTTGACAGTTAATAGCACCATGGCTGCCCTGAAGCTGTACCTGGGCCATCTGTGCAGCGGTGTTTCCCTTTGCCCCCATGTAGACCATGGCCAGGGCACAGGACATGCTCATGGGTGAGAAAAACACATTCTTCGAGTTGTCTTTACCCAGCGTTTTCAAAAGGTTTAAGGCAAAGGTGCCATTTGCTTCTGCGAGAACATCCATGATGGCAGACCTGGAACAAGATTTAAAATCAGTATCACATAAGCACAGCTTCCAGGCGACTGCATCTCACGCGCCTTACCGACAGTCGCCGCCGATGCTGTGGTTCATGGGCAAGCAGACACACACACAGAACTCTGGCTGTTTCTTTTTAGGACCCTCCACATTATTTTGTGTGTTTCTAATGTTAAGTGTGGAAAACGAAAGAGTTCTATGTGAAACGCCGCCCTGTTTTGTGAGGACTCCTCCCTGCACGCCTGCCCGCACGTGGAGAAAGTGGGGAGGAGGCACCCTTTCCTGGAGTCTCTTCCTTGGGGTGGAATTACAGAAGGGGCACTGGCTTTTGCTTCTATGTTTGTATTCTTTGGTGTGTTTTGCGGGCTTAAATGTACTGTTTTAATTTGAAAAATATTCAAAATGATACATTCACTGACAGTTACACAAGAAAAGATGGCCAAATGTTTTTATAATGAGAGAGAGAATCCCGTTTCAGGGTAGCAAGAGCCTTAAAAAAGGATCAATCAAGCCACATACAAAGATGCGTGAAAGCCTTTCAAATGCCTCCTGACCCTTGGATCT
This sequence comes from Pan paniscus, assembly GCF_029289425.2. Classification (NCBI taxonomy): domain Eukaryota; kingdom Metazoa; phylum Chordata; class Mammalia; order Primates; family Hominidae; genus Pan; species Pan paniscus. Next base: position 17,585,449 of record NC_073254.2, read on the forward strand.
CCTTCTAGGAAATCCCTGCAGGTGGCAAAGCCCCAATTTTGGACCACGCTTGGGGACATCCTGCTGCCACAAGCCAGGCCTTCCTGCGCCTGAACTCACAGCACACTCAGGACACCACCTTGCCTCGTGGGCTGTGGGTGCATGCCCATCTCCACCTTCAGAGACAGGCTCAGGGGTAGGGTCAGGCTGCACATCTCTCTAGCCCTGCCGTGCAGTGGGTGTGGCAGCCCCAGCAGGGTCCAGAGCAGGAATGCAGCTGGATAGTCGGGAGGGGGGAGCTGGGGTATCTTCAGGCAAGTCGGAATCACAGAATCACATGTTAAAGTCCAACAAGCCCTTAGAGAGACCTACCATCAATGCTCCACTGCACTACAGGGAAGGTGAAGTTGACGGAAGTGAAGCTAAAAAGTAGCTGGGCTTGAAACGCAGGGCGGATGCGCTTTCTGAGCTACTGCTCAAGAAGAAGAATCTGCAGAATCAGGTGAGAGGACAGGGGCAGGTAAGGGCCCCACAGGCAGTCAGGCTGGGAAGGAGGGGATGCAGGAATGCAGGGATGCGGGGCCTGCCTGCTCTGACACAGTTCTCAGATGTTTACCAAATGAATATGTCCCAGTCAGAGAATGCCAGCATTCTAAGACAGTCCCAGTGACTCACTTGAGCAGTGAGTGGGAACCCACAGAACAAGGAAGGGGAGAAGCTGGAGCAGACATTTCCTGGAGCAGATGGGAGAGGGAAGGAGGTGCCTAATGAAGGCCCTGTGAGGAGATGCTGAATTAACCGGTTCTCCACTGTGCATGCCTTTACATTTGTAGCTGGGGTTGGCTGAACAAGTGCCCCAAAGATACCTGGGTCATAATCCCTGGGACCTGTGAATGCCCCCTTACATGGCAAAAGGGACTGTGCAGCACGATTAGATTCAGGCTCTTATGGGAGATTATCCTGGATTGTTCCAGTTGACCCTAAACGTAATCACAGGTATCCTTCTAAGAGGGAGGCAGGGGGAGATCTCACGGGAAAAAGCAATGCAAAGAATAAAGCAAAATGCCACTCCACTGGCCTTGAAGATGAAGGGGCCTCAAGCCAAGAAACGCAAGGACCACAGCTGCAGTAGCTGGAAAGGCAAGGAGGATCCTCTGGAGGAGCCTGGCCCTGTGAAACCCATTTCCAACCTCCAACCTCAGAACTCTGAGAAAATAAACATGTGCAGTTTAGCCACGAATCCATGGTCATTTGTTACAGCAGCCACGGGAAACCAAGACAATAACTCATACACCTGATAAAGCTTGTTTGCTGTGCTTGTTTAAATATTTTGTTTTCAAACTCTTCTTTATTCATTACACAGAATACTTGGGGCACTGGGCACTCCTGGCTTGCCAAGCCTTTCCAAACATATTTTAAGATTACTAATTTCTAATAAAAGGACAATAGAAAGTACACATTACTAAAATTCTTCTGAATATAAGGGAGTCTTTGATGATACATAAATAAATCCAGGATTCCGCAGAGCCCTGGGAACACCAGTATAAACAAAAGTAGCCATTACACGGAACTGAAGCAAAATTGGGCCTATTTTTGGTTCTCTGGATTCTAGATCACAAGAACTGCCCGCTTATCAACTTGAAGAGAAACAATTGGTAAAACAGGGAAACTTCTAGGTTAAGAATAAGAAAAGAGGAGATGCCCCAAAGCAAGAAGCACAGCCTGTGAAGTCCGTGTCTCAGGACTTAAAGCCAGCAGACACCCTGACACGTGGGGTTTTCCCTGGCCTGGGGACATGGACTTCTGTCTTTGTCCCCAAGAGGGCTCAGCCCACGTGGAGAGGCTGCCAGGTGAGATGGCTCCTCCATAAACCAAAAAAAAAAAGACAGAGGTTAAGTACCATGTCAGCTGGCCCGGGGAAGGTCCCACATGCTCCCCCAACCCCATCCTAGACTATTCTACCGTCAGCACACGTTTTCCCCTCAAATGCTGAAGGACTCTTATGCTTTTTTTTTTTGTAGAGACAAGGTTCTTGCCACCTTGCCCAGGCTGCTCTCCAACGCCTGGCCTCAAGTGATCTTCCTGCCTCAGCCTCCCAAGGTGCTGAGATTACAGCCATGCACCACGCCCAGCCTAAAGGACTTTTAATTCAAATGGAAATGTCCATCTAAGAAAGGCTAATAATAAAACACTCCGTCTCCGGTAATATCCCGGAGAATCTGTTTCAGGCGCTGACCTTTATATCAGTAACTTCAACAAAGCAAAGCCACCTTTGTCTGAAGACACGCCCACTGGGGAGGTGCCTGTCCGGCCAGCCCAGGTCACACCATCTGGGGCAGAGGAGAAGTCGGTGCACATGAGTTTCACTGTGTCAGGGGATTTAATTTGAAATACTGAACTGAATAAACCAAACCAGGATATTCGGAGAAGTCAGTGCACATGAGTTTTACTGTGTCAGGGGATTTAATTTGAAACACTGAACTGGAGAAACCAGACCAGGATATTCGGAGGAGATGGCACGAGTCAGGAGGGAGACAGGGTCTCTAGTCCTGGCTCTGGTACCCTGGGCAAATCACTGGACTCCTGATACCAGTTTCCTCTCTGTATGAGGAAAAGCATATACCAGATAATCTGGGTTCCCTTCCATCTCTAACATTCAATAATTGTTAATACCAAATGCAGAAGGAAGAGCAAAAATGTAGCTCAATTTTCAAAGCCCACAGTGAGGTCAGTAATGATATTCCATTTCTTAGTTGAAAACACTGCTGACAGCCGTGAAAGCTAAAATTCTATCTATGCCTTACATAAAAATTGCTGAGCAACAAAGAAACAATAAATCAAGGATGTCCTAGAGATTTAATTTTCTTAGCAGAAACTATGTTAATCATTAAATAACTGAATATCCTACTCCTGATAAACACCCTTACGTCAAACAGCAAGTGGTACTTCCCACGCTTCCTTAACAAGGTAAGAATTACCTACTTCAGCAGCCACCAGCACAGCTGATGATAGAACATTACTCCCTTGACTCCCCAAACAGGAACAAGATAAAAATATCTGTCGTCCCAACCTTGTGTAACTTTGTTCAGATAGTTCTGGCAAAGGCAAATACAACTCATGAAACATAATGAGAAAGGAGATTGTCAGAAAGGAGACAAAATGAGCACAGTTAGCAAACAATTTGATGGTCTACCCAAAAAGCAGCCAGAATCAGTAAAATACTCTTAAAACTGAAAAATAATGGAGTAACTGGACTACTAAAAAAATAGGAAAAACAGACCCCAGTAGAAACACGTGCAAAGGACATTAACAAATTTACCCCCAAAAAAGAAAGACAATAGCTAATAATTATATTTAAAAGTTTCAACTTCAGAAAAAAATATCACTTTTTTGATATATACTATGTGCTAGGTCCACACTGAAAGACCCTTACCCTCTGAGATAGCTGCTGAGAACACCTACGTTTTACAAGCAAAGAAATCGGGCCTTAGCTCTTTAAGTACCATGTCTCCAGAGAACCCAGGGCAACAACGGCAGAATGAGGGCTGGAAGCCAGGACTGCATGGCTCTGTAGTTCACTCTCTTAACACCATGGTGCACAGCCTTCCCAAAAAGCAATGGTGGAGAGTAAATTAAAGATGCCTTTTCAAACCATGAACCTTGCAAATACAAAAACAATTCATGCTAATACTGACAAAGACAGGCAATCCTTCTCACGCCATGCAAGTAATACGGAGGCAGCAGGGACAGAGCTTGGCCCGTACCCACTCCCGTATTTTCCATACATCCCCCACGCCATCACACCTGCCCACCAGACCATGCAAACCAGGGAGGGAAACAAGATAAGCCACGTTCCACCCCAAATCTTACCCAAGGGAGTTAAGCCTGATGCCCACATGCATACAGGATCAGAACGACGATCCTGACCTCTTGCCTTGTTGTATTACTAAAACCCTCTCCTCAGGGGCTCATCTGCCATGCCCTGACCATGACACATCTGTGCTAACATGATGTTCCCCGGTGCCTGCCACTAGCGTGTGTAATGCTGCTGACACACCTCATGACTATCCATGTCACCCTAAAACACCAGGAACACCTGTCCCGAGGGCCAGCCCGGGAACTCCTGCCCCTGTGCCGCTGCCCTCCTGCTCCAGCATAAGCCCATTATAAAGCCTTGTCTGGGACACTTTCTCTGCCTCATGTCAATTTCCACTGCATGAGAATCTAAGAACCCACGATCAGTAACAATACTGTAAATTGGTACACCAGTATTTCCTGAGTATGATTTAGAATTATGTAAAAAATAAAAGTAAAATACAATAAAGTGAAGGAAGAAAAGAAAATGTCATGGAAACATTCATACTATCTGAATTAAAAATTCCACTTCTAGGAATTTCACTGAAGGTAAAACTCACAGGTTTTGTACATAATAAAACATTATGTACAACATTATGGGATATAAATAGGGCTAATAATAATAAAAATCACAGTAATGACATGGGAATACACAAGATTACATTAAAAAAGATATAAAACTATACATACAATTTAAATTTATCCATGTAAATTAGGAAAAAAGGTAAGTGTAGGCACAATTTACAGACAGAATAGAGGGAAATACTATACACCAAATATTTCTGAGTAACGGTAATTTTTACGTTTTTTGTGTTTTTCTGGATTTTCACATTTTCTATAGCATATAATTTATGGAGGGGGTTGGTTAACTCTTCTTTTTATGAAATTACCATATATACATTCAGTTTAAAAATCAGGTGGTGTTAAAAGAGATGTTATAAAAGACAACAAGCTCCTTCTCAGCCCTCCCAACTCCCCAGAAGCAATCACTTCCAAACCCTTTGCTCTTTCTTCTGGTATTTACCACCATATTCCTACATAACATGTGTATACTACTATTTTTGACCTAATAACTTTATCATGTTTTATTTTATGTATGTATTTATTTATTTTTATTAGGGTAGGGGTCTCACGCTGTCGCCCAGGCTGGAATGCAGTTGCATGATCACGGCCCACTGCAGCCTCGAACTCCTGGCCTCAAGCAATCCTTTAGCGTCAGCCTCCTAAAGTGCTGGAACTACAGGCACCCGGCCAAATTCTAGACATTATCTATTGCCTTCCTAATCTAGAGGCCGAGGGCCCGGTCCCGATCCACAGGTTTGCTTTATTATCACTAAATAGCATTCGATGCTAAGCCAGGTGGTGGGATGGGAACCCATTTCCTTTTTATGTAATGCTGATTTGCCTTATATTAATAGTGCCTTTCCCCCCTTTCCTTAGTTTTCTATGTACTATGTATTTTCAAATTCTCCCCAAATGTTCTACAGGTCAGTCAAACCCTTTCAGTACTTTTTTCATATGCTTCGACACAAGGAATAATCTACCAGCTGCATTTTCCTCTCCCTCCGTCTGTCACCATGCTGCTGAGCACGCGCGACTTTCACGCCGAAGAGAAATGTTCATAGACGGGGACAAGTTTCCCTACTATAATAGATGGCCAACTTATAGTTTGGCAGGCTGGTCAGACTAATTTTTTTTCTCAAACACAGCACATTGCTTACAGGGCAAAGAAATTATTTTTTCTTATTTAAGTGTTGATGACATATTTTAATATGTCTAATTTTTTAATGCTTTATGCAAACTTACAAATTGCACAAACCTTAGTAGACTTTTGAACTTCTACAAATCTGATAAATCAAGACATATAAATCTAGTAAGCTAGCCTCTCCTAAGACTTTCAAACAGCACAATGATTACAAAACTTATTTCTATACCTGTACTTATGTCTAGCAAAAGTTATTCATTAATATCACAGATTTAATTATTTTATCTTTGTTATATTTTCCTATTCCTTTCCTAAGGTAACACTAATGCTTATTTTAACAGTTTCCTATGGGGAAAATTAATCTTATGAGGTTAAATCCTAAGGGATCATCCCTTTCTGTAAAAACAGGGTGGGGCTCTCTGGTTCATGGTCTTTGTGCATCAAAGCAGTTTCTCAGCACAGGGCACACACTCTTTGATGCCAAGCATATCTGACTAGTTAGGGCAGCTTTGAGCTCCAATCCTGCCTTCAGTGAGATTTTATAAGGCCTCAACCAAACACCAAATTTCAGTGTCTTGTAGCCTGATGTCCTTCCTTAAAATGAAATACGGAGTTTTCCTCTATCTGAGTTGCACAGACCAGTGTTGTATGGTATAACTTGGTCTTTTCGTTGAATGTTTAGGCCTTTAAGTTGGTTTTTACAACTACTGTGTTTGTTAGCCCAGGAAGCTATAATAACTAAACTTTTTCCATAGCAATCCTAGACACAGTGCAAACAGTACTGAATTCTTTTGTGCCTTTTTAAGGCTCATCTTGTTTGCCTCATCTGAACTTATTAATGAGCTTGGGCTTTTTACAAACAATATATTTCAATTTGCTGATGTTTTTGTTTTCTTCTTGTTCTAACTGGCTGGTGGGAATCTCTTTAAATTAGTTACTTTCCCTCCAAACACACTTACTTTATATGCAGGAGTCCCCAGCAGATCCGTCTGTGGTCTGTTAGGAACTGGGCCACACAGCAGGAGGTGAGCAGCAGGTGAGCGAACATCACCGCCTGAGCTCCACCTCCTGTCAGGTCAGTGGCAGCGTTGGAGTCTCGCAGGAGACTGAACCTACGGTGAACTGTGCATGTGAGTGATCTCGGTTGCATGCTGCTTATGAGAATCGAATGCCTGATGATCTGAGGTGGAACAGTTTTATCTTGAAACCATACCCCCAACTTCATCAGTGGAAAAACTGTCTTCCACAAAACCAGTCTGGTCCCTGGTGCCAAAAAGGTTGGGGACCATTGCTTTAAAGCAACAACAAAGTCTTACCAAACCATTTTAGATTTTTCTAGTCCAAAGACTAGATATTATAGGTGCACACCACCATGCCCAGTTCATTTTTATTTTTTGTAGAGACAGGGTCTCGCCCGGTGGCCGAGGCTGGTCCCAAACTCCTGGCCTCAAGCTATCTTTCCACGTTGGCTTCCCAAAGTGCTGGGATTATCGGCATGAGCCACCAAGCCTAGCTTGGGAAAAAAATGTAAGGCACTTGCTGATTTCCTCCAGACTGGCTCTTTGTTCTCTTTTTCTGTCAAGTACAAAACTCTTAGACTGATCTCATCTGGGACTTCCCACCTTTCTCCAGGCTGTGACACACATAGAAAATGATATTTGTATGTCACTTTGGGGCCAGGCTACTCACCCCAAAGGTGACCAGTGCAGAGCTCCAGCCACCCAGACTCCCCGAGTTGGAGGGATCTGTTAACCTGCCCAGGGCACAACACCCACACACAAGTTAGAAAGTTCTGCTCTGGAAGACTGAAACTGGACCCCTTCCTTACATACACCATATACAAAAATCAACTCAAGATGGATTAAAGGCTTAAATGTAAAAGCCAAAACTATAAAAAACCCTGGAAGACAATCTAGGCAATACGATTCTGGACATAAGAACAGGCAAAGATTTCATGACAAAGATGCCAAATGCAATCACAACAAAAGCAAAAATTGACAAATAGGATCTAATTAAACTTAAGCACTCCTGCACAGCAAAAGAAACTATCAACAGAGTAAACAGCCAACCTACGGAATGGGAGAAAATATTCACAAACTATGCATCTGACAAAGGTCAAATATCCAGCATCTATATGGAACTTAAACAAATTTACAAGAAGAAAACAAACAACTCCATTAAAAAGAAGGCAAAGGACATGAACAGACACTTTTCAAAAGAAGACATTCATGCAGCCAACAACCATGAGAAAAAAGGCTCAGTATCACTGATCATTAGAGAAATGCAAATCAAAACTACAATGAGATACCATCTCACGCCAGTCAGAATGGCTATTATTAAAAAGTCAAAAATTAAGAGATACTGGCAAGGTTGTGGAGAAACGGGAACACTTACACACTGCTGGTGGGTGTGTAAAACAGTTCAACCATTGGGGAAAGCAGTGTGGCGATTCCTCAGAGCTAAAAACAGAACTACCGTTCAACCCAGCAATCCCATTACTGAGTATACAACCAGAGGAGAGAGGAATAGAAATCATTCTACCATAAAGATACACGCACGCGAATGTTCACTGCAGCACTATTCACAATAGCAAAGACATGGAATCAACCTAAATGCCCATGCATGGCAGATGGGATAAAGAAATTGTGGTACATATACACCATGGAATACTATGCAACCATAAAAAAGAATGAGATCATGTGTTTTGCAGAAACACGGATGGGGCTGGAGGCCATTATCCTTAGCAAACACACACAGGGAACAGAAAACCAAATACCGCATGTTCTCACTTATGAGTGGAAGCTAAATGATGAGAACGTGGACACAAAGAGGGGAGCAACAAACACTGGGTCCTATCAGAGGGTGGAGGGTGAAGGGTGGGAGGAGGGAGAGGAAAAAATAACTATTGGGTACTAGGCTTAGTACCTGGGGGATGAAATAACCTGCACAACAAACCTGCGACATGAGTTTACCTATGTAACAAACCTGCATATGTATCCTGAACCTAAATAGAGGTTTAAAAGGTTAAAAAAAAAAGAAGAAATCATATAAATGAATGTTCTCTTCTGACCTTATTCCCTCATTTACACTTTTCATCATGATATTTTATTCCATTTTGCCTTCTATACTAATTCTTTGGATACCACAATTATAGTTTATTGAGTCTTCCGTTCCCTGCGCTGCCTATCTCTGGGGTCCTTTTGTTATGGTGGCTGGTGTTTGCTTTATTTTATTTAGGTCTCTCTTTTGTACCTAGACTTTCCAAACATTCCTAACAACCCTTGGATGTCAGTACATAGTTAAGAGGAAAACACAAAACAATGCTGGAAGTTCTGTTTACATGGAGGAAGTTCTGTTTACACGGACAGGACATGTCAGCTGGGAGCTTCACTGCAGTGTGCTCAAGGGATCAGTAGCTTTTTTGTCCAGGAACCAGCAAATGGGAGAACTCTTCGGTGTGGCTATCGGTGGTGTTCTGGAAGGAGATGGGGTGGAAGCAGATGGGGGTCGGGGGGCTTCTACTGGATCTGTAATCCCCTCATGTCCCCACTGCCTCCCCCACAGTGCCTGCAGGACCCTGAGTTTGAGCATTTTCATTATCACTTTGCAATAATGCATAAACACTGAACAATTAATCATAAAAAAGATTGGAGAGATCCAAATCCTAAAAGGAAAGAAAAATAAATCCACATTTAAAGTTTACCACTCAAGATACTCCAAATATCAACAAATTATAAACAATCTAGTGAGATTTTTCTATTGAGGGCTTTCTCTTATCCTTTCAGCAAACGTGTGAGTAACAAGGATGCCTGTTTCACAGTCACGTTGCAAACTCAAGACCTGTCAGTGGCTTTTTAAGGACCTACTTCTTTAGCTTCAGTAAATAAGATAGCTAAGTGTCCTTCATATATATATGTGAATACACATATATATATGTACATAGACAAATATTTATGCAAAATTAATTACATTTCAAAATTTAAAAACTATACCATTTAAAAATAAAAAATGATATTTAATCACAGACATAAAAACTGGATATTAAAGTCTTATTAATGAACAATTTTATGTATTTTTTAAACAAGCCTAACAAATCTATCCTGGCATCACTTTTTTTCCCTGTAGCATCACCAGTAACTGAGCAATGTTCACAATTGATTTTATTCAACTGATCAAGTCTTAATTTTTTTTTAGGTGTCACTATTGAATTGTGCTTCTCAACTTCTATTAAGGATGCCTTTATTTCCTACTAAATTTAACCATTTAAAGACTGGTTTAATGGGAACTTGGACTTCCTGCTTTGTCCCTCTTTCCTTGTGCAGTGTGTGTGTGTGTGTGTGTGTGTGTGTGTGTGTGTGTGGTGTGTGTGTGTGTGTTTAATATATCTGAGCAGCCTAACATATAAATGGGAGTTAAACATTATTTTCAGGCTAGGCGCAGTGGCTCACATCTGTAATCCCAGCACTTTGGGAGGCCGAGGCGGGCAGATCACGAGGTCAGGAGTTTGAGACCAGCCTGGCCAGCATGGTGAAACCCCATTGCTACTAAAAATACAAAAATTAGCCAGGTATGGAGCCCGGGAGGTGGAGGTTGCAGTCAGCCGAAATCGTACCACTGCACTCCAGCCTGGCAAAAAAAAAAAAAAAAAAAAATTATTTTCTTTCTTTGGATGCCTTGGCTTAATCCCAAGTGCAGTAAGCCTGGAAATGTAAGGTGTGTGGTCTTCCCTGGGACGGTACAACATCTGCTTGGGTGCCCTTATTATTACATATGTGGAAAAGAATGTTGGTTCTATTCATTCTAATTTCACTCTACTGTTACTGGTCCGTGTTAACTGTTTCATGCTGAATTGTAATGAAATGCATTGGAATTGGCCTTAACTTAAAATACTTAGTTTACATAGTCGAGTATGACCAAAGTACTTTTCTCTTTGGTGGCACATCACAATGGATGCAATTACTCAGATACGGTCCTGAAATGAGACCAAACACCATCTATGCTGATAACAGCAGTCACTGGTGTTAATCCCAGCACACATAAAAGCCCCAGCAATACAAGGCCGGCCCAGGACCTTAACTAGAAGGTCACTTCGCATCAGGCCTGACCCCCACCAGAAAGGATGCAGGCAGCTGCAGGGCTGTCATTAGGCACCAGAGCATCCCAGAAAGCAAAAGTGCCCAAAAAATGGACTCAGATGCCCCCTCGCATCTGAGTATTCCTGACAGCATGTGAACATTAATTATTAATTTTCTGTACCTCAGTTTTCCAAAGCCAATCTTTAGGACAAAAAAAAAAGGAAGAAAATAACTTAAATGCCAATTTGTAGTTAAAGTTTCCTCTTTGCCTTGAAGACATCAAAGCCTGTAATAGTCTGCCTGTAGGGAGTTTAATTCAAACACAGAGCGGTAAGGAGATCCGGGCTGGTCCACACGATTGTCTCCACAGGTCTGGGCGACCTGAAAGTGCTGCGGATTGGCCAAGCCCAGCACGGCCAGTCCAGTGAACACACGCAGGGGGCCCGGATGGCCCCGTTTGGCGCCGACCCCTCGGCCTCTCTCCGCCTCCCGCCCGGCTCCCAACACCCGGCGCCCCAAGACTGAGCACGCGTCCTCCGGGTCGCGGAGCGGGCGAGGGGTCACCGAGGCCGAGGGGCCGACTGGGGTCACCTGTGGCCCGGGAGGCTCCGCGCCGCCCCCATCCCGCGCCGGCCGCCTCCTCCGTGGGCGCTGGGCCTGTGCGCCCGGGCTCCCCGGGTCCGCGGCGTCACCGGCCGGGCTCGCGGCCACGCACGACTCACCCGACCGCGTCGCCGTTCTCTGCCGCTGCGAGGCTCCGGAAGGGAACCCAAGCCGGACGCTCGCCCGGGCCCCCGCCCCGCTGGGACTGCTGGGGTCACAGCCCCGCGCGGCCACGCCCCATTCTCGGGGCTCCAGCGTCCCCGCGCGCCGTCGACCCACGCGCGTTCCCGGCCCCGCGCGACCCCCACCCTGCCCCCCTCCCCCCTCGCGCCCCCGGCTTTCCCGACTTTGGAGCGACAAACCCAAGCCAGCGTGTCCGAGCGGCTCCCAAGCCAGACACGTACTCCAGAGCGGGGAGCGAGCGAGCAGAACGGCGGGCAGAGGCGCCGGAGCCGCCCCGGACCTCAGATACTCGCGGGGAGGCGGGCGGAGTCCCGGGTCTCGAGCTACCGTCGCCCGTCCGGAGCGCGGAGGGAGAGGCGGGGCGCGACGTGCGGGTCCACCCCACCCGCCAGCCGGAGGGGCCGCGAGTCCTGCCCGGAGGCCTTGACTTTGACCACAGTACAGGGCCCCACCAGCGTGTTTATGGTGCCTCTGTGGAGACTGAATGCTGGCCTGTTTCCAGAAAAGGGCCAGCTCCTGATACACGGCCATCCACTGGGGAGTGCAGAACACGCATTTAAAAATGAGCAGACTAGATACAGGTCACAAAGACTTTGCTGATAAAACAGCTTGCGGCAAAGAAGCCAGCCAGGGGCGGGCGCGGGGCTCACGCCAGTAATCCCAACACTGGGAGGCCGAGGCAGGCGGATCACTGGAGGTCAGGAGTTCCAGACCAGCCTGGCCAACATGGCAAAACCCCGTCTCTACTAAAAATACAAAAATTAGCCGAGTGTAGTGGCGCGTGCCTGTAATCTCAGTTGCTGGGGAAGCTGAGGCAGGAGAATCACTTGAACCCGGGAGGCAGAGGCTGCAGTGAGCCGAGATGGCGCCACCGCACTCCAGTCTGGACCGTCTCTCAAAAAAACAAAAAACAAAAAAAAAACGTAGACTAAAGAGCTTTTGCAAGGCAAAAGGAATAGTCAAGCAGAGTAAACAGACAACCTACAGAGTGGGAGAAAATCTTCACAATCTATACATCCGACAAAGCAGTAATATCCAGAATCTACAAGAAACTCAAACAAATTAGCAAGAAAAAAAAATCCCATCAAAAAGTGGGCTGGCATGAATAGACAGTTCTCAAAAGAGGATATACAAATGGCCAACAAACATGAAAAAATGCTCAACATCACTAATGATTAGGGAAATGCAAATCAAAACCACAATGTGATACCACCTTACTCCCGCAAGAGTGGCCATAATAAAAAAATCAAAAACTCAAAAAATAATCGATGTTGGCATGGATTTGGTGAAGAGGGAACACCTCTACACTGCTGATGGAAATGTAAACTAGTACCACCACTGTGGAAAATAGTATGGCGATTCCTTAAATAACTAAAAATAGAACTACCATTTGATCCAGGAATCCCACTACTGGGTATCTACCCAGAGGAAAATAAGTCATTATACAAAAAAGATACTTGCACACGCATGTTAATAGCAGCACAATTCGTAATTGCAAAAACATGAAACCAACCCAAATGCCCATCAATCAAAGAGTGGATAAAGAAACTGTGGTATGCGTATACGATGGAATGCTACTCAGCCATAAAAAGGAATGAATTAATGGTATTGGCAACCTGGATGGGATTGGAGACCATTGTTCTAAGTGAAGTAACTCAGGAATGGAAAACCAAACATTGTATGTTCTCACTCATAAGTAGGACCTAAACTATGAGGATACAAAGGCATAAGAATGATACAATGGACTTTGGGGAATTGGGGGAAAAAGGGAAGGGAAGGGAGTGAGGGATAAAAGGCTACAAATTGAGTTCAGTGTATACTGCTAAGGTGATAGATGCACCAGAATCTCACAAATCACCACTAAAGAACTTACTTGGCAGGGCGCAGTGGCTCATGCCCGTAATCTCAGCACTTTGGGAGGCCAAGGCAGGCAGATCATGAGGTCAGGAGTTCCAGACGAGCCTGGCCAGCAGGGTGAAACCCCCCATCTCTACTAAAAATATAAAAAAATTAGGCATGGTGGCACACACCTGGAGTGCCAGCTACTGAGGAGGCTGAGGCAGGAGAATTGCTTGAATCTAGCAGGCAGAGGTTGGTTGCAGTGAGCTGAGATCATGCCACTGCACCCCAGCCTGGGCAACAGAGCAAGACCCCATCTCAGGAAAAAAAAAAAAAAACTTGCCATGTAACCAAATACCGCGTGTTCTCCAAAAAACTATGGAAATAAAAAACTAAAATATATATTAAATTTAAAAATAAATGTATATAAATGAGCAGAGCCCACACCATTGAGCCGTGTGTTCAAGGACTTCCAGTTCTCTCCAGGCCCATAGGAATTAGACCCCAGGGTACTGACAGGTTAGCCAAGTAAGTATGAAAACTCCATCTGCCATCTCAGACAGAGCAGTCTTAGAAAACAGAAACATCTAGCATAAGTGGAAGTAGGGAAGATGCTAGCCAGGTGTTTTACATGAGTTCAATTTTGAGAACTCAAGCTGTTTTACCCCCTCTGTGCTTACCCTAAGGCAGAGTTTCTCAACTGCGACACTGTTGACCGCATGAACCCGATGTGGTTGTGGGGGCTGTCCTGCCATCACAGACGTTTCACAGAATCTCTGGCAGAGATTCACCAAGTGGATGCCAGGAGCAAACCACACGCCCCTCCCTAGTTGTGGCTTAATTGGTCTTTAGTGATATAAATTGCGAATATTTCCCCCAGCTTGTCATCTGTTTTCTGACATTGCTTCTGGTGATTTTGGCATACACTCTTTTAATGTAGTCAACTTTAATGATTTTTCCTTTATCGTTTCTGAGTCATAGTTAGAAAAACTTTCTCTATTCACAAGGAGCAATCTCTTTTTTTAAAAAAAAAGAATAATCTCTAGATTATAGAGTTCACGAATGTTTTCTTCTAGTATTTGTACAGTTTTATTTTTTATATTTAGATTGCTGATCCCTTTAAAGTTTATTCTGGTGTATGGGAAATATAGATCCAATTTTAACTCTCTTTCAAGTGACTTTTAGTTTTTCCACCTCTGTTTATTGAAAAACCATTTTCACTAATGTCTTCACATGCCATCTATGTTATATATCAAATAGCTACATATACTTGGGTCTGATTCTGAACTTTCTAAACTTTCTATTTGGTTCTGTTGGTCAGATTCTTTCAGTTATAGAAGTTTTCTCTTATGATTCAATATCTCGTACAGCGCATTCTCCTTACTGCTCTTCTGCTTCAGATTTTCCTGGCTCTCCTTGTTGCTTTTTCTCCCATACCAACTTTTTTTTTTTTTTTTTTTTGAGCTGGAGTCTCTCTCTGTCACCCAGGCTGGAGTGCAGTGGTGCGATCTTGGCTCACTGAAACCTCCATATCCTGAGTTCAAGCGATTCTCATGCCTCAGCCTCCCAAGTAGCTGGGATTACAGGTGCATGCCACCACACCCAGCTAATTTTTGTATTCTTAGTAGAGATGAGGGTTCACCATGTTGGCCAGGCTGGTCTCAAACTCCTGAACTCATGATCCACCCTCCTCAGCCTCCCAAAGTGTTACAGGTGTCAGCCACCGTGCCCGGCCTCTCCCATACAAATTTAAGAGTCAACTTGTCTAGCTCTAAAGAAAAAAATCTTGTTGGCAGGGCATGGTGGCTTACACCTGTAGTCTCAGCACTTTGAGAGGCCAAGGCAGGCAGATCACTTGGTCAGGAGTTCAAGACCAGCCTGGCCAACATGGTGAAACCCCATCTCTACTAAGAATACAAAAATTAGCTGGACCTGGTGGCGTGTGCCTATAATCCCAGCTGCTTGGGAGGCTGAAGCAGGAGAATTGCTTGAACCTGGGAGGCAGAGGTTACAGTGAGCCAAGATGGTGCCATTATACTGCAGCCTGGGTGATGGAGCGAGACCCTGTCTCAAAAAAATATATATATAATAATTAAAAAAATAAAATTAAACTGTAGTCAAACAGGCCAGATGCAGTGGCTCACGCCTATAATCCCAGGACTTTGGGAGGCAGAGGTGAGTGGATCACCAGAGCGAGACTCTGTCTCAAAAACATAAAATAAAATAAAAATAAAATAAATGAAAATAAAAATAAATCTTGTTGGTAATCTATTAGAAACATATTGAATTTACATATTACCCTGTTATAAACCAACATTTGTACTTTGATTTAGTTGTTCTAGCCAAGAGCATGCTGGGTCTTTCTGTTCATTCAAATAATTTTTTTCCTTTTTCCTTTAAAGTTTTGTTCATGTAAGATTTGCACATTTCTTGTTTAGTTTATTTCTAGTTATTTTATCTCTTTGTTGATATTGTATGTAAGCAAGTTTTTTCCATTATATTTTCCAACTAGCTTTTGTTTGTGGATGAGAAAATTGTTTTTATGTATTAACTTTATAACCTGCTGCCTTACTGAAATTTTTTACTATTTGTATTTTTTATTGATTCTTTTAAGTCATCTATAGCTATACTATATCACCTATAAATAGAAATATTTGTACTTCTTTCTCCAATGTTCATCTCTCTAATCGTTTTCTCTTGTTTGATTGCATTGGCTGATACCTTCAGTGGAGCAAATTGCCTGACCACTTGTGGTGTTAGTATCTACAAAATGAAAGTGTGAGCCCATATAGCTTCACCAAAGGGCAAGTCATTCCTAACCTCAATGGCTTCTTCTCAAAATAGGTTTACTGGGCAGGGAGACCTAGGAAGGGGTTCTGTAGTCTGGCATTCTCTGCCATCCCACCTGGATTTAAATAAGATTGAAGAACTATTTCCAAATTACGTAGGTTAATAATTCTGAGCTCAGCATCCTCCTAGAGAGACATATCTGGCATAAAGTTGTTTCGTAAATGTTTATCACATTTTCATTATATCGTATTCTAACAGGCTTATAATGAGAAGCAATCAAAACCAAAAGTAACCAGGTTTCTAATAATAAATGAGATGAGTGCGCACAGTTGGGGAACTACTCTGATGAGTGGTTCTGATGCTCATGGGACAAAGGCCTGGGTTTTCGTTGCCTGTAATCAAACGTGAAAAAGCAGTTTGATGTGGCACCACTGGAAATGCGTACAGGCCATTTCTTCCCCTCTTCAGCCATTTTCAGATGGGAAAGCAGAGGGGATGCTGGCATTCTCCAAAAAAGACCCCTGGAAAACCCGTCTCCAGAGCCTCCTGCCTGAAGGTAACATTCAGGCTCTTCTATATTTTTTCTCTTTCCCCTTTTTCTCATTTAATAAGGAATTGGTCAATCATGCAATGTACCCGTGGGGCTAACCTCCCGAGGGAGAGCCTCGCCCTCTCTCCGGACCCAGAGTGAGGAAGGAAAGATGAGCAGGGGTGAATCAATGGACTTCTGAGTCACATTTTAGTTTTCCTCAGAACTTTTCAGGGACTGGGCCTTCACTCAAGAAATTTCCCAGGCAGCTGTCTTGAAAACTGAGTTCAGGGTGCCTCTAAGCTATCTCAGTGCCAGGTGGTGGCTGGAGGAGAGGTGAATGCCACTGTTAGAGGACACTAGAGAGCTGAAGGCAGGCATCTCGTTGTCCGTTTGTAGAGGATCACACTCACAATTGTTATTCCATGGAACTCGGTGACTCATTGGTGTTTAATGTTCAGAAAACTCATTTCAAACGTAAGATGTCATAACAAAGACCTGACTTCAGGGAAAGCCTTTTTCTTTCCCACCTGATTAATTGGTCCCTGCTGCTAACCATGACTGAAAACACATGGGTTTTACTTAGCAATAGCATGACATTTTCTTTTCTCAGACTTCTCCGGATGGGGGCTAGTTCAGTTTTGGTTTGAAAGGACTTCAGTACTCCATGTAAAATAAAAGTAAAAAAAGCCTTTTTGGTGTGTAAACCAAAAAGTATCTGAGACAAGTATCAATCAATTTAGAATTTTATTTTGCCAAGGTTAAGGTCGTGCCCGTGACACAGACTCGGGAGGTCCTGAGAACACGTGCCTAAGGTGGTTGGGGTACAGCTTGGTCTTATACATTTTAGGGAGACATAAGACATCAATCAATAGATACAAGATGTACATTGGTTCGGTTTGAAAAGGTGAAACAACTATAATCGGGCGGGGAGGCTCCAGGTCATAGGTAGATTCAAAGATGTTCTGATTTGCAATTGGTTTAAAAGAGTTTATCTGAAGACCTGGAATCAACTGAAGGAAGTGTCTGGGTTACGATAAGGGGTTGTGGAGACCAAGGTTCTTATTATGCAGATAAAGCCTCCAGGTAGAAGGTTTCAGAGAGGATAGAATATAAATGTCTCTTATCAGACTTAAAATGTGCCAAACTCGTAGTTAATTCTCTCCTGGATCAGGAAAAAACCTGGAAAAGGGAAGGGGATTCTCTACAGAATGTAGATTTCCCCCACAAGAGACAGCTTTGCAGGACCATTTCAAAACATGCCAAAGAAATATATTTTGGGGTAAAATACTTCGATTTCTTTCAGGGCCTGCTCTTTGTCATGTGATGCTATTCTAGGACCAGGCTGGAATTTGGTGTCGACTGCTACAAAAAAAAAAAAAAAAAAAGCTGTTTCATTATTATTAAGATCTCTATTTTAACATTAATGTTGGTCAGTTGTGTCTGAATTCCAAAGGGAGGAAGGCATGTCCTGCCCCCTCTTCCCATCATGGCCTGAACTTTGGAATGCCCTTGGCCCAGAGAAGGGGTCCATTCACATGCTTGCAGAGCTCAGAGTTTTATTCTTAGTTTACAGCTGTTTACAAGACAGTCTGAATTTACAATCAGGAAATTGGAAATAGAGATTTACCAACTTCAGCATGTGTCCCTGAAGCTTAAAAAAATAACAATAAAAAAGATTTACTAGGGATCTTCGTCATGGGTACTAAACACATCTCATTTACTTTTGAATTGGAATTGTTACAAGTAAATATCTTGTATTGCTGCACTTTATTTTTTAAAAGAATTCCCTTTCAAATGTTAGAAATCATAGATTGAGGAAAACACTTTCAAAAAGAATGTGCAACCACAACCAGCTCATGTAACACAAATCGGGTTTGGTGTAAGAACACAGCACTCTAACTCACCCATGACCAAATCAAAGAACAGCAACTAAGAGATCACTGTGAATGAGCGCACTCTGTTCTGCTGACGTATCAGCTCTAACACAAAAAGGGAGAAAAGAAGTTCTCCTGAATAACTGTGACTATTTCACTGTGACACTTGCATTATGTAACACCATCATCGTCCTTGTAAATTTCTCAGAATTTCATGGATTAACAGACTCATAAAACTTAAAGAGCATTTCTACCTCGACGTTAATGGTAAAGATGGATTTGAATTTATTTAGCAATATTTAAAAAAAAACTAGGTCACAGTGAATTGAACCAAGGAAGACTCAGTGTCTAAATGGTAAATAAATAATAAACTGGGGCCATGGATGAGTAAAAAACTTACCCTAACAGATAAACCATCCATGATTAGGTCAATTGCTTAGTTTACTCTATTTGGTTAATTGAATATTTATCATACAACTACAATGCAAACATTGAGATTGGTCCAGAGCTAGAACCCCTGCCTTCCAACAGAGGACATAAGTTCCTAGGCAACTAACTACCTACACCAAATTTGTTTTCCTCATAGATAATGTAAACCAAAAATAAAATTCTAAGTACCCCAGCCAACTGAATGGACCTCTCCACCAAGGGCATTCCAAAGTTAGTGTGAAAAACTAGTTCAGGCCATGATGAAAAGTGAGGACAAACGTGCCTCGTTCTCATTCCACCCACCTGCCTTTGGAATTCAGGCACAATTCCTCATCTTAACACAGACATTCTCTTCTATTGATTCCATCTGCATGATAGGAGCCTTAGTCTCCGCAACCCCTTATCTTAACCCAGACACCCAGACATTCCCTTCTACTGATTCTAAATCTTTAGATAATAAGTTAACCCTTTTCAACTAATTGCCAATTAGAACTTTTTTTTTTTTTTTTGGAGACAGGGTCTCACTCTCTTGCCCAGGCTGGAGTGCAGTGGCATGATCTTGGCTCGACTTCCCAGACTCAAGCAATCCTACCACCATAGCCTCCCAAGTAGCTGGGACTACAGTCACACGCCACCACGCCAGACTAATTTTTTTATTTTTTGTGGAGACAATGTCCCACTATGTTGCCAGGCTGGTCTTGAACTCCTGGGCTCAACTGATCCTCCTGCCTCTGCCTCCCAATGTGCTGGGATTATAGGTGTGAACCACTATGCCTGGCCAGAAAATTCTTGAATTCACCTATGACCTGGAAGCCCCCACTTCCGGTTGTCTGCCTTTCTGGACTGAACCTGCATACATTTTACATGTATTGATTGATGTCTTATGTTTCCCTAAATTGTATAAATCCAAGTTGTAGCCCAGCTACCTTGGGCGCATGTTCTCAGGATTTCCTAGGCTTGAGGATTTCCTGTGTCGGGAGTCATTGGTCACTCATATTTGGCTTAGAATAAATCTTTTCAAATATTTTACAGAGTTTACCTCTTTTCATCAACAATAGTAAACATTGCAATGTTTCCTAGGAACAACAGAAAAATTATCCAAATGATATATAGCAATGCCAATCAGCAACGTTTCTATACTTTTGTCAGAGGCATTTGAACCAGACCTACTCCATCTTGAATATGGGTAGGTCAATTAAGGCTATGCTTTAATAAATATCATGGATCATCAAATATGAGAGCTACGGGGCTGCATTCCCAGGAGGTTAGGCATTCTTAGTCACAGGATGAGATAAAAGGTCAGCACAAGATACAGGTCACAAAGACTTTGCTGATAAAACAGCTTGAGGTAAAGAAGCCAGCCAGAACCCACCAAAACCAAGATGATGACCAAAGTGACCTCTGGTCCTCCTCACTGCTGATTATACAGTAATTATAATGCATTAGCATGCTAGAAGACATTCCTGCCAGCACCAGAACAGCTTACAAATGCCATGGCAATGTTAGGGAGTTACCTTAAATGCTCTGAAAAGGGGAGGAACCCTCAGTTCTGGGAGTTGTCCACCTCTTTCCCGGAAAACTCATGAATAATGCACTCCTTGTTTAGCATATAATCAAGTGATAACTATAAGTACACTCAGTTGAGTAGCTCTTGCCTCTGCTCTGCCTACAGAGTAACCACTCTTTTGTTTCTTTACTTCTCTGATAAACTTGCTTTCACTTAACTCTATAGGCTTGCCCCAAATTCTTTCTTGTGAGAGTTCCAAGAACCCTCTCTTGGGGTCTGGTTTGGGACCCCTTTCTGGTAACACTTTCTAGCTCTCATATCTGATGGCCTATTTAAAAAAAAAAAAAATGGTAGCAGCCACTCCCAGTGACTCGCTTGGTAAACCTGATTGGGTCATGGATCACTTCTAAAGGACACCTAGCAGGCAGGCAGCAGAGAACCTGTTACGAGGCCATGAATACAGACAAAATGCATGTAACCTTTCCTGCCAGTGTAAGGAAGTCAAGGAGGAGAGTTTAAAATAAGATGCTGTTCAAAGTGGTGCAAGACACAAGGAACAGAGATCGGATGAGACCACAGGCAATAGGCAAATAAAAGATGCACTCTCTTCCTCTGAGAGGTGGTGACCCACTTTCCTAAGAGAAAAGTGTTTTGAAGACTGACGTCCCAATTTTTTCTGCCCCGGGAAAGCTTCTGGAACAACACTTTAGGGGCTACTGACAGGCTGCTCTGCTTCTCACCAGCCATGAGCATCCAACCCCAAAGCAGGCCCCAGGCTTCTCTGTGTCTCCTCTACAAGGACAGGCTGGGGAAGACCCTAAGCTCCACTCCCTGCACCATCCCTAGCTTGTGAGAGCAGCCACCATGCTCCCTGCTCCTGCATTTATTGCAAAGAGCCCAGCTTCCTTCCAGAATTTTCTGGGACTAGAGCAAACAACCTGCCTTATTTTCTGAAATATCTTAGTGGAGGGTTGAGAGACACTGGAACTTACTTTTCTGGGTGGTCTCTCCCCAGCTTTCCTTCCAGATTTGCAGGGACTAAGTGCTAGAGCCTTTCTCCTCTTACATGTGAGAGTAGACCTCGAATTGAGGTAAAGCCATGGTCCTTCGATCTAGGCCTAATATTGGCTTTGCTCCCTGCTCCCTGGAATTTTGAGGCAAGTCCATGCTGGACTTGCCTCTCCCACTCATACAACTCAAGTAGTTCATTGAAGTGGGTGAAAGACCCAGAAATGTAACCAGACCACACTCTCCTACGCCTGGAATTTGTAAACCCTCCCCATGGCAAATGCATGTACTTGAAGTCCCTCCCTCACTAAGTAACGGAGCTGGAAAACCCTATGAGACAAACTAGTGACTAGTTCCCCATAACTTCGTGCACTAATCTTTGTTGCACAAGCATTGTATCAGATCACAGAGAGTTGAGAAATAGAATTGCAGGAAGCATGGTCCTTCCTTTTTCAGGTGCTCAGATGGCTGGGAAAGGCACTGTGCCCACAGAATGGCATGTGCCTGCTCTAACAGGGCATGCACGCACCTGTGAGAACAGAAGCCGGGAAGAACGGCTCTGTGAGCCTCAGGATGTGTTCCCTGGGGCCTCAGCTGAGCTCAGTCTCGTAGGAAGAGTAATTTTCCAGCGCTGAGAAAGAACAAACAAGTGACAAAGATTCCTAGCTTGGCCAAACATTAGTCAGGTTTCTTTCTTTTCTTTCTTTTTCTTTCTCTTTCTTTCTTTTCCTTTCTTTCTTTCTTTTCTTTCTTTTTCTTTCTCTCTCTCTCTGTCTCTCTCTTTCTTTCTTTCCTTCTGAGATGGAGTCTCGCTCTGTCACTCAGGCTGGAGTACAAGGTTGTGATCTTGGCTCACTGCAATCTCTGCCTCCCAGGTTCAAGCAATTCTCCTGCCTCAGCTTCCCGAGTAGCTGGGATTACAGGCATGCACCACCATGCCTGGCTAATTTTTGTATTTTTGCTAGAAATGGGGTTTCACCATGTTGGCCAGACTGGTCTGGAACTCCTGACTTCAGATGATCCACCCACCTCGGCCTCCCAAAGTGCTGGTGTTGTGAGCCACTGCGCCTGGCCCATTAGTCAGGTTTGTGAAACTTCTATTAGGTCTACCTGTGCACTTCCGTGTAAAATCTAGTTTTAGCAAAGAACTCCCCAGTTTCAGTGTGCAATCACCCTTGATATCTGATCAGGCACCTCATCCTCCATCGCCTCCCAGGGGCTGTCTGATCACCCTGACCTGCCTTCCGCAAGAATTCTGTGAGGTCGGTTTAGCCAGAATCCCTCTGACCCCTGATGTCTCCTCTTAGTCATTTTCCATCCACTGACCCCACCCTGCTCCTTGGCTATAAATCCCCACTTCCTCAGGCTGTATTTCTGGTTGAGCCCAATCTCTCTCCTGCACTACAAGACTCTGTTACAGCAGTTTCTAACCCTATCGAGTTGGTCCTGAATAAAGACTTCTTTACTATGCTTTAATAAGTATCATGGATCATCAAATCATTTATTTATTTATTTATTACCACCAGCAACAGAAAGATGCAGTGTGACAGCCCACAGGGGCAAAGGGTGAGTGTGCTTTAAGGGAGGAGGGAAGGGTGTGGGCTGGGGAGAGGCCCCCAGGGAGGTAGGGTAGGGCTGGATGGTGTGTCAGGGATGGGCTGGGAAAGAGTCCTTGTGCCATTCTAGGAAATTTGGGTTTTATCCCTCAGACATTGGGGAACCAGCACAGGATTTTAATAAGAGGAGAGGATTGCTTTCTCTTTTTTCCCTTCCTTGCCCCCTTTTTTCCTCCACCCTTTCTTCTTTTCCTCCTCCCTCCCCCGCCCCAACCCCCCGTCTCACTCTGTAGTCCAGGCTGGAGTGCAGTGGTGTGATTATAACTTGCGGCAGCCTCTACCTCCTGGGCTCAAGCAATCCTCCTGCCTTAGCCTCCAGAGCAGGGACTACTGGCATGTGCCACCACACCACACCTTCCTTCTTTTCTTCTTTCCCAACTCCAGCATCAGGCCTTAGGATGGGCAGGGTGCAGAAGACAGTGACAGCAGGGAGCTGTTTAGAAATTGGCCTCAGGAGCCCAGAACACAGGTAATTTGGGCCTTAGCCAGGCACTGGCAATGGTGATGCCTGTGAGGCAGAGAGCTAATTAGGGGGCAGAAATCATAGACTATACTGAACAAGTGGATTTTGAGAGAGAAGGGCAGAGTTACAGTTCCAGATGGTTTGTATTTATTCTAACTCAGAGAACTGGGTACATGAAAGAGTATATAGGGGGAGGAGGATCAGATTTAGGGGTCAAATAATCAGTTTGAGTCAAAAGGGGCTTAGAGTGCTGGTGAACATTTAGGTGAAGATGTCCAGAGGACAGGTAGAAATTACGACAAAGGTAAGAGCTATCGATGCTACATGAAGCTGGGGGAGAAACTCCTTGATCCAGCAACAAACATTTTAAAAGACAGCTGGAAAAGGAGCACATGGCAAAGAGGACAGAGAAGGAGAAGACAGAAGAAAGAGAGAACCAGGTCAGCATCCGCTGCTGGTGCTGAGAGGAAGAGGAGAGTCAGAATTGAAAAGGGCATTTCTCATTCCCAAGTCGTTAGTTACCAAGGGACGGTAGATGGGAGGATCAAAAACTGAGGCAGATCCAGGCCTGGAGACACATGGAGAGAGTTGTCTTAGAATACTCTTTCAAGAAACTTATCTGGGATGAATGAGAAGGCGAACTGGAGCTGGAGGTGGGACTGTGTCTTTTGAGATAGGAGCCTTGGCTGTGACCCATACAATGTGTAAGGAGAGGCATCACACCTCTTCCACCCCTACAAGTTGATACTCTCATATTTAAAATCTGAGTTAAGGCCAGGTGCGGTGGCTCATGCCTGTAATCCCAGCATTTTTGGAGGCCGAGGCAGGCGGATCACTTGCAGTCAGGAGTTTGAGACCAGCCTGGTCAACATGATGAAACCCTGTCTCCACTAAAAATACAAAAAAAAGTTAGCCAGGCATGGTGGTGTGTACCTGTAATCCCAGCTACTAAGGAGGCTGAGGCAGGAGAATCGTTTGAACCTGCGAGGTAGAGGTTGCAGTGAGCCAAGATCACACCACTGCACTCCAGCCCAGGTGACAGAGTGAGACTCCGTTTCAATAAATAATAATAATTAATTAATTAGCCAGGCGTGGTGGCAGGCACCTGTAATCCCAGCTACTTGGGAGGCTGAGGCAGGAGAATCGCTTTAACCCGGGAAGCTGAGGTTGCAGTGAGCCAAGATCGTGCCATTACACTCCAGCCTGGGTGTCACAGCGAGACTCCATCTCAAAAATAAATAAATTAATAAATTAAAATAAAATCTGAGTTAAATTTAAATAATTGTGTTGTTCTGGAGATTTTTAAAAAAATATCATCACTGGTCATAAGAATTTGAGGAATAGCTAAATAACAAAACAGAGGTTTCTCTCTCTGTCTCTCTTCCTTTTTCCATAACAAGAGAAGCTCATCTTCTTATCTGGTCTGGAATCACTTGGGTGACATTTCAAAATGCAAATTAAGAGCCAGGTGGGCAGGTCCCCAATGCGTTGGGATGGGCCGCAGCTGACCGGGCAGCCTCCCTTGAGCTCCCAGGACTTTGCCAAAGGGAGTGGGGTCCATTTGCATGAGGAGCTCAGGAAAACTGCTCCTCAGGTGCCGCGTTAGAGACACCTAGTGAGCTTCACCAGAGTAGTTTTGACCAGGGATACAACAAAGCTCCTAAAGCTGAAAAAGCATGAAAACAAAAATGGTTGTGAACAGGGCTCAGCGATTACGAGGCTACATTCAGCCAGTGTGTGTCTGGTGCCATGGTAGACACACCCCTGGGATCCTGCCGCCCTGGCACAGGGGGTGCTCTGGGAGACAGAGGCTGGAATTGGACTGCATTGCAGCCAGGTGGCCTTGGAGACCCAGAAGGGTGCCTCCTTGGGCAAACTTAATGTTCCCCCTAAAGGGATCCCTTTGAAGATCCGCATGGCTTTCACACAAAGGGTGTGGGGTTTAGTTCCAAAACGTAGGCTTGAGTATTATAGAATAAAAGCAAAAGAGGGCACAAGATGTGCATTTTCATTATGTTTACTCAGTGAAGGGTGGGCAGACATTTTCATTATTTTTGGGTTTTTTGTTTGTTTGTTTTTGAGACAGTCTTGCTCTGTTGCCCAGGCTGGAGTGCAGTGGCAAGATCTCAGCTCACTGCAACCTCCGCCTCCTGGGTTCAAGTGATTCTCCTGTGTCAGCCTCCTGAGTAGCTGCGATTACAGGCACCCATCCCCACGCCTGGCTAATTTTTGTATTTTTAATAGAGACGGGGGTCTCACCATGTTGGCCAGGCTGTTATCAAACTCCTGACCTCAGGTGATCCACCTGCCTCAGCCTCCCAAAGTGCTGGGATTACAGGCATGAGCCACCGCGCCCGGCCCATTTTCATTATTTTTAAACAAAGGCGAGCAATTCACTTTCTGGGTGCCCACCTGAAGTAGAGAATCCCAACCCCTTACCATGAAAACAGATAATCTGTTCACTGAGCCTCAAGGACAAAGCAGCCAGGGTCGATTGAGGGGCGACTGCAGCCTTCCTCTCTGACTCCTCCCACCTAACCATTCACTCAATACCTCAATACACACACTCCTTTCTTTCCCAAGTCTATTGCCTCTTCCAAAAGCAATGTAAGATCCGCCCAAGAACAGTGGGGAGTTCTTATCCTTTCCGTTACCTAAGCAACCTGAGGGCAAAGACCTTTAGATCACTGGCAGTGCTGTTCTTTGGGTAACTTGATCTTTGCTTATCAGCTTTAATAACTTTATTATAAGAAATACCCAGCCTTGATGAAGTATCGATGACTCACTAACTGTGGTGTAACTAATTGTTTCATTCATTCTACAAACTTTTTTTTTTTTTTGAGACGGAGTCTCACTCTGTTGCACAGGCTGGAGTGCAGTGGCGCGATCTCAGCTTACTGCAACTTCCACCTCCTAGGTTTGAGCGATTCTCCTGCCTCAGCCTCCTGAGTAGCTGGGATTACAGGCGCGTGCCACCACACCCGGCTATTTTTTGTATTTTTAGTAGAGACGAGGTTTCACCATGTTGGTCAGGCTGGTCTCAAACTCCTGACCTCGTGATCTGCCCACCTTGGCCTCACAAAGTGCTGGGATTACAGGCATGAGCCACCGCGCCTGGCCTCATTCTACAGACTTTTATTCTGCACTCACTATAGGCTGGGAGCTACACTAGGGCCTGGGGACATGAAGACAGGTGACACGGTCCCTGGGCTCAAGATGCCAGACAGATGTGCAAACAAGTGAAATCTGATGTGATATGTGCTTTAGTGGTGCTAAGGATAAAAGGATAAGTGTTCAGAAAAAGTAGCAACAATATGTCTGACTGGGAGAATCAAGAAAGGTGTCATAGAGTCCCTAACACTTGAGCTGAGAATGAGAAAGAGCATGAGCTGGCCAGGTGACACACAGAGCATATTCCAACCTAGGAGACTGGGAAATGGGCCAAAATATATACGTTTGAGGAAACAAATAGCTTACTATATAATTAAATATGAGGCAGTTTAGACTGGGCCCTTATGGATAAGTCACACCCATAAGTTTTATTTCATCTTACAGGCAGTGGAGAGCCTCTGGAGGATTCTGAGCTTCGTGGTCTCATCATCAGAGTTATGTATGGCAACCATCCCAACCTTTTTGGCACCAGGGAGGGGTTTTGTGGAAAACTATTTTTCCTTGGACAGCAGAGGATGGTTTCGGGATGATTCAAGCACATGACACTTCTTGTGCACTTTATTTTCAGTGGGAGCCCTGAGCTTGTTTTCCTGCAACTATCTGGCCCCATCTGGGGGTGATGAAGACAACGGCAGATTATCAGGCATTAGATTCTCATAAGGAGCGCACATCCTAGATCCCTTATGTGTGCAGTTCACAGTAGGGTTTGTGCTCCTATAAGAATCTAATGCTGCCTGATCTGATAGGAGGCAGAGCTCTGGTGGTAATGCAAGCAATGGGGAGCAGCTGCACATACAGATAAAGCTTCACTAGCTCACCCACTGGTGGCTCACCTCTTGCTCTGTGTCCTGGTTCCTAACAGGCTACAGACCAGTCAGGTCTGTGGCCCGGGGGTTGGGAACTCCTGGTGTATGCAAAAGACTACTCTGCAGCAATGTGGACAAATAGGATGAGGGTGAGCTGTCAGGGGAGACAGGCACACATGGCAGAGCTATTTAAAAAGGAGGATAGATGACCAGGCACAGTGGCTCATGCCAGTAATCCCAGCACTTTGGGAGGCAGAGGCAGGCGGATCACGAGGTCAGCAGTTCAAGACCAGCCTGGCCAACATGGCAAAACCTCATCTCTGCTAAAAATACAAAAATTAGCTGGGCGTGGTGACATGCGCCTGTAATCCCAGCTACTCAGGAGGCTGAGGCAGGAGAATCACTTGAACCCGGGAGGCAAAGATTGCAGTGAGCCGAGATCGTGCCATTGCACTCTAGCCTGGGCAACACAGCAAGACTCTGACTGGAAAAAAAAAAAAAGGAGGATAGACAGGGCTTGGGGATTGGTGGATGGGTAGATAAGGAAGGAGGAGTCTAGCATGACTCTCAGACTACTGACTTGGACCAGCAGGGGAATGGCTGTGACAATAAATAAGATTGGGAAAACAAGAAGGTGAGCAAATTTAGAGGAGAAAATGAATTTCATTTTTGGCATGGTGTGGAAGGCTCGGGAGAGAGGTCTAGGCACCAGATGTCAACGTGAGGTGAAATGGATATAGCTGAAGTCAAGGGTGTGGTGAGGTTTTGCAGGGAGAGCAGGGACCTCCAGCAAGGCCAGTGCATAAGGGAGAATAGAGAAAAAAAGAACCAGAAAAAGACAAGGAGAGGCCAGAGAGGTGTGGAAAGAACCAGGGAAGACAGTTATTCACAACAAACAAAAGAGGGGAGAGTTTTAGAGAAGGAACTGAGCAGTTTGGGGCTCCAGGTGGGGCAGGAGTGGGTGGCCACGGTTGAGCGGCAGTGGCCTTCAAATTGGTCTGGGTAGGTTCTAATGGGTCAGATTGGTCAGTCCTTTCCAGGACACTGAAGGCTGCAGAGGTGTGACTGGATGCTGGTGGAGGGATGCATGGCGGGGAAGCTGAGTCAGATGCTGAAATCCTCCAAGCATGCGCCTGAAATGACCAAGGAAATGAAGGCGGAGGCTGCTGTCGCCTGGTGGCCTGGGAAGGGCCAAGAGCCAGGGAGCTGGAGGGAGGAGAGAACGTGCGACCTAAGCACGGAGCACTGTAGGGGAGGCGGGGCTCGAGGGAGATGGCGCCGCGCTCCCGGATGAACAGAGAAAGCGACAGGGTGACTCGCAGGGCACAGTGTGGGATGAGTCACCGACAGCGAGGCATGGACTCCGGGAAGAAGGGGGAGACGAGCCGGGAAAGACTTGTATCGGGGATGTGAGCTGAGCTGCACCCAGACAAAAGCGGCTCGGGGCTCCTGAAAGCAGCGGGCACCGCCGGTCCTGCCAAGGGGCTACTTCCTGCGCGGAGTAGGAGAGTAGGAGACCCCAGGCCAGTCCCAATCCCCGGCCCGTCCGGGATGAGGGGAGCTGCGGGAGCTGCGGGGGCCTCCGCCGGGGAGGACGGTTCCAGGGTCCCTCGGCCGCCGCCCACTCCCGGGGGCGTTCCTTCCTCCCAGCTGCGCCCGGAGCGCCTGCCGCCTGGCAAGAGCCCGCCCCTCTGCAACCAGCCCGCTGCAGCGGAGGGCGCCTGGATGCCCTCGCCCGAGCCAGCAGCCCACGGTCGGCGCCGCACTGCCCCCTGGTGGCGGAGCGCTCCCGCGACCCGGCTCGCCACGCCTGGGAGGGGTCCAGGAGGACGCGGCTGGGGCCTGGGGGCTCTCAGGGTGGGGCCTTAGGGGATGAGGCTGGGGCCCGCGGGAAACCGGGCTGGGGCGAGAAGGCTCGCAGGACTTCTTGCCACAGAATGTTTCGATGCTGTTTTTAATTCTGCAAATGTAAGCCTTTCCACTTTAAGTCCAAGCTCAGCGCAGAGGACTGTTCTATAATACATACAATTTAGTTTAAAAATGTTGCAAATGTTAACGGGTGTCCTTGTCACAAACTCAAGCAATCCAGTATTATAGAAAGCAAAGAATGAAATGTGCTTCTTCTTTCTCCCCCAGACGCCCTTGCATACATTAAGATATGTATATATGGAAATGTTACCGGGAGTCCCGGTTACCCCAAAAAGGATTGTTTCCTGTTGTGTGGTGAGGCCAATGCACGAAACCGAAAGGGAGTGTGTCAAGCAGTGCAGGCTTTATTCAATGGCTCTGGAATTGGAAGATCTGAAATCAACTTAGCTGGTGAGAGCTGGGAAGTTACAGAGGTAGGGTGTCTTTAATGAAGGGGCTGGGCATTAAGAGCACGGGGGGGAATATTCATGCTTTTCTTGGGAAAGAACGGAGATTTTTCCCGGAATCAAGGAACCCCTTTTTTTCTGTCCCTTCTTGGTCTCTTCCAGTCGTTGTCATGGCGACTGTCAATTGTCACGGCGCTGGTGGGAGTGTTGTTTAGCATGAGAACTGGGTGATAATAAAGCCAGAGGCTCTTCAGAGGCGCCATCTTGGATTTCGCCAGCTTCAGCTGGTTTCGTCCTAAGAAGGAACTTCAAAACACAGGCATTCTTTTTCCTGAAAATAAGCAGAGTTACAGCTGAGTAGGAATTTAGCTCTGTCCCATATGCTATCGCACTGGGCAGCAAAAGCAGGGTGGGGTCCAGCGAAATCAGCAGGCACTGCAATGAGTAACAGACCCAGCTACGTTTATGCAGCATTTTTACGAAAATGAAACCATACTACCTGTAAAGGAAGATATGCTAACAAACAACAAAACTGGCAGGAACCAAGATTCCTACTGACACTACCCTTAGTTTTAATTTTCCCTGACAACAAATGAGGTTAACAGAGCATAATTATCATCTACGGTGACCCCTTCAAAAAGACAGGCTGTATACATTTGCACTAAGAGAAGAAATCGTGTAATGTCGGCAAATTTCCCCCACTTAAAGCTTCTCTATTTAAAAAGCTTCACGCACACACGCACGCATATGTCTTCAAGATGACCACAATTTATTTTGCAGTCATTCTTTGCACCAGTTCCCAATTTTTCCCACTAGCTTGCAAGCTCCGTGACTCGAGGAGACCGGGGGATCAGAGTTTGTTTTTGCTGAGAAGTGAGTCCTTTATGCCCCAAATAGTGACTGACATAGAGAAGGTACTCAGTAAACACTTTTTAAAGGAATGCCTGCCTGACTGAATCTTAATGGTGTGAGGCTTCTAGTGTGATACCCTACCTTGTTTTACCCTGAAGTGACTCTTCCTTAGCTAAGAGAGCCAGACAGACCCCATCGTGACTCCTTCACTCGCAGCTCCTTACCCACCCCCTTCCTCAAGGACTTAACTTGTGCAAGCTGACTCCCAGCACATCAAGAATGCAATTAACTGATAAGATACTGTGGCAAGCTATATCCGCAGTTCCCAGGAATTCGCCCGGTTAATAGCACCCAGAGCCCCTGCGTTTGTGTCCGGTTGATAACGCCCAAAGCCTGGCGTCTATCACCTTAGGATAGACTTAAAGCCTCTGCACCTGGAACTGTTTACTTTCCTGTAACCGTTTATCCTTTTAACTTTTTGCCTACTTTACTTCTGTAAGATTGTTTCAACTAGACTCCCCCTCTCCCCTGTCTAAACCAAAGTATAGAAGAAAATCTAGCTCCTTCGGGGCCAAGAGAATTTTGAGCGCTAGCTGTCTCTCGGCTGCCGGCTAATAAAGGACTCCTGAATTCGTCTCAGAGTGTGGCGTTTCTCTGTAACTCGCTCGGTTACAACACTAGGTTAATCTTTTTCCTTTAGCTGTTTGTTTAAAATATATTATGTTTAAGACCTTCTAACTGGTCAGCCTCCAAGATAGTATTGTGCTGGGCTTGCTTTATTCTGGTTTGGTTTCCATGATCCCAGTTCATGTGTTACCTGCTTCTCTACTGAATTCACAATGATACACAACTTTTAATTTGTTAGAACACAAACATAAGGAATTTTTTTTTCATTGTAATGTGAGATATGACAGAGGCAAAATGTTTCTTAAAGACATAAAATAATTAATTACATAAATTGTAATAAAATAATTATTACAATGTTCTATCTTTGGCATTAAGGCATAGAACAATTTTTTAATCCTAAACTAGGCTGGGCATGGTGGCTCACTCCTGTAATCCCAGCACTTTGGGAGGCTGAGGCTGGTGGATCACTTGAGGCCAGGAGTTGAAGACCAGCCTGGCCAACATGATGAAACCCTGTCGCTACTAAAAATACAATAAAAAATTTAGCCGGATGTGATGGCGCTCACCTGTAGTCCCAGCTACTCAGGAAGCTGAGGCACCAGAATCGCTTGAACCCGGGACGCGGAGGTTGCAGTGAGCTGAGATATAGCGCCGCTGCTCTCCAGCCTGGGCAACAGAATGAGACCCTGTCTCAAAATAAATTAAATAAATAAAATCCTAAACTGTAGGACCAAGATTTGATTCAGAAAAGAGACTTTCTTGTACTAATTTCTACACTGTTCATGTCAGATCCAATCTTTCTTTTTATTAGATGAATCTGGAAAAGCAACTTAGAATAATTCAATCAGTCTAAAAGAATAACAGCTGATGAGATGCAGTCAATAAGCAGTTTTGTATTAGTATTTTTTTTTTTTTTTTTTTTTTTTTACCATACCCAACTTATTTATTTATTTATTTATTTGAGATGGAGTCTTTTTTTTTTTTTTTTTTTTTTCTTTTTTATTGATCATTCTTGGGTGTTTCTCGCAGAGGGGGATTTGGCAGGGTCACAGGACAATAGTGGAGGGAAGGTCAGCAGATAAACAAGTGAACAAAGTTCTCTGGTTTTCCTAGGCAGAGGACCCTGCGGCCTTCCGCAGTGTTTGTGTCCCTGGGTACTTGAGATTAAGGAGTGGTGATGACTCTTAACGAACATGCTGCCTTCAAGCATCTGTTTAACAAAGCACATCTTGCACCGCCCTTAATCCATTCAACCCTGAGTGGATACAGCACATGTTTCAGAGAGCACAGGGTTGGGGGTAAGGTCACAGATCAACAGGATCCCAAGGCAGAAGAATTTTTCTTAGTACAGAACAAAATGAAAAGTCTCCCGTGTCTACCTCTTTCTACACAGACACAGCAACCATCCGATTTCTCAATCTTTTCCCCACCTTTCCCCCCTTTCTATTCCACAAAACCGCCATTGTCTTCATGGCCCGTTCTCAATGAGCTGTTGAGTACACCTCCCAGATGGGGTGGTGGCCGGGCAGAGGAGCTCCTCACTTCCCAGTAGGGGCGGCCGGGCAGAAGCGCCCCTCACCTCCCGGACGGGGCGGCTGGCCGGGCGGGGGGCTGACCCCCCCCACCTCCCTCCCGGACGGGGCGGCTGGCCGGGCGGGGGACTGACCCCCCACCTCCCTCCCGGACAGGGCGGCTGGCCAGGCAGAGGGGCTCCTCACTTCCCAGTAGGGGCGGCTGGGCAGAGGCGCCCCTCACTTCCCCGACGGGGTGGCTGGCCCGGCGGGGGGCTGACCCCCCCACCTCCCTCCCGGACGGGGCGGCTGGCCGGGCGGGGGGCTGACCCCCCCACCTCCCTCCCGGACGGGGCGGCTGGCCGGGCCGGGGGCTGAACCCCCCACCTCCCTCCCAGACAGGGCGGCTGGCCGGGCAGAGGGGCTCCTCACTTCCCAGAAGGGGCGGCCGGGCAGAGGCACCCCTCACCTCCCGGATGGGGCGGCTGGCCAGGCGGCGGGCTAACCCCCCCACCTCCCTCCCGGACGGGGCGGCTGGCCGGGCCGGGGGCTGACCCCCCCACCTCCCTCCCAGACAGAGCGGCTGGCCGGGCAGAGGGGCTCCTCACTTCCCAGTAGGGGCGGCCGGGCAGAGGTGCCCCCCCACCTCCTGGACAGGGCGGCTGGCAGGGCAGGGGGCTGATCCCCCCACCTCCCTCCCGGACAGGGCGGCTGGCCAGGCGGGGGGCTGATCCCCCCACCTCCCTCCCGGATGGGGCGGCTGGCCGGGCGGGGGGCTGATCCCCCCACCTCCCTCCCGGATGGGGCGGCTGGCCGGGAGAGGGGCTGACCCCCCCACCTCCCTCCCGGACGGGGCGGCTGGCCGGGCAGAGGGGCTCCTCACTTCCCAGTAGGGGCGGCCGGGCAGAGGTACCCCTCGCCTCCCGGATGGGGCGGCTGGCCAGGCGGGGGGCTGACCCCCCCACCTCCCTCCCGGACGAGGCGGCTGGCCGGGCAGAGGGGCTCCTCACTTCCCGGTAGGGGTGGCCGGGCAGAGGTGCCCCTCACCTCCCGGACGGGGCGGCTGGCCGGGCGGGGGGCTGACCCCCCCACCTCCCTCCCAGACGAGGAGGGAGGACGCTCCTCACTTCTCAGACGGGGTGGCTGCCGGGCGGAGGGGCTCCTCACTTCTCAGATGGGGCGGTTGCCAGGCAGAGGGTCTCCTCACTTCTCAGACAGGGCGGCCGGGCAGAGACACTCCTCACATCCCGGACGGGGCGGCAGGGCAGAGGTGCTCCCCACATCTCAGACGATGGGCGGCCGGGCAGAGACGCTCCTCACTTCCCAGATGTGATGGCGGCTGGGAAGAGGCGCTCCTCACTTCCTAGATGGGATGGCGGCCGGGCAGAGATGCTCCTCACTTTCCAGACTGGGCAGCCAGGCAGAGGGGCTCCTCACATCCCAGACGATGGGCAGTCAGGCGGAGACGCTCCTCACTTCCCAGACGGGGTGGCTGCCAGGCAGAGGCTGCAATCTCGGCACTTAGGGAGGCCAAGGCAGGCGGCTGGGAGGTGGTTGTAGCGAGCCGAGATCACGCCACTGCACTCCAGCCTGGGCGCCATTGAGCACTGAGTTAACGAGACTCCGTCTGCAATCCCGGCACCTCGGGAGGCCGAGGCTGGCGGATCACTCGCGGTTAGGAGCTGGAGACCAGCCCAGCCGACACATCGAAACCCCGTCTCCACCAAAAAAATACGAAAACCAGTCAGGCGTGGCGGCGCACGCCTGCAATCGCAGGCACTCGGCAGGCTGAGGCAGGAGAATCGGGCAGGGAGGTTGCAGTGAGCTGAGATGGCAGCAGTACTGTCCAGCTTCGGCTCGGCATCAGAGGGAGACCGTGGAAAGAGGGGAGAGGGGAGAGGGGAGAAGGGAGAGGGGGGAGGGGGGAGGGGAGAGGGGAGAGGGAGCTCTATCTATCACACAGTCCTCCGTTCTGCTTCTTGTCCAGGCGAATCCCCAAATCAGATCTCGTGCCCCAAAGGCACGGCTCAGGGAGCGCGCCCTTGGACGCATTGCTGGTGGAGGGGCCAGGCGGTGGAGCCCCAGGGAAGGAGTCTGGCCACACTGTCCATGAGACCATGGCCCCGATTTGTGCTAGAACCCAGCAATCCCACTACTTCCTGAGATGGAGTCTTGCTCTGTTGGCCAGGCTGGAGTGCTGTGGCGTGGTCTTGGCTCACTGCAACCTCTGCCTCCCAGGTTCCTTGTATTAGTATTTTTATAAGAAATCAGAAAAACATGATTTTGGGGGAGATCTTCTCATAGTTAACAGCATATATAACATATAAGTTAGAAATGTACTCTGCTAGCTCATAAGATATTTTAAAGCAGGGATTTTAGTGTCATTAAACTTTTATTTATAATAGTTATTTTTAATACAATTTTTTTTTTTACTTTGGAATAACTTTAGATTCACAGGAAAGTCGGATAATACAGGTAGTTTACCATATTCCCTTAACACAGTTTCCCCTAATGGTAACATATCACCATGGTAGTGTTGTGAATTCTTATGTTGGGTTGCCTCCACATCCATTTTGAATATACATTGGACTTTCCCACATCAAAATCAAGGCTCAGTCACCCTGGACAAAGTTGCTGGCTCTCCACCTTCTCCCAGTTCTGTTATGTGGTGGATCCAGATATCTGCCTCATACAACTATCTCCTGTTGACCACTTCTCTATGGCACAGCTGCATAGAACCTACTGGCCACACTGACCCTCACACCCCACCTAGAATGTGCAGATGCGCCACGGGGCCCACCACTCAGTCACTGTGCCACCTCCTGGAACTCATGCCTGCTTGCTGTAAACCCACCGAATAAAACTCCCCATGGGAAACCTGTTTGGATAACACCCTGGACCCAATAAAGGTGTTGGCCCATGGGTTGCTGTCTTGGTCTCTCTGCCTGCACTCCCTGATTTCCATGAAGGTGGCCTCCAGGTATGCCATGTGTCCCAGGATCTGTAAGTAATAAACTATTTCTAGCCTGTGTCTCTCCTAATCATTGTAGGGGTGCTCCGCATCTTGAAGATCTTAAAGTAAAACAGATACATTTGTGGAAACTAAGGTCCCAACATTGTACATTACTATTAACTCCAGGCTTCATTTGGGTTTCAGTTTTTTCATTAATATCAGCCTAAGTTTTTAAAAAATAGCCGAAAAGAAGGATTTAATTTTATGTGGTAATTTCTGCACAAACATAATATTCTTGAGAAACTTCTTGTCTATCAATAACATGTTTAACTATATATTATATCAATATGCCCAAGAAATCAGGCCTTGGTAAAGATTTTTCTTTTTTTTTTTTTTGGGGGGGGACGGAGTCTCGCTCTGTCGCCCAGGCTGGAGTGCAGTGGCACGATCTCTGCTCACTGCAAGCTCCGCCTCCCGGGTTCAGGCCATTCTCCTGCCTCAGCCTCCCGAATAGCTGGGACTACAGGCACCTGCAACCACGCCCGGCTAATTTTTTGTATTTTTAGTAGAGACAGGGTTTCACCATGTTAGCCAAGATGGTCTCGATCTCCTGACCTCGTGATCCGCCCGCCTTGGCCTCCCAAAGTGCTGGGATTATAGGTGTGAGCCACCGTGCCCGGCCCCAAGATTTTTCTTTACTAAGTAATGCATGTGAAATATAATAACTGACAATGATAATACAGTGACCAGGTAACTCAAAAATTATAAGTCATTCAATTGAATAACATAGTGTTTTTGAAATGTAAAAACATAAATATAAATAATAAGTCATATTAAGACAAAATTTATTTAACTGATAAAAGTAAAATTTGTTATTCTCTCTAGCTGTATAGATAAGACAGGATCTCTATAGTGCATTATTTCAAGACTTACTTAGTAAGAAAACCAGTAGGTTTGATTTTTTTTTAAATGCCACTTTGGTTTTAAAGCACTCGCTTTGTCCACTAGTTTTCTAGATCTGAGTATTGGCTATTAATGACATATTTCTAAATTATACACACCAATAATGTGACAATAGCTTCAGGTCAGGAACTACTGTGTGATTTAGATGTTTGTTCCTTCCAAACCTCATGTTGAAATTTGTTTCATCTTTTTTCTTGTTTTCATAGATACAGGGCCTCGCTCTGTTACCCAGGCTGGAGTGCTGTGGTGTGTTTGTGACTCACCGTAGCCTTGAACTCCTGGGCTCAAGCAATCCTCCCACCTAAGCCTCTGGAGTAGCTGGGACTACAGGTGAGCACCGCCAAGCCTGACCTCAAGTTGAAATGTGATCACCAATGTTGGAGTGGGGCTTAATGGGTGGTGTTTAGGTTGCCGGGCCAGATCCTTATGAATAGATGAATGCCCTCCCTCAGGGGTGAGTGAGTTCTTCCAGAGCTTGTTGTTAGAAACAATCCTTGACCTCCCTCCTTTCTCTCTTGCTTACTCTCTTGCCATGTAATCTCTGCACACTCCAGTTCTCCTTCACCTTCCTCCATGAGTAGAGGCAGCCTGAGGCCCTCACCAGATGCAGATGCCCAACCTTGAACTTTCCAACCATTCAGAGTCATTAGCCAAATAAACCTTTTATCTTTATAAATTACTCAGCCTCAGGTATTCCTTTATAGCAACACAAAACAGACTAAGACAGGAACCTACACTCCTTAGAAGAAGGCCATATGATATAAGGGTGTTGAGTCTAAGATTTTAGTGTCTACACTTCGTCTTACATTTTCCATTCTTTCCATTTTCACAAGTCCTATGATACAGTTGAAAATCTTTTCTATGCACTAGTAAAGCCATAGGAACTTAAAATTATTAAGTGTCAAGCACATATGAAAATCAGACAATGTGCAAAGAAAAACGGGCTATGTGTTGCATGAGAACGAGGAACTAATGTTCAGTTTAGGGATATGAACTGTTCAGAAACTTGGTCTGATCAAAGTTATGTCAGCCTTAATAGTAATCTGACTGATAAACAACTAATACTTGAAAGACGGTACTGATATGGACTATTTCACCTGGAGATAGTTTACTTGATAACTTTTTTTTCAAGTTCTGCAAGGTGATTTAACATCCAAAAATATATAGTCAATCCTGGGTATTCATGGAGGACTGGGACCAGGACCCCTCACATATATCAAAATACACAGATGCTCAAATCCCTGATATAAAATGGCATAGTATTGACACATAACCTTTGCACAGTCTCCCATATACTGTAAATAATCTCTAGATTACATATAGTACCTAATACAATGTAAATGCTATATAAATAGTTGTTACA
Source organism: Pan paniscus (assembly GCF_029289425.2). NCBI lineage: Eukaryota > Metazoa > Chordata > Mammalia > Primates > Hominidae > Pan > Pan paniscus. Next base: position 17,623,468 of record NC_073254.2, read on the forward strand.
CTGTATTTTTATTTGTATTTTTTTATTGTTGTATTGCTTTTTCTTTCAAATATATTCCATTGGAGGTTGGTTGAATCAGCAGATATGGAACACACAAATACAGGACAACTATATCTAAATCTAGATTAATGTAAGTGGTGAGAAAATATTTTCTCTCCGTCTAAGTAGGTCCTACCAGAGGGGAAACTAGACTCACTCAAAGATTGCTTTGATCAATCCACACACAGTTCAGTGATGGACAGGGTGTCAGTATCTGTTATATGTGTCACTATCCCATGCTAGAGGTGTCAATAGATTTTGTAACCTTTCTGAGGAATCACAATATAATAATTGATAATAATATTGATCACATATACATAGACTTCCTTGACACAGGATTGCCACAGACCTTCAATTTGTAAAAAAAAAAATGCAACATCTGTGGAAGTACTATAAAGAGAAGCAGAATAAGGCAGATATGCCTGTATAAGACTAAGGGAGAATCTTAAAAGCTGCAAGAGATGTACAAGGGATCCTCAATAAATCCATACATCTGTGGCCAGTGAATTTTTGACATGAATGCCAAGTCCATTCAATGATGAAATAATAGTTTCTTTAATATATGCTGTGAGAGAAATGGATTTCCACATGCAAGACTAAAGTTGGGCTCCACTTCACACCATATGTGAAAAATAATTCACAACCTAAATATAAGAACTAAAGCCATATAGAGGAAAACGTAAGAGTAAATCTTCATGATCTTGTGTTTTGGGTTCTTAGATAAGACACTAAAAGCCCAGGAAGAAACAACAAAAAATAGGTAAATTGGAGTTCATAAAAAATGTGAAACTTTTATATCAAAGGACATTTTCAAGAAAGTGAAAGACAACCTACAGAATGGGAGAAAATATTTGTAAATCCTATGTCTGATAACATCCAGAATATGTAAAGAACACCTACAACTCGGCCGGGCGCGGTGGCTCACGCCTGTAATCCCAGCACTTTGGGAGGCCGAGGTGGGCGGATCACCTAAGGTCGGGAGTTTGAGACCAGGCTGACCAACATGGAGAAAACCTGTCTCTACTAAAAATACAAAATTAGCCAGTCGTGGTGGCGTATTCCTGTAATCCCAGCTACTCGGGAGGCTGAGGCATGAGAATCACTTGAACCCAGGAGGCGGAGGTTGCGGTGAGCCGAGATCTCGCCATTGCACTCCAGCCTGGGCAACAAGAGCAAAACTCCGTCTCAAAAAACAAACAAACAAACAAACAAAAAACCTACAACTCAACAACAAATAGACAAACAACCCAATTAAATGGTCAACAAAGGACTTGAATAGACATTTCTCCAAGGAAGGTATACAAATGGCCAGTAAGCACATGAAAAGATGCTCAAAGTCATTAGTCCTTAGGGAAATGCAAATCAAAACCACTTCGCACTTGCTAGGATGGCTATAATTTAGAGGGAAAAAAAAGAAACATAACAAATGTGCGTGAGAATGTAGAGAAGTTGGAACCTGTGTACATTGTTGGTGAAAATGTGAAATGGTGTAGACACTGTGGAAAACAGTTTGGCTGTTCCTCAGAAAGCTAAACATAGAATGACCATAGAATTGTAATACCGACAATTCCACTCCAAGATGTATAACCAAAATTATGAACACAGGGACTGAAACAGATACTTGTACACCAATAATCATTGCAATATTATTCACAATAGTCAAACAACAGATGAGTGGATAAACAATGCCTGGTACCCTTCCTTCCTTCCTTCCTTCCTTCCTTTCTCTCTTTCTTTTCTTTTCTTTCTGTCAGTCTTGCTCTTGTTGCCCAGGCTTGAGTGCAATGACACAATCTCAGCTCACCGCCACCTCTGCCTCCTGGGTTCAAGTGATTCTCCTGCCTCAGCCTCCCGAGTAGCTGGGATTACAGGTGCCCACCACCACGCCCAGCTAATTTTTGTGTTTTTAGTAGAGACGGGGTTTCCCCACATTGGCCAGGCAGTATACACATTTTTCTATTATTCGGCCATAAAAAGGAATGAAGTTCTGATGCATACTACAACACGGATGAAACTCAGCAACAAGGTTTTTGAGGGAAAAAAGCTTAGTGAAAAGGCCACATCTTGTAGGATTCCACTTATATGAAATACATGCAATAGACAAATTCATGGAGACAGAAAGTAGATTAGAGGCTACCAGGAGTGGAAGGAGGGGAGAATGGGGATTTATTAACCAATAAGTGCAGTGTTTCTATTTGTTTTTGTTTTTGTTTGAGACAGGGTCTCGCTCTGTCATCCAGGCTGGAGTGCAGTGCCACGATCTCAGCTCACTGCAGCCTCCGCCTCCTGGGTTCAAGCAATTCTCCTGCCTCAGCCTCTGAGTAGCTGGGATTACAGGTGTACACCACCTGGCAAATTTTTGTAGAGATGGGGTTTCGCCATGTTGGCCAGGCTGGTCTCAAACTTTTGACCTCAGGTGATCTGCATGCCTCTGCCTCCCAAAGTGCTGGGATTACAGGCGTGATCTATGGCCCCCGACCCAAGTGTTTCTATTTGGGATAATGAAAACGTTTTGAAAATAAATAGTTGTAATGGTTGCACAGCACTCTAAAGGTAATTTATGCCACTGAATTGTACACTTAAAATGGTGAAAATAGAAAATTTCACGTTATACAGATTTTGCTACCCAAAAAACAAAACAAAAAATCCAAAACCTTTATGTTATTATGAAGAAGCAGTTTTCCAAAGGAATAGGGATGCTGGTAGCAGAAGGGAAAGAAATCTCATTAAATAAAAACAAAAGCAATGACCTCTTCAGGAGGTGGCTCAGCTAGTTTAGCCTTACCTTAGCACCATGATGGTTCATTTTATTCAGAAATAGAAACACGGGGCGTTGGGGAGAAGAGGAGATGTGTACCTGCCTCACCTGCCTCCCTGCCCAGAATGCCGACTCCGACTCTTGCATTCCACTAAGGCTGGGGATTAAATGAAAAGTGAGAATCTGGAAACCCCCAGAGATGATGCTTGTCGTTGGAGCTGATTTTATCTCGTCTTAGTAGCGTGACCTCCTCCTCAAACTCAGGATGCAATTATGGTCAATCTCATTCGTGTGCAGTAATTGCTCAGACCCAATACCAGATTAGCAGGAAGTTCTGTTATTTTCCTTTTGAGGATGGGCTCCTACTGAACTGTCCTGGAATCTACCACCATTCAGCTTACAAAAGACCCAGGGAACTAGGCCAGTCCAGCTTCCAACCCCAAGCAGGGAGCAACTTGCTCAGTCCACGTTGTGATAGCTCCTCGCTGCCACAAGGTGGTGATGTTGCATCACACACGCGCATGATGGGCGCGCAGGCGCCAATGCTCCCAGGACCTGCTGTTCCATTCCTAAATGAAAGTTGTTCCCAGGATCTGGACTCACAAGACAAGGCAGCCTGTTCCCTGCTGGGGAGCTCAGGGGCAAGAGGGCTTCTCGGAGGGAGGGCACATTCTCACCTCTGAAGACAAGGAGAACATCATCAGCACATAGACCAATCCCAGCAGTGCACCTTAGGTTGGGGAGGGCCACTGTGAGTTAAAGCAAAATGAACGAATGAATGAACCAGTAAGTATCTGAGAGGGAAAGTCCCAACGACCCTCAGGAGGTGCAATCAAGAGTTGCAGTTATTTTCGTTAGGAAGGTTCTAAACACAGGGGAAACCTTCCTTCCTTCTGCTCTATTGTTGGAGTGGGGCCATCCCGGGACACCAGAAATCAAGGAATTGAGTTTGGAGAAGGGACTTGGGGAGGTCACAGTGGCAGGTGACTGCCAAATGAGGTGGCAGAAGCCAGCAAGCGCTGGAAAAAGTCGGCCCAAACTATTCACCAGCACCGCCCCCCATAACTCCCCACCGGCTCTGGTTTCAAGACTTTCCGTTTTCTAGGTATTTCCTTGGCCTTAAACCATTTTCCTTTAAACGAACTTTTTCTGTGGAGCCATCCGGTTTCCCCCGATAGTGGCATCTCACAAAGGACAGTCCAGTATCCCAACAGCGTGTTGCGTTCCGCGGGACGCAGATTTCCTTCACAGGCACCCCCCGGGGTTACGTTTTTATAGCCACACCCACCCGCCCCCTATCTCCTGGGCACTGCTAATGAGTCCTGCATTTCTCTCCTTTGGTCTTTGGATAAATGAACAATCCGTGCGTGACCTTTGCGAGGGCATCTTGCATAATACCAGTACACCAGCGGCGCCGTCGGTGAGTGACCTTTGGGACTGGTTTCTCTCACCAGCGTAACTCCCCGGGAGATCCGAGCAAGCTGATGAGTGTGTCAGTGGCTCATTCTTTCTGTTGCACCACGGACCCTCATTCTGTAACCGGGATACCAGCTAGGGATGGGGAGCGGGAGGCGCAGGGCAGGGGCGTCCCTCCTCTCGGCACAGCCTCCCCGCGCTGGATTTCTATCAATCCAGTTTCCACCTGCCTGGAAGTCAGCAGGGTCCTCCCCAGTCCCAGATCGCCGGGCGAGGCCCCAGATGGACCTCAGGGGCGGGGAGTGGGCGGAGCTTAGGGGCCGAGGCGAGGTGTGGGTGGGGCGGGACGCCGCTGTGGAGGCGGGGCCTGGGCGTGGGCGGGCGCGGAGCGAGGCACCGCAACGCCGGGGCGGGGAGCGGGCGGGGCTCGAGGGGCGGGGAGGGGTGTGGGCGGGGCTCGTGGGCGGGGCTCGTGGGCGGGGCTCGTGGGCGGGGCTCGTGGGCGGGGCGGGTGAGTGGGCGGGGCCTCGGCGTGGTAGGCGTGCTGCGTAAAGAGGCCTGCAGTCCCGCGGCGCGGGGCAGGTTCTGGGCTGCTTAGGTTGGCACCGGTCCGTGGTCCCCGGGGGCGCAGTCGCAGCGCTCCCGCCCTCCAGGCGTCTGCGAGTGCGCGGCCCAGTGCGGCCGGAACCTCGCGCAACTCCTAGAGCGGTCCTTGGGGAGACGCGGGTCCCAGTCCTGCGGCTCCTACTGGGGCGTGCGCTGGTCGAAAGGTGAGTGATCCCCTGTCGGGGACCGGGGGACTTGGGAAGGACAGTTCCCGGAATGGACGGCTAGAACGCTCTCTGGGATTTCAGCTGGCCGGCCATATGGCCCTGTGGGTCGTCGCGCCCGGGCCAGGGACCATTCTGTACATAGGATCGTGCTTGGCTCTCACGGAACGCGCCCACACGCAGGGTCCCGGTGTCGAATCGTCTGGTGGAATCTGCCCTCAACCCTATGGAGCGGGTGCTGGTATCATAGTCATATTACAAGTAGGAATCAGCGGGCCCAAGGTCAGTCTGTAAAGGGGGTACCGGGGTTTAGGCCCGTGCGCTGCCCAGCTCTGCCCTGAAGGCGCGGCTGAACCACTGGTTTGCGCTGCCTTTGTCAAGGACATTGTGGCACTGTGGAAAAAATGAAAAATCAACTTCTCTAACCTATAATCTCTCTGGGGAAAAAAAATCAGCTTTTTTTTTTTTTTTTTTCCCGAGACGGAGTCTCACTCTGTCGCCCAGGCTGGAGTGCAGTGGCACGATTTCGGCTCACTGCAACCTCCGCCTCCCGGGTTCAAGCAATTCTCCTGCCTCAGCCTCCCGAGTACCTGGGATTATAGGGGCGCGCCACCACGCCTGGCTAATTTTTTGTATTTTTAGTAGAGACGGGTTTCATGTTGGTCAGGCTGGTCTCAAACTCCTGACCTCGTGATCCGCCCGCCTGGGCCTCCCAAAGTGCTGGGATTGCAGGCGTGAGCCACTGCTCCCGGCCCTCTTTTTCTTTTTTCTTTTTTTTTAGAAGAGTCTCACTCTGTTGCCCAGGCTGGAGTGCAGTGGGGCAATCTCAGCTCACTGCAACCTCTGCCTTCCAGGTTCAAGCGATTCTCCCCCCTCAGCCCCTCGAGTAGCTGGGATTACAGGCGCCTGCCACCATGCCCAGCTAATTTTTGTATTTTTAGTACAGGCAGGAGTTTCACCATATTGGCCAGGCTGGTCTTGACCTCATTCTTCTTCCTTTTCTTTTTTTTTTTTTTTTTTTGAGATGGAGTTTCGCTCTTATTGCCCAAGCTGGAGTGCAATGGCACAATCTCAGCTCACTGCAACCTCTGCCTCCCGGGTTCAAGCTATTCTCCTGCCTCAGTCTCCCGAGTAGCTGGGATTACAGGTGCGTGCCACTACACCCAGCTAATTTTTGGTATTTTTAGTAGAAATGGAGTTTCACCATATTAGTCAGGCTGGTCTCAAACTCCTGACCTCAGGTGATCCGCCTGCCTCGGCCTCCCAGAGTGCTGGGATTAATGAACCACTGCGCCCGGCCAAAGATCAGCTTCTTTAACCTTTAATCTCTGAAAAAATAAATCAGTTTAACCTTTAATCTCCGAAGATCACAGCCAAAGAAATACATGAAAAGGAACAAGTATTAAATAATATATACTTCTAGCTGTGCTGTTTATAGTTTTAGGAAAAAAATGGAAATAACCTAAGGTCCCAGAAATAGGAAAATGGGCACAAAAGGGTATGCAGGCAATGGTTTAGCTGCCGCATGAATACACACTGAATACACTGTGAAATGTTGTCTGTTAGAATGCCCAGCACGGGGACTCTCCACATGGAAAGAGGCACAGGAAAAAAAGTGAAAACATTACAAAATAACTTCTTAAAATTAAATAATGTACACGTCAAAAATATCAGAGCCCATTTGACCTGGTATATACAGTTTAATAACCACATGGCTCTTTTTTCCTGTAGGCCTGGGTAGGTGCATAGTTTCTAAAAAGGGAGAGAACTGTCACTGCTGTGGATGGGGTGCCAAGGGAAGTGCCTGGGGTCAAGTGAACAGTGACACAACTGCAAGTCAAGAGCCTGTGTTGGAGTCTTTCCCCACTATTTCAAATAGTATAGAAAATAGAGCTGAGTCACTCAAATAGAGCTGAGTCAGTCACTCAGCTCTTGGACCTCAGATTCTTATTCTTAACCGCTAGGGGGATGGAGACAGAAGTCACAAACTCACATGCCACCAGGCATATGATGTAAACATGTAAACTGGGCCAAGGAATACAAAAGGGAGTGGTGAGCTGGGGACACTGAAGAATGGATGCCCTGTCTAGAGGAGTGAAAATGAAGCATTTCATACAAACAACATGATTTCGGGCAATCACTTTGGGAATCAGGATAAGGTGTTCCCCCAGTCTGCAGAAACACTGGCAACGTTTACAAAGGTAAATCATTTCATATCACTCTATTTTATTTTTCTTTTTTGAGATAGAGTCTTGCTCTGTTGCCCAGGCTGGAGTGCAATGGCACAATCTTGACTCACTGCAACCTCCACCTCCCAGGTTCAAGTGATTCTCCTGCCTCAGCCTCCCAAGTAGCTGGGACTACAGGCACATGCCACCATACCCGGATAATTTTTGTATTTTTTAGTAGAGACGGGGTTTTGCCACATTGACCAGGCTGGTTTCAAACTCCTGACCTCAGGTGATCCCCCCACCTCGGCCCCCCAAAATGCTGGGATTACAGGTGTGAGCCACCGCAACTGGCGATCATTCCATGTTACTCTCCAGCTTAAGAGGCTCCAAGGGCTTTCTGTCAGGCTTAGAATAAAATCCTCACCCCTACCCTAGGAGGGGTCAGGTCAGACCCCTCCCACCTCCCTGACTGCATCTCCCACCACCCACTCTTTTTTTTTTGAACCACAGTTCAGCCAAACAGGCTTTCTTTTTTTTCTTTTACTTTCTCTTTTTTCTTGAAACAGAGTCTAACTCTGTCACCCAGTCTGGAGTGGAGCAATCCTCTAATATCAGCCCCCTGAGTAGCTGGGATTACAGGCATGCACCACCACACCTGGCTAATTTTTAAAAATCTTTGGTAGAGATGGGATCTCACTATGTTGCCCAGGCTGGTCTCAAATTCCTAGGCTCAAGTGATCTCCTGCCTCAGCCTCTCAAAGTGCTGGGCCTTCTGCTTCCCTGGGCTTTGCCAGGCCTCCCTATGCATTGTGATAGCCAAAGTTTGCTTTCTACAAAGTCACCTCCAGGTACTGACTGTCCACCAGGGCACTGTAGAGCCTCCCAGCTAATGATGAAGTCACTCACTCTCCTCTCTTTTTCCTTTAAGATAATCCCTTTCCGGACCCGCCATTTTGGCTCACCCTGTAAGTTACAGCCCCACTTCTCACTGCCAAGTGTGGGTGTCACTGCTGGCTCAGGGAGCATGGATCCTGCAAACTTGCCTCATCGGGAGGCTTTGAGGAGTGACCCCCCAGGAACTAGACAAGTAACTTGTTCTTCACAATCACTGCCCTCCCAAGAACATCCAGGATTTCAGCCTCAGTGCTAAGACAACCATGTCTCTCCCTGACACATGCTCGCTGCTGAGAATTCTAGGAAAAGCAGAGGGCTGTGCAGCTGCCCCTGCCCCTGGGCTAGGAGAGCTGGCAAATGCCTGGAGACCCAAAGGCCTCATCCTCAGGGCAGCCAACTCTTCTGTTTTAGTGATATACAGACTATCTTTTATTGTGATTTATAGTGCAACTTACCGGTTCAAACAATACTACCTGTATTCATAAACTTTCTTTTTCCTTTCCTTCCTCACTGCCCAGCTTTAGGTTCATTCTTGTAAGTGTTGCTGGTGTCAGAATAGGAACCTCCCTGCGCTTTGAAGGGATGAATGTGACCTCTCCCACATTCTCCAGTGCTGTGATGTATCTTAAACACAGCAAGGTACTTGGACACAAAGCCTGTGCCTGGAGCCCTTATGCACTTTCAGACAGACAGTGCATGGCCCTCGCTACAGACTCAGTGCCATTGTAGATGTTTCTGCATGGAAAATACATAAACACAAATATCTGCAGTTGCCAATGCACCACCATCTTGCAGCCCCAAGAGAGCCCTGGGAATCCAGGTTCCTTTGGTATTTCTGCTCCCTGCCCTTGGTGCATAGCCTCCATCCCCAGGATGACAAGAAGGCTGACTGAGCCCTAGCATCATCCCACAGTCCAGCTGGGAAGAGAGCCAGCGACAAAGCCAGAGGGAACTAGCTCCCACACTCCCAGCCCCAGCTGAGTTAGCTTCTTGAGGGTATTTCTTGGAAGCCCCGCCTGTGACTTCTGCTGATACCTCACTGGCCATCTCAACTGCAAGGCAGCCTAGGAAATGTAGTGCTTACCTGGACGCATGGATTCCTGGAATCAATTCAGGGTCTGTCCTTAGGGAACCAGAGTGGGGATATTCAGTCACCAAAGATGCAGATTCCCAGCTGTCCAGTGAAGTCAAGCGAATGGGGAAGGATTTGAAGTCACCTTTGGGTGTTTGGAGTGATCAGAGCTGTCTGCCCTCTTAGGGAGTGACAGTGCCCCACTCTGTTAAGTCCCATGCCTGCCCGCAACTCAGCTTCAGCCACAATGATGTAGCCTCTTTTCCTTTCCATCCACAGGGCACCTGGCCTAGGTGGAGCCCACTCCTCAGCACCCACCTCACTTCTTGCAGTATTCTGCAGACCCCAGCCCTGTGCCTGTGCTCCTGGACAGCTGGAGATAAGGAGTGGGCCTTGGAAGATGCTCATTCAGGCCCTGCTCAAGATTCCAGTCCTGGTGGGGATAAGCACCACTTTTGTGTGTCTCTGTGCTTTTTGTTTTGCTGTAAAGACACACTGATAGGTTCACGTTGTCGTTTGGACACAACATGCGCGATGCGTGTCTTCACACTAAGCCCTAGTCACACTCTCTGCATTGTTTTTTTATCCCATTTTTTCCTACTGTGGTACAGAACATCTCACATAAAATTGACCATTTTAACCACTTTTTTTGTTTGTTTGTTTTTTGTGTTTTTGGACAGAGTCTCGCTCTGTCTCAGCCTCCCGAGTAGCTGGGATTACAGGTGCACACCACCACGCCTGGCTAATTTTTGTATTTTTAGTAGAGACGGAGTTTCGCCATGTTGGCCAGGCTGGTCTCGGACTCCTGACCTCAGGTAATCCACCTGCCTCGGCCTCCCAAAGTGCTGGGATTACAGGTGTGAGCCACGGTGCCTGACCTCATTTTAGCCACTTTTAAGGGTAGAATTTTCTGGCTGTTTTCATTCATGTACTGATAGACACTTGGGTTGCTTCCATGTTTTAGCTGTTGTGGAAAATGCTGCTTTGAACATGGGTGGGCAAGTGGTTTTCAAGACCCTGCTTTCAGTTTTTTGGGTTCAGAGTAACGAATGGAATTGCTGAGTCATATGTTAATTCTCATTTTTCTAATTGTAATTTTTGGGGCCACAGCACCTCTCCAGCAGCGGCAGCACTCGACCTTTCCCCAGCGGTGCACGGGGTTCCAACTTCTCCGCATCCTCACCTACGTGTGTTATTTTGTTTTTTGGTAGTAGTAGCCATTCTAATGCGTGTGATATGGGATCTCACTGTGGTTTTGATTTGCATTTCCCTAATGATTAGTGATGCTAAGCATCTTTTCATGGCTTACTGACCATTCATACATCTTTGGAGAAAAGCCTACACAAGCCTTCTGCCCATTTTTGCATTGAGTTGTTTGCTTTGTTGTTGTTAAGTTTTATCTGAGCTGTTTTTTTATGGTAGGGAGAGTGGGTTTGTTGGAGTCTCCTTGTATCTCCCAGAAGGAAGCCAGAATTTCAGAGATGGCCAGGAGGGGGTGAGGCCAAAGGCTCCCCTGGGGAGAACTCACGTTTTTCCAGAGCCCCATTGTGTGCCAGCCGCCGCACATAGCAACTGTCTCTCTCTCACTCTTCTGGGCCATGCTGTGACTTTGTTGATGAGGAGGTTGAGGCACAGAGGGGTGGAGGGATGTGCTGCAGGGCCCACAGCTACAATGGGCAGAGCTGGAAATTGCACCAAGTCTGTCTGATGCGGGGGTCTCCTCTGCTCCTCTGGCCTCCGCTGCATCCCTGGAGAATCTCTGAGACTTCTGGTTAGAGCCTGGGTCTAAGCCAACTCCCATTATTTTCAAGTGAGGGGAAGGGCCGACAACTGCCAGTGCTGGCCCACCAGTGTCTGGCACCAGCCGAGGAGTGCACGCACCCATTGGTGGTGTGGCGGTTCACTGATCCCCCAGCCTTCTGCTCGATCTGCGGGGAAAACTGGGGAAGGCAGGAAGGCCAAGGAGGCCCAACTCCTGCTTCCTACCGTGGCTCATTTCCTGGGTCCTTTGCTGTATGACTGTCTGGATGGAAGGTTCAGAGTCCTCTCAAAAAAGGAAAAAAGTATGGGTTTTGACATCCTGCGTGGCTTGTCCTCTGAGGCCTAAATCTCCAGAAGATTCCTGGCCTCTCTTGAGGTCTTTCTCTGATGTGTTTGCGTGTCTGTCAGGAAGCAGCAGTGATGCCTAGATGTGGTACATTCGACCTCACCTATGCCTCTCCCCCCCTCCCGGGTTCGTTTTGTCTTCCAGATTGCTGGACTCGCTGAAGAGAGACTACGCAGGAAAGCCCCAGCCACCCATCAAATCAGAGAGAAGGAATCCACCTTCTTAAGCTATGGCAGGTAATGATTCACTATTGTGGAGTAAGACTTTTTTTTTTTTGAGATGGGATTTTGTTGTATTGCCCAGGCTGGTCTCAAACTCCTGAGCTCAAGTGACCCTCCCACATTGACCTTCCAGGTAGGAGTTAGACTCTTAATCAGAAATTGGATACATTTTTGTAAAAAATCCAAGCCACGTGGAAGTGTATAAACTATCTGGAATTATCTTGTTTTCTATGTTCTCACTTGTTTCATTGTTCCTTTCGACTCCCTCCAGAATTTAGGTTCCTCAAAAGTGGGGCCCTGCCTATCCTGTCTTTGCTGTGCCTCCAGGCCCTGAAATTCTCCCTGGGCCATAGCAGGGGCTCAAGTGAATGAACCCCAGGAGGCATCTTGGGTAAAAATTCAGTACGATTCTATCTTTGCTTTTGCAACTGCTTATCATGCACATATACATGAACATGCAATCTTGCAACTTTTTAATTTCACCTAACGATATAACATGGAGAGCCTTTCATGTTAGAACACACAGATTCACCTTATTCTATACATTATGGTGTAGATTCGGATTTTCGCCCTTGGCACTACTGACATTTTGGGCCAGATAATCCTATGTTTTGGGGGGTTATCCTGTGCACCCTGTTTAGCACCATCCCTGGCCTCTGCCCACCAGATGCCAGTAGCACCCCTCCCCCACTAGCTGTGACAAACCAAAATGTCTCCAGGCATTGAGAAATGTCCCCTAGCAGGCACAACACTGCCCCAGTTGAGAACCATTGGTGTAGGTATTTCATTTGCATCTATTCTCCTGTTAAGCCCCTAAGTATAGTTCCTTTATTGAAACAAGAGTCTGAGAAAGTAAAATTAAAATGTTAACCATGAATCTAACTTATGGAATTCAACCTTTGTAGTCAGCTCAATGCCCTGAAACCCATTGGTTCAAACTGATACGTGTATTTTTTCCTTAAAGTGTCATTATGAAAAATTTAAATCAAGAGTTTAACATCTTCTCAAAGGTGACCAGGGTAAATTTAATTAAGCAAATCACCAGGCTGCCTCCCAGAGGAAGTCAGTATATAAGCCTGGAGACTCTTTCCAATGAGGAAAATACTGCTTCAGAAGCCCCTGGTGTGAACGATACTGCCAGTGCCAGGAGGGCCTGACTCTTCCTAGAGTCCTCTTTGTTATCAGCATCACCACTGAAAGATGGGCTCCATGTGGCCCTGCCTTCCCATGAGACCAGCGGGTCTGATTCCTCATGTTTTGTTTAAGTGTCAGATTTGATGGACTGGGGGAGATGGAAGCAGAACTGTGCCACACTGAAAGGTGCCTGTAGCTGATATCTGCAAATGTAGGGTTAGCATGGAAGATTAATTCCAGCAGTTCTTTATTTTGGTGTTAGGGAGCTGGTCTAAACCTTCTTATAGAGGATAACCAAATTAAGTTGGGCTTTTAAAAGATTTAGTGGTGGTATTTTTGAGGAGATATAATTTGACCCATTGTATTGTGATGTTGAGCTATGAATAACTGGATTTTTAAATTGCCCATTACTTTAAAACTGCCACCTATTAGAAAGTTTGGTATTTCTGGGGCCAGGTGCTGTGGCTCATACCAGTAATCCCAGCACTCTGGGAGGCCAAGGTGGGCAGATCACCTGAGGTCGGAAGTTCGAGACCAGCTTGACCAACATGGAGAAACCCTGTCTTAACTAAAAATACAAAAAATTATCCGGGCGTGGTGGCGCATGCCTGTAATCCCAGCTACTCAGGAGGCTGAGGTAGGAGAATTGCTTGAACCCGGGAGGCAGAGGTTGCAGTGAGCTGAGATCGTTGCTCCAGCCTGGGCAACAAGAGCGAAACTCTGTTTCAAAAAAAAAAAAAAAAAGAAAAAAGAAAAAAGGAAAGAAAAGAAAGTTTGGTGTTTCTGGCCAAGTGCGGTGGCTCATGCCTGTAATCCCAGCACTTTGGGAGGCCAAGGCGGGTGGATCACTTGAGGCCAGGAGTTCAAGACCAGCCTGGCCAACATGGCAAAATCCCATCTGTACTAAAAATACAAAAAATTAGCTGGGCGTAGTGGCACACATCTATCGGGGGAAATTCAGCCAGATATTGGGCGAAATTCACCCCCAATATTTCACGTAGGTTCTTTTCTATATTTCCTAAGTGTCGGCCGGTCTGAGAAATAAACGGACAGAATACAAAAGAGAGAAATTTTAAAGCTGGGTGTCCAGGGGAGACATCACATGTCGGCAGGTTCCGTGATGCCCCCGAGCCGTAAAACCAGCAAGTTTTTATTAGTGATTTTCCAAAGGGGAGGGAGTGTACAAATAGAGTGTGGTCACAGAGATCACGTGCTTCACAAGGTAATAGAATATCACAAAGCAAATGGAGGCAGGGCGAGATCACAGGACCACAGGACTGGGGTGAAATTAAAATTGCTAATGAAGTTTTGGGCACACATTGTCATTGAGAACATCTTATCAGGAGCCAGGGTTTGAGAGCAGACAACCGGTCTGACCAAAATTTATTAGGCAGGAATTTCCTTGTCCTAATAAGCCTGGGAGTGCTACGGGAGACTGGGGCTTATTTCATCCCTACAGCTGGACCATAAAAGACAGCCGCCCCCGCGAAGCGGCCATTTCAGAGGCCCACCCTCAGGGACGCATTCTCTTTCTCAGGGATGTTCCTTGCTGAGAAAAAGAATTCAGTGATATTTCTCCCATTTGCTTTTGAAAGAAGAGAAATATGGCTCTGTTCCGCCTGGCTCACCGGCAGTGAGAGTTTAAGGTTATCTCTCTTGTTCCCTGAACATTGCTGTTATTTTTTCAAGGTGCCCAGATTTCATATTGTTCAAACACACATGCTCTGCAAACAATTTGTGCAGTTAACACAATCATCACAGGGTCCTGAGGCAATATACATCCTCCTCAGCTTACGAAGATGATGGGATTAAGAGATTAAAGTAAAGACAAGCATAGGAAATCACATGGGTATTGATTGGGGAAGTGATAACTGTCCATGAAATCTTCACAATTTACGTTCAGAGATTGCAGTAAAGACAGGCATAAGAAATTACAAAAGTATTAATTTGGGGAACTAATAAATGTCCACGAAATCTTCACAATTCTTCTGCCATGGCCTCAGCCAGTTGCTCCGTTCGGGGTCCCTGACTTCCCACAAAACACACCTGTAGTCCCAGCTAGTCAGGAGACTGAGGCATGAGAATCACTTGAACCTGGGAGGCAGAGGTTGCAGTGAGCTGAGATCATGCCACTGCATTCCAGCCTGGGTGACAGAGTGAGACTGTCTAAAAAAAAGAGAGAGAGAGAGACAGAAAGAAAAGAAAATTTGATATTTCTTAGCTTCAATTACTATGATGCACCTGAACATTCAATTTTCATCTTAGTCTTCATTGAATTTAACAGAGAGAGGTTGTTCTTCAAGAGGAACTGTTTCTTATCCTGATTTAGGTAAGAAAGTACTCATTGTCTATGCACACCAGGAACCCAGGTCTTTCAACGGATCCTTGAAGAATGTGGCTGTAGATGAACTGAGCAGGCAGGGCTGCACCGTCACAGTGTCTGATTTGTATGCCATGAACTTTGAGCCGAGGGCCACAGACAAAGATATCACCGGTGAGTCATGGGATAAATGCTCTATTTGTAAAAACCATCTTTATGTTTTTTACTTTAAAAAATGTTGACTTCCAGCTGCAAAATGGCATTATAGAAGCAAGCTAGCTTCACTTTCCAAAAACAAATAGATAGCACTGGGATTATCACCAGCAGTATCCCAGAAGTCAAATATGAAGATGAAATAGTTCCCAAGACCACACATAAATGAAACAACTCCAAGCAGACGGTAAGAGATTGGACTATCATATCCACGACACCCCTCCCCACAAACTACCCAGCACCAGCTGTGTGGGAAATTTCCTCCCAAGTCACAGGTTCTACACTGGAAAAGAGATCAAGGGGGACAATCAGCTTCTCAATTTTCTGGGGTTCCCAGAAACAGGCAGGAAGGAGACCTGTTCCTGCCTCAACCCACAGGAAGCATCAGGAGTGCCTAAAGGGAGAAATATCCCTGACAACAGCCAGAGACAAAGGAGGGAGATGGGAGTATTGTCCCCAGCCCTGGAAACTCTGATCTGTAACTTAGCCAAAGGAGATGCCAAACCAGAGTGGCTGTTCAGCAGCACCACACTGTAGGAGGTACATTCTGCAGGTTTCCTGGGCATGAGCTGCTAGCCAGCCTTCCCACACTACCATGCTATCCCCTTTGGAACCTCTCATATTCAGGACTGGCACACTCTGAACAGTAGGTTACTAGAGCTGAGGCAAACGTGGGCATAAACCACCATCTAGTGCCAAAAAGCAGGTGGTGACTTAGTAGAGGAAAAAAAAATTTTTTTAATAAGAAAGTTGCAAAGACTTTCTAAGCAAATATATGTAATAAAAATGAAAACAAGTCAGACATAGAAGACTGAAATAAATAGATGTCATCCACAAGAAACAACAGTAAACAGGGAACCATGACCTCTCCACACAGACAAAGCAAGGAACCAGTGACTGAACCTAACGAGACAGCACTGTTTGGACTCTCTGACCAAGAATTCAGAATAGCACTTTTAAGGAAATGTGGTAATCCTCAAGATCACACAGAAAAGCAATTCAGAAATTTATCAGTTAAATTTTACAAAGATATTGAAATAATTTTTAAAAAATCAAACAGAAATCTTGGAACTAGAAATACATTTGCTGAAAAATTCATTAGAGGCTCTCAACAGCAGAATGGATGAAGCAGAAGAAAAAATCAGTGAACTCAAAGGCAGGTGATTTGAAAATACACAGAGGAGAAAAAAGAAAAAGGTATGGAGATTTCTTACAAAATATAGAAAATTACCTCAAAAGACCAAATCTAAGAATGATTGGTGCTTAAGAGGAAGCTGAGCAAGAGCAAGGCATAGCAAGCTTATTCAAAGAAATAATAACAGAAAAATTTTCTAAAACTTCAGAAAGAGATAAATATCCTGGTAGAGGAAGGTCATAGAATAAACAGATTTGACTCAAATAGGACTACCCCAAGGCATATAATTATTAAACTCTCAAAGGTCAAGAACAAAAAGAGGATCCTAAAAGCAAATAACATGTAACAGAGCTCCAGTTCATCTGGCAACAGACTTCTCAACAGAAAACATATAGGCTGGGAGGGAGTGGGACATTTTCAAAGTGCTGAAAGAACAAAACTGTCAACCAAGAATACTGTACCCAGCAAATCTAGCCTTCAACTCTGAAAGAGAGAGAGTCTTTCCCAAACAAAGAAAAGCTGAGAAAATGCACCACCACCAGACCCACCTTACAAGAAATGCTAAAGGGAATTCAATAAGAAAGAAAAACACTAATGTGCAAAAAGAAAACATTTGAAGATGTAAAACCCACTGGTAAAAGTAAGTACACAGAACACTCTAATACTGTAATTGTGTACAGTCCACTCATTACTAGTATTAAGTCTAACAGACAAATCTATCAAAAACAATAATCACTACGGTGACCTGTTAAGAGCTAAAGATAAGCAATATAAAATATGTAAATCAAGACACAGATACTCAAAAATGTGGAGGTGAGCATGAAATTAAAGTGTAGAGTTTATTTTTTTAGACCTGTTTGGCATTGAACAAGACATCCAGCCTCTCTTCGGTGTCAGTTTGCTCTCTGGTAAATTGGGAAATACACCAGTCTCACCAGTTGTTATGAAGAAAGGTGATGTGTGTAGAGCACAGCACCTGCTAGGTAGGAAGTGCTCAATCAGCAGCCCTCCCAGACTGCTTCTCTTTCCCTAGCTCGGACCCAGGGTGCAGCTTCTGGTCAGGTTGCAGCAAATGTCTTTGACTTGTCTGAGGAGTCCAGTATACACAGTGCTACTGGGATGGTTGGGATGGGCTGTGGATGCCCACCTAGGAGTGAGAATGTTTGGCCTCTTCCCCCACAGGTACTCTTTCTAATCCTGAGGTTTTCAATTATGGAGTGGAAACCCACGAAGCCTACAAGCAAAGGTCTCTGGCTAGCGACATCACTGATGAGCAGAAAAAGGTTCGGGAGGCTGACCTAGTGATATTTCAGGTTTGTTTTTCTCTAATTAATATATTGAATCAGATTCATCTTATGTACAAACTCTTTCTGAATATTGAGTTTTGTGCTGCTTCTGGAAGTGGCATCAATGTTTTGAGCACAGTTGCACACTTACTGAGCGAATATTGTAACCTGGTTACAACACCTAGTTACAACATTTCACCTAGTTACAACAAACACTTCATCTAGTTACAACACTACTTTAAACACTGTACGTAGATGTAACACTACTTTAAACACTTTACCTAATTGGGTAAAGATATCCACGTAGCCAATATCACTCACTCCAAATCCCAACTGCCATGTAAATAGGAATGAAGGATCTTTCCATTAGCCCAGTGGTCCAAGAATCATCTGAAACCTGCCAGTCTTGTTGCTTCCCTTCTCTTCCCGTTCCTGCCCTGAGACATTCTGGGGCTGCTTGAGAACCACATTTATCTGCACAAATGTTTATCAGGGTAAATCAGGCCAAATGCATCTCCTTAAATATCCTGCCTTAAATATCCTGATCATTAAGAGGAAAATCTCTGGTTTCTACCCTCTCAGTGGTTGCTTCACCCCCAGCCCAGCCACCTTCCTGTATTTGTTCACAAGGAGGTGATGCCACTGCAGAGTGAACTGGCCCCGCAAAATGCCCTCCAGGAGTGCTGACTCATCAGGCCACTTCCCGCCACTGCAAGGAAGATGTGCAGGCATGGCTGTGACTGTGTAAACCTGGCAGCAGAGTACGCACATGAGCTTTGAGGGAATTGTTGGGTGACAGAAATTCCTGTCCAACTAGAAGGAAAGGGGAATCTATTATAAGGGCTCTGGTCACTTGGGCCTCCTGGATCCCAAGGACAGAGCTGTAGCTGCTCTCGTCCTCAGATTCCCATCTGCTCCTTTCTGCCTCTTGGCTCTGTTCTCTCTCACTGCTTGCCAGGGACTGGATCCCCTAGATCCAGAATTTCCAAGCAAGGGATCTCATTGGTTCAGATCATTTCTGTTTTCCAACCCTGCTTGAGGATGCAGAGTGGGTAGGAGAACGAGAGCACTGTTCGCATGACTCCGCCATGTGAGGGCAAGGCAGGGGGTGAGCGGCATGTGACCACTTTCCAGACAAAACCACCTTTCCAGAATGATGAGGTTCCCAAGCCTTCATAAAAGCAACCTGCATGTGCGGGAAGAGGGCTGCCTCATCCCTGCCCAGGCTTGCCTCTGCACACCCCTTCCCGACACCAGCCCTTTCTTTACTCAGTGACCTTGAGCTGCTAATCTGACCAAAGTGCAGGACGTCCTTTGTCCTAATTACAGGTGGGTGGACTCATAGTCCTCAGGCCTAGGTGACCATGTGGTTTACCATCTCCGTCTTAATACCATGCCAGTATGACGGGCCTGTATCCTGGGGTGCGTGGTCCCAGCAGAGCCACGCTGAGCTCTCTGCTCTGCTTCTCCTGTCCCCCTTGGGTCGGCCGGCCACGTGGAGCCCGCTTTCCTCCTCGCACCCACTCCACTCCCATAACCCGGTGGCTGGGTAGGCTAAGACCTGGCCTTTCTATAATGGCCTTTCTTTTGTTTCACTTCATTTCACTCCATTTCCCTACTTTCCCTTTTTTTCTGATAGTTTGTCCAGAGGGTCTGCATTATAAGTTTTTTTTTTATTCAACATTAATAAAAATTTCATTCATCACTACTGCACTACTAATATCAGAGCCCACCACTCACTGAGCATTGATTCTGTTTTGGGCACTGTGGTGTGTCTTCGAATCCTCACCAGGATGCTGTGAGCTGTGAACTATTAGTGGCCCTATTTGATGAATCAGGAAAAAGGAGGCACAGGGAGGTCAAGTAACTTGCCAATGTCACACAGCAGCAGGTCGTGGAGCTTGGGTTTCAATGCCAAGTCCTGAGTTTGTTTTATATGGAAAGCACAAGAGACATTGGCTTCCACCTTTGGTAACAGATGATTGCCTGTGTTTATTTCCCTTCCCAGGCGGTAACACTGGATGTAATGTTAGGGCATCTATGGGATAGGGAGATCTTAGCGCTGGTCTAAGGAATACAAACATGACTTTAGTTGGTGTCTAAATCCGTAGATGCTCAGCACCGAACTCAGTCTGACTTCCAGATGCTAACAACACACCCCAGGCAGGCGAAGGGGCATGCTTTTCCATACTCTTCCTTTTGACTGGCTTGATCACAGACTGCTGCTCCTCGTCCCCTCCCTGCCTGCCCGGGGCCAGCATCAGGGGCTGTCATCACTGGGGGATGCAGAGCTACCTGTAACAGCAGCAAGGACCATTGTCAACTCCGTTCCCGTCTGACACCCACACTGCACCTTTCAGAGCTGACCATAAGGGTTACCCTCACCTGCCCAGCTGCCAGGGAAGAGGAGGGCTGTGGGCTTCATTCCGAATCACCAGATAAACTAAACTAGGAAACCTGAGGCGAGCCGCAGCCTCAGCTTCTCTTTGGTGTTGCCGCCCACAGTTCCCGCTGTACTGGTTCAGCGTGCCGGCCATCCTGAAGGGCTGGATGGATAGGGTGCTGTGCCAGGGCTTTGCCTTTGACATCCCAGGATTCTACGATTCTGGTTTGCTCCAGGTATGTGCTCTTGGATAAGGATCACTATGGATAGTTGGAGGGAGGGGACAGAGGATGCGTCTTCTATCAAGTTATATTTCTAGTTTCCTTCCTTTTCTTAGCAAATATCAATTGAGCACCCACTATGTACAAAGCACCATGGGCTGCACACGGGTGGACACAGCATCGTTTCTGAAATCGTGGAGCTTTTTGTCTGGTGGGGCTGCAAACACATCCACAGCATACTACACGCATGGCAAACAAGGGAGTGGGCCAGGTGTCAGGTGACGGGGGACCTGGGCAACCTTATGTGGGCAACCCGGTGGCCAGCCCTGGCTCCAGAGAGAGTATCTCCCTGGTGCAGAGCCCAGCCCTGGCCTGGCACGAGCTCACCCCCTTGAGCATCATGCGCCTGCTGTGAGAAAAGACCATGCGACACCCACGTGGCGGGATGAGGAGGGCATGGAATCTGGTAGATGTGCCACACGTGGTAGCTATGAATTCTTACTAAAACAATGATTTTTAAGGCCGGGTGCAGAGGCTCACGCCTGTAATCCCAGCAATTTGGGAGGCCGAGGAGGGTGGATCACTTGAGGCCAGGAGTTCAAGACCAGCCTGGCCAACATGGTGAAACCCCGTCTCTACTAAAAATACAAAAATTAGCCAGGCATGGTGGTAGGCGCCTGTAGTCCCAGCTACTTGGGAGGCCGAGCAGGAGACTGGCTTGAACCTGGGAGGTGGAGGTTGCAGTGAGCCAAAATCGCACCATTGCATTCCAGCCTGGGTGACAAAGCGAGACTCTGTCTCAAAAAAAAAAAAAAAAAAAGAAAAAAAAAAAAGGAATGATTTTTAAATTCTAAAAGCTTCAGAAAATAAATGCATGTAAGGGAAACATACTGAGTAACCAAGATGTGTCTTGGACCATGTATGGTGCTACCACTTACTGAGCGGCCCTGTGTGCTGGGAACCTTGTCCTGTGGTCAGTGCCTCGGCCGTATCCATCACACGTGGTGTCATGGAAACCAGGTTTCCACCAGCAACCTGGGCATGTTAGAGCTTCTGTGTCTGCTTGGTCCATTCACTTGGATTGTCTCCTCCTCCTCTTGGGATGTCATTGTCACCTATGGATGGGAGTGTTGCATTTGTCCATCCCTGGAGGGTGTCCACACGCATGTTCCCTGCTGGCTGTGCTGAGCCCGTGTGCTGGAGGCTCGGCAACATTTCTGTCCTCTTCTGGAGTCCACACAAATGCATCTGCTTTCCCCCTTGCAGGGTAAACTAGCGCTCCTTTCTGTAACCACGGGAGGCACGGCCGAGATGTACACGAAGACAGGAGTCAATGGAGATTCTCGATACTTCCTGTGGCCACTCCAGGTAGACCAGCTGCGAGTGGCTCCCTTGCTTGTTGGCACACGCACACACAGACGCACACATGCACACATGCATACACACACACACGCACACACATACATGCCCTCAGCTCCCCGAGGGGTGAGATGAGATGGGATGGAAGCGTGATGCCCCACACCATTTTGACTCCCCTGGATACAAGAAAATTATAACATTTTGCCCCTTTTAAATGCTTTACTTGACAGATTTGAAAAGCTTGACCAATAGGGAAAACATGCCCTAATTATAGCTTTTGATATGGTTTGGGCAGAAGCTAAGCCAAACCTGCATAGCCTGGTCAGCAGAGTGGCCCCAAGGTGGCCCTGCGTGTGTTGTGATACGTGCGGGTGGAGGCCATCCATATGGCTCTGGCAGTGCTTGGTGAGGGCAGCACTGCCCTTGGACCCTGGCAAGTGGCACCCCAGGCCCTGCATTCTGATGGCCGCATGCTGGTCTCTGCTGGCCATGCCAACCCCCACAGGGGCAAGGGGCCTATGGAGCCAGCACACACCCACCTCCCAGTCCGCAGGCCCCTCCCAGGCCTGCTTTCCCAGGGGACCTCTTGGTGCCTGCGTGAGTGTCCCTGGGCCTGAAATGTGGCCGAGTAGTGGCCACCTGCCAAAGGGAAGGTGGTGGGCAGAGCAGTTCCAACATGCTGGGGTGTCCCATGAAGGAACCCCTGGTGAGGGGTGGCAGAGGGAGGGAGTGGGGAGCAGACTCCAGGTCAGGGGCTCCAGGGAACCCAGAAACCTAGGGGTCAACTGTTCTTCCAGGTTGTTTAAGGGAGGTTTGTCGAGACAGGGGGAGAGCTCGTTCTTGAGGGGTAGGGAGTTTGCTGGGAAAATGCACGTGTCACCCCTTTTCTGTGAACTCTCTCTAGGTGCACGTGCCTTGCCCATGTCCTATTGGGTTGGTATTTTTTAATTTTCTATTTGTCAGCACTCTTCATATATCAGAGAAATTAATCCTATTATGTCCTTTCAAAACACAAAGATTTTTCCTCCTACAGGCAGTGCACATTGACTAAGTTCATTCCTTGCTTTTGTTGTTGTTTGCTATTATAAATAAGATTTTGTCTTCAATTATATCTTCTAAAAGTTCTTTTGATTGGTGAAAGCTATTGATTGCTGAATATTGGTTTTTGACCCCAACCATTTGCTGTTTTCTCCTCCTAATCATAATTTTTTCTTAGTTGGTTTCCAGTAATAAAGTCATGTTGTCTGAGGCCGGGTGCGGTGGCTCACGCCTGTAATCCCAGCACTCTGGGAGGCTGAGGCAGTGGATCACCTGAGGTCAGGAGTTTGAGACCAGCCTGGCCAACATGGCAAAACCCCGTCTCTACTAAAACACAGAAATTAGCCGAGTGTGGTGGCGGGCACCTGTAGTCCCAGCTACTTGGGAGGCTGAGGCAGCAGAATCGCTTGAACCTGAGAGACGGAGGTTGCAGTGAGCCAGGATTGCACCACTGCACTCCAGCCTGGGCAACAGAATGAGAATCCACCTCAAAAACAAGCAAACAAACAAACAAATAAATAAAATCATGTTGCCTGAGGAAAAAAATGTGGATAGTGGTGTGTGGGCCTCTCACTCCCCACCTGACAGGGCAGGCCTGGATGAGGGTGTGGGTTTTAAAGGAAGTGATGCAGAGGATTGAGTGTGATATTTTTAGAAAAAAAGTGGTCCTCTTTGAAAGGAAAAAGTATGTGATTCCAGTTACTGATAGTCTACTGAAGGAAATGATAATTTACAAACCTGACCTTGCTTCTTCACAGGCCAACTGGTCTCTTATGTGTCATTAGCCAAGTTCAAATTCTTCTTGCTTTTAAAAAAATCTTTTTTTTCTCAGTTTGCAGAAGTACATATTATGGCAAAAAAAAAAAAAGAGACAATATGAAATATAAAAAGAGAAAGTCCCTTTAATCCCCCCCACCTCAGAAAGAATCACTTTAAATGGTTTGATTTATTTTCTTAGGGCCTATATATTTTCTCACATACACAATTTTTATTATAGGTTTATTACATTTACTGCTCTTTTACATAAATGGTATATCATAAATACTGCTTAAAATTTGTTTGTTATTTTCATTTAACAGATATCTTGAACAAACTTCCATGGTATATATTATAGCTAGAATAACCTCATTCTGGAATAATCTATAGTGTGAATGTACCATAATTTGCCCAATCAAGCAGAACTATAATGTTTGGCATCTGAATCAGTTGCAAAGATTGTAGGTTAATTGCAGTTATAAAAATAGAGCTTGGAAATTGCAACTGCCCCAAGTTCTTCATGGCTCTTAGGCAAGGCTGTGTCCTAAAGCCATAGGGAAGTTTAGCTTTCAGTTGTCTGTAACATTAAGGTTGTTTCATGATTTTCTGAAGGTTTGTTTCACACCATTTCCCCCCTTAAATCATTTAACCGAATGGTATGTAACAGGTGTAGTTTCTAATGAGTTCTTTTCTTCCCCTGTGGCTTTAGCATGGCACATTACACTTCTGTGGATTTAAAGTCCTTGCCCCTCAGATCAGCTTTGCTCCTGAAATTGCATCCGAAGAAGAAAGAAAGGGGATGGTGGCTGCGTGGTCCCAGAGGCTGCAGACCATCTGGAAGGAAGAGCCCATCCCCTGCACGACCCACTGGCACTTCGGGCAATAACTCTGTGGCACGTGGGCATCACGTAAGCAGCACACTAGGAGGCCCAGGCGCAGGCAAAGAGAAGATGGTGCTGTCATGAAATAAAATTACAACATAGCTACCTGGGGATACTTTTTTCTTTCTGTTTTTTGTTTGTTTTTAATTTTAGCTTTAAGGAGCACATGGGCAGTACTGTTTCAGGGGAATATTGTGTGGCGCTGGGGTTTGGGCTTCTATTGATCCCATCACCCAAATAGTGAGCATAGTTCCCAATAGATAGTTTTTCAACACTTCCTTTCCTCCCTTCCTTCCCGCTTTTGGATTCCCAGCGTCTATTGATCCCGTCTTTTCACCCCTGTGTATCCATTGTTTAGTTCCCACTTATAAGTTAGAACATGGGGAATTTGGTTTTGTTTCTGTGTTGATTCACTTAGGATAATGACCTCCAGCTGCATCCACATTACTGCAAAGGACAGGATTTCATGGTTTTTTATGGCTGCATAGTATTCCATGGCGTCCGTGTACCACACTTTCTTTATCCAGTCCACTGTTAATGGGCACCTGGGTTGATTCCATGTCTTTACTACTGTAAATAGTTCTGTGATGAACATACAAGTGCAGGCATCTTTTCGTAGAATGATTTTTTTTTTTTCCTTTTGGTAGATACCCAGTAATGGGATTGCTGGGTTGAAGGGTAATTCTATTTTTAGCAAACTAGAAATATTTAATGAAGTACATGAATGAGTGTCTTCAGAATTGTATACAGTGAGATCAAATATTTTAATAATGAGCTTGTTATGTTGAATTCTATTCTGACCATCATTCACTGAGATTTTCTTTTCTTTCTTTCTTTTCTTTTCTTTCTTTTTTAAAGAGACAGAATTTCACTATGTTGCCCAGGCTGGTCTCAAACCCCTTGCCTCAAGTAATCTTCCCACCTCGGGCCTCCCAAAGTGCTGGGATTACAGGTGTGAGCCACCACACCTGGCCCAGATTTTCTTTAATATTTGTCTAATATCTTTCCATCTCCCTATATTCAAGCTTCATGTAATTTTATTTTCTGGTAATTCTCTGAGCATAGAGCTGGATTTGCTAGTTTTTTTATTTTATGACTCAACGTGAGAGTTTCTATTTTTTCATAGAAAAGTTGAATCTGTTCATAGCTATTGTTTTATTGCTATGTTTGGGCCTGTTTCTTAATTTTCTTCTTTGTCTTTTTAAATTTACATTAGGACTATGAAGTTTTAATTGAACAGCCAATTAACATATATAGTTATGTGTTGCATGATGTTTCAATCAGTGATGGACTGCATGTATGATGGTGGTCCCCTAAGATTATAATGCCATGTTTTGTTTATTAAAATTTATTTAAGATTTATTTTATTATTTTTATAGATGAGGTCTCACTCTGTTGCCCCAGCTGGGTGCAGTGGCATGATCATAGCTCACTAGGCTCAAGTGATCCTCCTGCCTCAGCATCCCTAGTAACTAGGACTACAGGCACATGCTACCACGCCTGGCTAATTATTTTAATTTTTGGTAGACAGGATCTGATTATGTTGCCCAAGCTGATCTTGAACTCCTGGTCTCAAGCAGTCCACCCACCTCAGCTTCCCCAAGTGCTGAGATTACAGGCATGAGCTGCCTGCACCTGGACTAATACAGTAATTTTACTGTATCTTTTCCATGTTTAGATACACAGATACCTATCATTGTGTTACAGTTGCCTACAGTATTCAGTACAGTAACATCTCTACAGGTTTATAGCCAAGGGCAATAGGCTCTACCATAAAGCCTGGGTGTGTAGTAGGCTGTACCATCTAGGTTTGTGTAAGTGCATTCTATGATGTTTGCCTGACAACGAAATCAACTAATTATGAAATCACTTAATGATACATTTCTCAGAATGTATCTCTTTTGTTAAGTGAAACATACAAAATGTTTGTGAAACATTACAAAATTTATTTTTTTGGGCATGGTGGCTCACTCCTGTAATCCCAGCACTTTGGGAGGCCAAGGCGGGCGGATCACGAGGTCATCTCCTACAAGCAGTGCACATTGACTAAGTTCATTCCTTGCTTTTGTTGTTGTTTGCTATTATAAATAGGATTTTGTCTTCAATTATATCTTCTAAAAGTTCTTTTGATTGGTGAAAGCTATTGATTGCTGAATATTGGTTTTTGACCCCGACCATTTGCTGTTTTCTCCTCCTAATCATAATTTTTTCTTAGTTGGTTTCCAGTAATAAAGTCATGTTGTCTGAGGCCGGGTGCGGTGGCTCATGCCTGTAATCCCAGCACTCTGGGAGGCTGAGGTGGCGGATCGAGACCACCCTGGCTAACACAGTGAAACCCTGTCTCTACTAAAAATACAAATATTTAGCCGGGTCTGGTGGCGGGCGCCTGTAGTCCCAGCTACCCGGGAGGCTGAGGCAGGAGAATGGCGTGAACCTGGGAAGCGGAGCTTGCAGTAAGCCGAGATTGCGCCACTGCACTCCAGCCTGGGTGACAGAGCGAGACTCCGTCAAAAAAAAAAAAAAAATTAATGGCTGGGCACTGTGAGTCATGCCTGTAATCCCAGCAATTTGGGAGGCTGAGATGGGATAACTGCTTGAGGCCAGGAGTTCAAGACCAGCTTGGGCAACATAGTGAGACCCATCTCTACAAAAAATTTAAAAATATACATTAGCTAGGCATGGTGGCATGCACCTGTAATTCCAGCTACTCAGGAGGCTGAAGCAAGAAGGTCACGTGAGTCCAGGAGTTCAAGGCTGCAATGAGCCATGACTGTGTCACTGCACTCCAGCCTGGATGACAGAGCAAGACTCTTTTTAAAAATAGCCAAGCGTGATGGCTCTCACCTGGAATCCCAGCATTTTTGGAGGCTAAGATGGGCAGATTGCTTGAGTTCAGCAGTTTGAGGCCAGCCTGGGCAACATGGCGAAACCCCAACCCTATAAAAAAAAAAAATTAGCCAGGTGTGGTGGCACACACCTGCAGTCCCAGGTACTTGGGAGGCTGAGGTGAGAGAGTCGCTCGAGCTGGGAGGCAGAGGTTGCAGTGAGCTGAGATCACACCACTGCACTCCAGCCTTGGGTGACGGAATGAGACCTGTCTCAAAAAACAAATAAATAAAAATAATTTAAAAATCATTAATTGCCAGTTAAAATGAAAATTTAAAACTTTAAAAAAATGTAGTCTGATGGCATTGTACCACTGTGCAGTGTTCACGTAACCCTACTAATAATCACCCTGACACACAGCCACATGCAGATGGAGGAACTTCCCTAAAAGCAAGTTTAAGGGATTAAATATCATCTTTGTCATCATATCCTCCTCTTTTCCCTTCTCCTCCTCCTCCTTGTCATCACTACTGAGGACAGCACTGCTGCCTGTGCCCAGGGTCCTTTCTTCCTCAACGCCCCCAGCACCACCCAAAGTCCCCCTCTGTGGAATCGGAGCACTGAGTGTGATGACTCAGGGACACTGAAGGAAGCCGCCCGCCCGTCCTCTCAGCCTTGGAGTCTGCTCAACCATTATCATTCAAACCACCTTCCATCAAAGGTTTGAATACAATGAGCAGCTGCTCCTGCATTCCTCCAGGACACAGGTTCACCAGCTGGGTGTCTGTCAAAGAGAATGAGCCTCCGAGTTGGTCCAAACTTGACTCTCCTTGAAGGTCTTCTCTGGCCATCCTCAAAATCCACAGGATGAAATGTGTTCGATGAGGACAACTCACCCGTGTCGCGGCGTTTGGATGGGCTGCGGCGTGGCCGCTTCTGCCGTAGAGACGGAGCCTTCCTGTGGTTCCCGCACTTCCTTCCTGAAGCCTCATATTTCCCATTCCGTTGATACTTGGCCACCTCAACCTGCAACGTGCAGTTTCCAATGTCATCTTCATCCAAATGCATGAATGCAAGATCCACAGCTTCCCTCTTCCAATGATCGCACAGCCTGTCTCCTTTAAGATGTCCTTGGTTATCTCTGTAAAACTTGACCTTAAGTTCTTCTCTCTGGGGATCGCTCATAATAATGCCAAATGGACAGGCGTGTGAATGCCTCCACGGTAACGACCAGAGGCAAACCGGCACATACACATTTGTATTTCTCCTTCTTCAGCATGAAGCCTTCCTTTTTCTCCCCTCTTTGTGGGATCAGTGGGTTTGGGGTTTTTCTTGGTGGCAGTTTCTCAGTGTTGCAGTCGCGTGTTTGCGGCAGAGCAGCGCCGTCACCGAGCAGCCGTCGTTGGCCTGATATGCAGCGGTGAAGTCTTCACTGGTTTCTCTTCTGCTCCTGTGTGCTTGCAGAAACCGGGCTGGCTCTGGATTGGGATTGTAGGCTGCAGAGGCTGGGGAAGGGCAGACAGCCTCAGGAGACATGCCGGAAAGGGCGGCTCCCTCGTGCTCCTGGGTGACTCAGTGTTTTGGCCACATAGCTCCCCTCCTCCACCCTCGCTCAGCAGGCTGCATCCGGGGCGGGGCTGGCAGGCAAAGAGGCTGTGTCACAGCCCTTCAGAGCCTCAAGCTGGGGTCCCTAGGGTTTCTGGACCTCAGATCACTGTGAGGCAGGAGGTCCTCCACCCTCCCTCCGGCAACCCTGAAGTATGGGAAGGTGCGTTCTCGAACTGCCGAGGGGCCTGTTCCTGTGTGGGTTGAGAGGATGGGAAGTTGCTGAAATCCAACCTCTCTGAGAGCCGGTGCTGTCACCTTGGCCTGAGTATGCTGAAGACATTAATTCTGGTTCCCAAGCAAAACTGTTAGCAATTCGAGGGCTGGGCTCTTGCCTAGATCTCATCTCCCGTTAGTACCGGGCACCCTGATACATTTTCTGCCGGTTTTTAAGAATTTTTTTTTTTTGAGACGGAGTTTCACTCTTGTTGCCCAGGCTGGAGTGCAATGGCGCGATCTCGGCTCACCGCTACTTCCACCTCCCTGGTTCAAGCGATTCTCCTGCCTCAGCCTCCCGAGTAGCTGGAATTACAGGCATGCGCCACCATGCCCGGCTAATTGTGTATTTTTAGTAGAGACAGGGTTTCTCCATGTTGGTCAGGCTGAACTCAAACTCCCGACCTCAGGTGATCTGCCTGCCTTGGCTTCCCAAAGTGCTGAGATTACAGGTATGAGCCACCGCACCCGGCCGGTTTTTAAGATCTTATTGCTGAAAAACTTAAAATAAAAAATAAATTCAGTATCAGCAGGGCAGCAGGAATTGCCATTAAAAAAAAAAAAGAAAGAAAATTGGAAATGACTGCAGCCAGGTGTGTGTGATTGGGCCCCGTGACCTTTTTCTTAGGCAAACAGGGCTTTGTGGATGCAGAAAGACTTCTTTGGTTGTGTAGTTTGTCTCAGAGTCTCTCGTGGGTGGAGCCTGGTAAAAAGAGGAAAGAGACTCATGTTGCTCAATGTGAGGAAGCACCAGGAATTTTGGAGAAGTTCCCAGCAGCTCAGAGTGGCTGGTGCCTTGTCCCAGGGGAGAGGGAAATAAGCACAGGCCTATTTCTTTCTCAAGACGGAAAAACCGAGCCCCAGAAAATGGCGATAAGATGGGGATGCAGGAAAAAGCCAGCTAATGAACAGCTCAGCAGTGGGCACCGTGTGGGAACCTCTCCTAAGCCGCCCTCCCTCTGATGGATGCATGCTCAAGCGATTTCGTTGGCCCTTAAAGGAAAGTGTTATTCCATCCTGTAATCCTAGCACTTTAAAAGGAGGCCGAGGTGGGAGGATCACCTGAGGTCAGGAGTTCACGACCAGCCTGGCCAACATGGTGAAACCCCGTCTCTACTAAAAAATACAAAAATTGGCTGGGTGTGGTGGCACATGCCTATAGTCCCAGCTACTTGGGAGGCTGAGGCAGGAGAATCACTTGAACCCGGGAGGTGGAGGTTGCAGTGAGGTGAGATCGTGCCGTTGCACTCCAGCCTGGCCACAGAGCGAGGCTCCATCTCAAAAAAAAAAAAAAAAGACATTTGCCCAAGGGTCATAGCTGTAGGGGGGCAGATGTGGTTTGAACCCAGGGCGTCTGGTTCCTCTCTGGAAGCAACCAAAGTGCCTGTGATTGGGGTAGTGACAAAGCACTCTGAGCCGCTGCATGGCAGATGCTGTGAAGAGTCATCTTTACCTGTCCCATATCTATTCCCATTTTTTCTGATTGCAACACCTTGTTTTTTTGTGTGTGGTGAGGGAACCATGCCCTTTCAACCAAGCTATGTGGTGTTCATAAGGGTAGCCCCTCCTCCGACCCCAGGAGTGGCAGTTCACAGCCCTGACTGATCACAGTGTTCCGTGGCCTAGCCGTAACCAACCCAGGGAGTGAGACTGAACTCAGGGGTTCATTGGACCTGTCAGGAAAGAGAGACCTTTCTTGTTTCTGGACTTGGAGCTGTGATGAAGTAAGTGCGTCAGGGGCCAACACATAGTGTTGGCCTACAAATGCAGCCCAGGCAGAGGATGGTGCGGCCAAGCCACACAGAGAGACAACTTCCTAGTGACACGCTGTGAACACCTGCATCCACCCCTGCCTGAACTGGAGCTTTTCCTCTTCAGCTCTTCAGTTATGTGAAGCAAGATGTTGCCTTTTTTGCTTAATGCTGTGAGTTGAGTGTACAGCAGTTACAATCAAAGAATCCTAAATAATGCTGCAAGCATGGTAACTATCTACATGGGAATATGCAGTACTCCAGTGAAAACAAAACATAAATTAATTTTGGAATCTGATGACCATAATCTAAGAACATTCATAGAGGTATATAAAAATTATAACAAAATTTAAAGTAGCATATCTCCTCATGAAGCAGGTTAAGTGTATACACAAAGAAGGAGGAGGAAAAGGTGAGAAAGAATCTGCCCTTGTGGGGAAGTGACAGAGGCAGAAGAGGCTGATGCAGTCCTGCATCCAGGCCCAGCTCTGCCAGCAGCTGAGTACCCCTGAACAAGCTCCCCCACCTCTTCGGGCCTCACTTTCCCCATCTATGAAAGAAAGGGAGTCTGGCTTCCATAGCTGCCCCAGCTGATACGCAAGGTGCCAGCGTGTCCTCAGTCCTGTCACGAGAAACCTTTCCCCTAGAATCCCAGGAGGAGCTTGAAATCCTGTCTGGGATCCCGACGGCCCAGGTGCTGACCCTGCCTCGGGTTGTGTCTGCTGAGAAGTCTGATTTCTGCTTATCTCTCCCCATTTATTTCTTCCCATAAAGTGGGCTGATGCGCTGGAACGTCAATGCAGCCAGTGATGTGTTTGATGAGAATGTATTGAGTAAAGCTGCCCAGAATCCAAGTGTGTGTCATCTGAACTCTTGAATCATGGATGGAAGGTATGTCCTCTGTTGATGTCTCGCAGCCTGAGCTGACAATCTGTAAGAAGGTTTTGTTATCTTCATGTTACAGATGGTGAACCGAAACTTACAGAGCTCAAGTCACTTGACCAGGCTCCACCCCTACAAGAGGCAGCATGCAAACTAAAACCCAGGCGGCCTTTTCCAAAGCTTGTGCTCTGCTCCACTGCGGGAAGGAACCCTTCGGGGAACTGAAGCAGCACTGAACAAAGGCCATTTTTAAGAAGCGACAGCAGAAACCTAAGGCGGGGTCCCCGGCTCAACAAGGATCTCATGTTTTGTGGGTCAGAGATTCTTGTGTCGTGTCTGGGTGAGGTCAAAAACCATGCAGAGACTTTCACTTCCTGTTCTGTGGCAGACAAGACATCTGAAAAGCTCTCCTGCAGCAACACTTCTAGATGCCAAGTAAATCACAGCAAATGCACTTTTAAATGTGTTACTAAGATCATAAAAATGAAGGAAAATGCCCAAGCATATCCCCAACCCCTCACCCCACAACCACCACCACCACAATAAACAAGTTGCTGACAGCGGATTGGCAAGCGAGTGTGGAACCTTAGGCTGCGTCGGCATCAAATAGTAATAACCAAGCAAAAGGGAGCAAGACCAGGCCTGGGGGCTGTGCCATTGAGAGGTAACTGCGTGCTGGCAGTCCTCACAGCCCTCGTTCGCTCTCGGCACCTCCTCTGCCTGGGCTCCCACCCTGGCTGTGCTTGAGGAGCCCTTCAGCCCACCGCTGCACTGTGGGAGCCCCTTTCTGGGCTGGCCAAGGCCGGAGCCGGCTCCCTCAGCTTGCAGGGAGGTGTGGAGGGAGAGGCGCGAGCGGGAACCGGGGCTGCGCGCGGCGCTTGCGGGCCAGCTGGAGTTCCGGGTGGGCGTGGGCTTGGCGGGCCCCGCACTCAGAGCAGCCGGCCGACCCTGTCGGCCCCGGGCAATAAGGGCTTAGCACCCGGGCCAGCGGCTGCGGAGGATGTACTGGGTCCCCCAGCAGTGCCGGCCCACCAGCACTGCGCTCGATTTCTCGCCGGGCTTTAGCTGCCTTCCCGCGGGGCAGGGCTCGGGACCTGCAGCCCGCCATGCCTGACCCTCTCTCCCTCTCCGTGAGCTACTAGGCAGCCCGAGCCTCCCCCACGAACACGGCCTCCTGCTCTAGGTGCCCAGTCCCATCGACCACCCAAGGGCTGAGAAGTGCAGGCACAGGACGCGGGACTGGCAGGCAGCTCCACCTGGGTGAAGCCAGCTGGGCTCCTGAGTGTGGTGGGGACGTGGAGAAGCTTTATGTCTAGCTCAGGGATTGTAAACACACCAATCGGCACTCTGTATCTACCTCAAAGTTTGTAAACACACCAATCAGCACCCTGTGTCTAGCTCAGGGTTTGTGAATGCACCAATCGACACTCTGTATCTAGCTATTCTGGTGGGGCCTTGGAGAACCTTTATGCCTAGCTCAGGGATTGTAAACGCACCAATCAGCGCCCTGTCAAAACAGACCACTTGGCTCTACCAATCAGCAGGATGTGGGTGGGGCCAGATAAGAGAATAAAAGCAGGCTGCCCTAGCCAGCAATAGCAACGAACTGGGGTTTCTTTTCATACTGTGACGGTTTTGTTTTTTTGCTTATTGTAATAGCTCTTGCTGTTGTACTCTTCTCTGATCTCCACCGCGTTTATGAGCTGTAACAGTCGTTACAAAAGCCTGCAGCTTTCACTTTCTGCCTCAGCTAGCAAGACTGCAAACCCACCAAAAAGATAAAACTTAAGAACCGTCACACCCACCGTAAGGGTCTGCAGCTGGGTTTTTGAAGTCAGACCAAGGACCCACCAATTCGGGACACACCATATGGGCAGCTGAATCAAGGCTTTGTGGAGGAGCTACAAAGTGGGTAGAAAAGTACGTTCATCCTTACAGGGAGACAGGCACGCAGCCTCTTTCTTTCTCATCTCGGTAGAAAAATAAACTGTTCCATAGGGTTTGGATTTGGAATTTATTGTACCCACAACCAGCAGTCAGCAAAATACAAAATGATCCCAAGTGATAAAAACCTTAAGTATAATAAGTAATTTAAGTAAACATAAATTCTCTCTGGAGAAAACCATGATCTCATGGCTATTAGGATTCCCATTGATTAAGATGAGTGTAATATATGCTCTCCAGAATTATCAAACACATGAGGGAACAAAACATGATTGGAAATAAAAACAATAAGCAATAGATTTAATCACCCACAGTCTTCAAATATTGGCATTATGGGATATGTAACACAAAATAATCATGTATAAAATGTTTAAAGAAAGACATTCAAAAGTGACCAGATTTGAAACACAAAAGAACGTTTAGAATTAAAATACATAAAAGACTGAGTAAATTAAACATAGATTAGCGGCCAGGCATGGTGGCTTACACCTGTGATCCCAGCATTTTGGAAAGCCAAAGTGGGAGGATGGCTCGAGAACAGAAGTTTGAGACCAGTGTGGGCAACACAGCAAGACCTCATCTCTACAAAAAATAAAAATAATGAGCTGTGTGTGACGGTGCTCGCCTGTAGTCCCATCTACTCGGAAGGGTGAGGTGGGAGGAGCTCTTGAGCCCAGGAGTTAAAGGCTGCGGTGAGCTATGATTGCACTGTACTCCAGCCTGGGTGAATGAGACCATGTCTCAAAAGTAAATAAATAACAATATAGCCTAATTTATAGGGTTAAAAAGCAGATAAAATTATAATCCTGGGCAAAAATAATATATAGAGGGTATAATCCAAATAAAAAGTTCTTTTTTCAGGGAGGGGGATAAAGCTAATGATTTAGACTTTTAAGTGATATATGTATATTCAAGTTCCTAGAATAAGTATTAAAATAATAGAAATTGAGGTCAAATTAGTAGAGGGGAAAAATGGAATAAGAAAAAACGCTATCATCCAAAAGAAGATAAGAGTGGAGGAAAAAAGTCAACAGTAAAAGAAGGACAAATTGAAGGTGCAAAATACAATGGTGGAAAAAAAAATCCTAATATACCTGTAATCATAACAAAGGTAAATAGAAAAAAAATGTCAGTTAAAAGAGTCTAGCTGGATAAAAAGCTTAAATTTAGCTACCTTCAGTTTACAGGAGATATATCTAAGCCATCAACACAAAATGTTAAGGGTAAAAGGACGGAAAAAGATATACCATGCAAATACTCAAAAGCAGGTAGGATCATTGTATGAATATCAAGCAAAAATAGACATTAGAGCAAAAATCATGATTAGGAATAAAGAAGGTCTCTGTGTAATGATGAACGCATCAATTCAATATGAAGTTACACCGATTCCAAACTTGCTATGTGTCTAATAAACAGCTTCGAAGTATATAAAGCAAACACTGAATTATGAAAAGAAATGGAAAAATCCACTATCAGAGTGGGAGATGTCAGGACACATCTCTTAGTAAGCGGTAGTCAAACAGATGCCATTAAAATAATAAATATTGGCCAGGCGCGTGGCTTACGCCTGTAATCCCATCACTTTGGGAGGCTAAGGTGGGCGGATCACCTGAGGTTGGGAGTTCGAGACCAGCCTGACCAACATGGAGAAACCCCATCTCTACTAAAAATACAAAATTAGCCTGGCGTGGTGGTGCATGCCTGTAATCCCAGCTACTCAGGAGACTGAGGCAGGAGAATTGCTTGAACCTGGGAGGCAGAGGTTTCAGTGAGCCGAGATCGCGCCATT
This sequence comes from Pan paniscus, assembly GCF_029289425.2. NCBI lineage: Eukaryota > Metazoa > Chordata > Mammalia > Primates > Hominidae > Pan > Pan paniscus. The sequence continues at coordinate 17,658,655 of NC_073254.2, forward strand.
GCACTCCAGCCTGGGCAACAAGAGCGAAACTCCCTCTAAAAAAATTTTTGAACAAAATTGATCTCATAGGTATAAAAAAATCACTGCACCCAGCAATGTAGACAATACCAGGTTTTAGTGAGACTGTGGGTCAACAGTTGAATTCATACTCTGCTGGTGGGTAGTGTCCATTAGTACATCGTTCAAAAATTCACTGTAAAATTGAGCATTTACACATCTCACTATACTACCCAATTAGCAAATAATTAACTACAGGTCCACACATCAAGATGTGTATATTTCATAATTATAAAGTTGAGTGAAAAATTCAGGTTATAGATATCACTCAGTCCAAGTATAAAAACATACCAAATAAAAAATCACCTGCCAAATTCATGTGGAAAAGCATAATTAAATATTCAGGATAGTAATGTGATGGGAGGGGGCACACAGGTGTTTGAAGGTGTTTTTAATGATCTGTGTCTTCAGCTAAATGGTGAGAACTCAAGTATTCATTTCACTGTCATGTATAAGTCAATTTCTATACAGTTTACTTTTATACATGTGAAATGGTTTGTGATAAGAAAGAGTAAGATAAAATAAATCTGGATGCATATTGTGTTAAAAATCCTCTTGGCCAGGCACAGTGGCTCACACTTGTAATCCTACCACTTTGGGAGGCTGAGGTAGGGGAATTGCTTGAGCCCAGGAGTTGGAAACTAGCCTGGGCACCATAGTGAGACCCTATCTCTACAAAGTATTTTTTTTTAAGTTAGCTGAGCATAGTAGTACATGCCTGTGGTCCCAGCTACTCGAGAGGCTGAGGTGGGAGGATCACTTGCGCCCAGAGGGTTGAGGCTGCTGTGAGCCATGATCACACTACTGCACTCCAGCCTGGGTGATAGAACAAGAACCTGTCTCAAAACAAAACACCACTCGTTCCCCCGCCAACGCCAAAACCTCTTGAGGCCTACCACCGAGGCAGGGCATGTTGCTTTGGGGACAATAGCTGAGTCAATGGCACCTTCAGAGTCCACACGGAGGTCTCCTTGGGAGTGTGAGCCCTGAACACTCAAGGAGCCCTGAACACCCTAGTGGACACATGTCCATGAGCCTGTGCAGGATGTAAACTCAACAGTGACCCCAGAATGGCAGGGTCAAAGCACCCATGCTAGTGGATAACTCAGACTTTGCTATTATCTCACCTCTCAAGGTTTGAAAGAAAACACTCAGCATTCTTGTGCTATTAAGGGTGGAAGGGCGGCTATTAAGGGCATTTAGGGACCGATGAGATTAACTGGATTTTGTTTTTGTTTTGAGGCAGGGTTTCACTCTGTTGCCCAGGCTGGAGTGCAGTGGCACGATCATGGCTCACTGCAGCCTCGACCTCCCAGGATTTCCCACTCCTGTGCAGCAGAGGATGCCAGGTGCACTTGATGTCAGGCTGGCTGTCACGAATATGCCCTTGAGCTGCACAGGCTGCAGGTGGCAGCAGAGCCCTGGGACAATCTCACAGACCCGCCCCACTGACGCTGGCTCCTAGAGAGGTGGTTGCTGGCTGATCTATCAGGGGCTCCTCCTTTTTGCCATATTCAGATTGGAGCCATAAATTAAATTCTCAGGAAAAAAAATTAAGCTACTTTTAGAAGACATGAAACATGGGCTTTGGGGATCAGGATTAAAAACTTTAACAATAACATTGCTTAATTCTCAACTCCTATTCTTGGTAGGATGAACTGAAACCAGTGATTTTAGCATTATGTACAATATTTTTTCTTTTAAAGGGCCTGAACAGACGGTTCCAAATCCAGGCTGTATCATTATAATCACAGTTTCCCTGGCTCACACTTCAGCGTTTTGCCTTTCATGCATCTCTCTCTGGCACAGAAGCTGTTTGCCCATTTGTCTTCCAGAAAGACGAGAAGTCTTATAGGGATTTCTGAAATAAGAACGCGCCACACTAGGGGTGGGTGAGGTGCCCACATAATCGAAGCTGTGAGATATTGCCACTGCCAGATTTCTCCCCATTACCTGTATCACCACCCAAAGAGGATGGGTCTCAGGCTCCCAGGATCTTTGGCCATTCTTTCTGCTTTGTGTTAGGTATCAAATTCCCTTGTGCTTGGAGGAGAAGAAAACCTAAACATTCTTATGATCAGATTGATATTTGTCAGGATAGGACCATGGTTAAGAGCAAAAGTCAGTGCCCTGGTGAATTCAACATGCAGCATGAACTATTATTATTCTCAGAAGGACAAGGCTAAAACCTCTCACCTAGAATAGCCACATTATATCAGACTTTTCATAAAGTTTAGTTATTTCATTTGGAGAGGGCATAGATTTATTCCATCTTATTTTCCAAGGCTGTGTATTGTAAAATTAGACGAAAGTAAACCTTATAAGTTATCCCTTAAAATAGTGTAAAATGATCACCATTTTAAGAGTATGTACTAAAAGTCTTATTTTTCAGCTTTGACTACAGTGATGCATTTGCTAATGGTTTTCTTCTTCCTTGAATTATGACTAAGAGGAATTTTTCCCCATGAGGTTCTTTCGCTGCTCGTGACTTAGGTAAGAAAGTGGTCATCATCTACGTGCATCCTTGAAGAACATGGGTGTGGGTGAACTGAGCAGGCAGGGCTGCACAGTCACTGTGTCTGATTTACATGCCATGGACTTTGAGCCAAGGGCCACAAGGAAAGACATCGCTGGTGAGTTACTGGATTAATTAATGTCTTAGTCGCTTCTTTAAGGATTCCCTTTCTTTCTTCTTAAGAAACTGTCCCACTATGACCACATATTGAACGGCAGAACAAGGGCCAGGAATAGGGGTTTAGAGAAAGGAACTAATGGTACTCCTTAACATTTCCAAAATATAAACATACACCCATAGTTCAAGTGCAGACAAATGAATGCCCTCAGTCACTACTCAGGAGGTACCTCCCAAGCTTATGCACTTGAGATGCATTTTCATCATTACCAGAATATAACAACCTTGGCCAGGTGTGGTGGCACACACCTCTAACTGTAGCACTTTGGGAGGCCAAGGCAGGAGGATTGCTTTAGCCCGGGAGTTCAAAACCCACCTGGGCAACATAGTGAGACCCAGTCTCTAGTTTAAAAAAAAGAAAGAAACAACTTCATTTGGCTCCAAATTTTGCATTGGTCGTATTTGCCTTTCTCAATATTTTCCGAATGTCAAGTATAGATTTCTTAATAGAGTGTCCTAGTCAGTTCCAGCTGCTATAACAAAATACCATAGACTGGGTGGCTTATCAACAACAGAAATTAATTTCTTACAGTTCTGGATGTTGAAAGTCCAAGATCAGGGTGCCAACACAGTCCAGTCCTGGTGAGGGCCCTCTTCCAGACTACATGCTGCCAACTGCTCGTTGTATCTCACATGGTGGAAACAGGGTGAGAGATCTCTCTGAACAGCTGGGACTACAGGCATGCACCATCACGCCTGGCAAATATTATTATTTTTTTTTTTGTGGAAGTGAGATCTGGTCTCTCTGTGTTGCTCAGGCTGGTCTTAAAACTCCTGGGCTCAAGCGATCCTTCTGCCTTGGCCTCCCAAAGTGCTGGGATTACAGGGGAGAGCCACCATGCCTGGCCACTTAAAATTGTTGAATTTTATCATATGTAAATTATTCCGTGTAGTGGGATGAATTGTATCCCCCTCAAAAGGCATGCGCAAGACTTAACCTTTGGTACCTGAGAATGTGATCGTATTTGGAAACAAGGTCTTTGCAGGCATAAGTAAGTTAAGGATCTCAAGATGAGACAATCCTGAATCTAGGGTGGACCCTAAACCCAGTAGCTGTGTTGTTATAAGAGAAAGCAGAGAGAGATTTGAGACCCAGAGAAGCCTCCGAGGGGAAGGCCATGTGAGGATGGAGGCAGAGACTATAGTGAGGCTGCTGCAAGCCAAGGGCACCGATGATTACCTATGCCCGCTAGGAACCAGGAGAGAGGTATGGAACAGATCTACCCTCACAGTCTCCAAAGGGAACCAGTCTTGTCGACATCTTGACTTCAGACTTCTAGCCAGATCTATGAGACAATGAAATTCCATCATTTAAAAAAAAAACAAAACAGAAAAAACAAAAACAAAACCAAAAATACCCTCCAATGATCAATTACAAATATTCTAGAAACCAGGAGAAAGGAGAAATCTCAGTAAAGAAATCGAAGATATAAAAAAGAAACAGGCCAGGCACGACAGCTCACGCATCTAATCCTAGCACTCTGGGAGACCAAGGTGGGAGGATCACTTGAGACCAGGAGTTCGAGACCAGCCTAGGTAACATAGTGAGAACCCATCTCTATGAAAAATAAAAAAAAAAAATGAGGTGGGTGTGGTGGCACGTGCTTGTATTCATAACTACTTGGGAGGCTGAAGCAGGAGGATTGCTTGAGCCCAGAAGTACAAGGCTGCAGTGAGCTGGGATCGCCACTGCACTCCAGCCTGAGTGACAGAGTTATACTGTCTCGAAAATAAAAAAAACAAAAAGAAAAAGAAGCAAATGGAAATTTTACAACTGAAAAATACAGTAACCAAAATACAATCTCAAACTCCAAACAACATAAACTGACAGAAATACACATCCAGATATATCATAGCAAAACACATGAAAATAAGGATAAAGAAAAACTCTTGAAAGCAGGCAAAGAAAAAATATATATATTACCCATAGGGGAACAACAATTCAAATGGCTGCAGATTTCTCATTAGAAACCATTTATCTCAGCAATACAGAGAACTAGAGATGGAAAATCATCAAGGAGATGACATTCCATCACTGGTATGGTTGGGATGTGTGTCCCCTACGAATCTCATGTTAAAACGTGACCTCCAGTGTTGGAGACAGGCCTAGTGGGAGGTGTCTGGGACGTGGGGGCAGATCCCTCATGCATGGCTTGGTGCCATTTCCTTGGTGATGAGTGAGTTCTCACTCTATTATCTAGTTGAAACAGCTTATCTATTATCCAGTTCACATGACAGCTGATTGTTTAAAAGAGCCTGACACCTCCTCCTTTCTATCTCTCTCTCTCCCTTTCTCACCATGTGATAAGCTGGCTCGCCTTGCCTTGTGTCATGATTAGAAGCTTCCTGAGGCCTCCCCAGAAGCCAAGCAGATGCTGGTGTTGTGCCTGTACAGCCTGCAGAACCATGAGCCACATAAACATCTTTTCTTTATAAATTACCCAGCCTCAGGTATTCCTTTATAACAATGCAAAACAGACTAACACAATCATTAATCAACTAGATCCAATGAACATGTATATTATGCTCCATCCAACAATGACAGAAAACACATTCTTTTCAAGCACACCTGGAACATTCACCAAGATAGATCATACCCTGCAGCTTAACAAATTTGGAAAAATTGGAATCATACAAAATATGTTATTACCATAATAGAATTAAACTATAAATCAATAAAAGGAAGACAATAGAAAAAACACCAAACACTTGGAAATTAAACATACTTATAAGTGACCCATGGGTCAAAGAAGTCTTCAGAGAGATTAGAAGTATTTTTAACTGAGTGAAAATGAAAATACGACATATGAAAATATGTAAGATGCAACTAAAGTAGTCCTTAGAGGGAAATTCACGGCATTAAAATGCTTACATTAGAAAAGGGGGTCTTGAATCAATAATATCAGCCTACACCTTAAGAAATAAAAAAAGAGTGAAACGTACCCAACACGAGCAGAAGGAAGGAAATCATAAACAGGAGTAGAAATCCATACAATTGAAAATAGCAAACAGTAGGGAAAATGAAATGAAAACAAAAGCTGATTCTTTGAAAAGGTCCATGAAACTGATAAATCTCTGTAAAGATTGATCAAGCAAAAACGAAGACACAAATTACCGACATTAGAAATTGAAGGTGGGAGATCACTACAGACCTGCAGACATTCAAAATCTAATAAGCTAACAAAAGAATACTGTGGAGTCCTAATTAGAGAAAGGGAGTCAGGCTGGCAGGTCCAAGGGAAAGCAAAAAGAGAAAGCAGGTAAGTTACAAGTCTGCCTTTCTTCATGGTCCAGAACGCATCGCCCTTCCGCACAAATAACTCACAATCCTGCACCCAGCTAGACACCTGCAAGTTAGCTCCGTGCAGTCTTGGCCTTATCAGTACTGCACAAAGCCCTCTTCGGCATAAACACTACCCTATACAATCTCCACAAGCCTTTGTTTCTTTGTAGTCAGCCTCCACTGACTTGCCCATTGTCTCCCTGGCAACGTATTTTCCTACTTTATCTAATAAATCTGCCATTCTTTACCTACAACTGTCTTGGTAAATTCTTACACTCCCACACCACTGGCCCAGATAGTCACCACTCACCCATGACATTTCAGTGGTCCTCCCGGGATCTCTCCGTACAGGGGAACACTCTCCTCATGGGGAATTCTCTTGCCTCTCTCTTTCTCTTTCCCAACTCGGGAACCTCGGTGGACAGCATCTAAGCACAGAGACAGTTGCAGGTCTCTGGCTGGGGCTATACTCCCGTGGGACCGAAAGGTGCTTGTGTGGAAACGTCTGACCGCCACTGCCCAGGTCAGGTGAGGGACCTAAGTCCTTTTCTCTTTTCGTCTGTCGGCTGCCGTTTCTTAATAGTTCTTTGGTAATTGAGGGTAACTGGCAAGGGCCACTGTCCAGCGTTGCCTGAAGGCCAAAGAGTGAATGGGGTCAGCTGCCCTGCCCGGAAGGGGAAAAGGCTCGCCTCTCTTTTCTGATTGTAGTCCCTACGTGTGCTGCAATTGACATGGAAGCCCGTTCAGGGCAAATTCACACACGTTTCGGGTGGCTCAGACCCTCTGTCTCAGTCCAAATTCTAGGGAGTCACCCAGCCGTCCTGTTCCAGATGTTGCCAAATTAGGTAATTTCAGACAGCCTCAAAATAGTGAGTCTTCCCCTCCCTGTTCCCTTTCCTGGGCTGGCACCCGTGGAGATCTTCTTGCACCCTTCCTTCCTCATACAATACCCAAAATACAATCTCAAACTCCAAACATGGTTGATCACCCAGTGTGAGTGAGAACCTGGACTGGCTGTCCACCCGTAGGGCCCCCTGGATGATCTTTACTAATAGGTGGGATGCCCCTTTATACAGTGCACCCCAAGTCCCTCAGCAGACATATGTGGAACTTGGCAAACATCTCGGCATTCATCTTGGCAGGATGCCCCAAGCAGAAGTGTGGTTTGTGACCCTGACTGGCACTGCCCCTGAGGGGTGTGCTTTCCAGTTCCGCCGTGGAACAAACCCCGTCTATTCCTTCAGACTCACTGATAGGCTGCATCCTAAAGCAATAAGACAAATTTAACCCTCAGACTCTCAAAAAAAGAAATATCTAATTTTCTTTTGTAACACAGCATGGCCCCTATGAAGGAAATCCTCAGATTAACCTCCTCAGTCTTTATAATCGAAAGCAAAATAAGGAAAACAGGGCTAAGGAAAAGAAAAAAACAAAAATGCAGGGACAAGAGGCAGGTTCAATGGTTGGCTGCTTTACAAGCCCCCAGCTTCTCCAGGTTTCCCTAAGGACACTCCTCCAAATAACTGCCATCTGTGCAAAAGCCCAGGCCCTGAAAGGCAACTTACCCAATAAAATAAATGGGGAAAAGCTGTACACAGCTTATCCACTCTGCCACAAGCTTAGCCACTGGAAACAGGATTGCCCTGAAAGCTGAAGGAGCCCCAGAACAAAAATTCAACCCCCGGTGGCCTTAATCTAAAGGGGCTCTCTGCTCCAGCTGAAAACAGCTCAACTTAACTAGTAACTTGTGGAGGTGGGAAACATTTGTTCCACATTCTGTGGGTCTGAAGTGCTAAAGCTTTCTGTGATGGGAGATAAAGTGGAAAAGAGTGCTAGCTCCACACCATGCAGTAGCTGGGAGGCTCACAAGCCCTCCTGTAAAGCTGAACCCTTTACAGGGAGTGGAGACTCCCTCTTTCTTTTCCTTTTCTCTTTATCTGTTCAATCCAAAGATCCAGCCTTAAAAGGGAAAGACAATGTCTAACATCCTAATCTTTGATTTTATTGTTCTCTTTAACACTCCAGCTGCTTGCATATTATGGCCTGTTTTCATGTACATTTTAAACTTATGGGCAAGTTGCAACAAGAAAAATTCAGAGCTGAAATGGTTAACCTGCCTTATAGAGTTAAATAAAGTTTTCTAAAGCTCTTTATTGTCCTCTTTTTTCTATCTGCCTTGGATCAAGGTGGTTTTATAATCACCTGTAGAACTCTAACAGGTGCTCTTTATTATTATTATTATTATACTTTAAGTTCTAGGGTACATGTGCACAACGTGCAGGTTTGTTATATATGTATACATGTGCCATGTTGGTGTGCTGCACCATTAACTCGTCATTTAGCATTAGGTATATCTCCTAATGCCATCCCTCCCCCCTCCCCCCACCCCACAACAGTCCCCAGAGTGTGATGTTCCCCTTCTTGTGTCCATGTGTTCTCATTGTTCAATTCCAACCTCTAACAGGTGCTCTCGAGTGCAGGTTTCTAATAACTTTGGAAATTGTAACATTAGAATAAAGAAAAAACTTCCCAGACTCCCATTAAAAGCTAATGTGTTCATAAATATCGAGCAGAACAGAAGTTAATTACATAAACTAAACTAATGGAAAACTAAAATAATCTTTTTATAGCTTTTTGTTTAAAACATTGTTAACTCTTTTGCTTTTCAAAGTCCATAAAAACTTTTCTCTTTTAAGCTATTTGCAGCCTTTAACAATTGGCTAAAGTATAATCTTGTAACCAAAATTTAAAGCATATCTTACTTTCTACCTGATTTCTCCAGAATGTAAAAGCTATTTGCAAATATACTTAATTTATGGTACTATAGTTATTTGCATATAGTCATTCAAAATCTATTTTCTGGCTGTGTGTCTTGGCCCATTTTCTGGCTGTGTGCCATGGCTCATGCCATCACGGATACTATAGTTATTTGCTTATATTCATTCAAAATCTATTTTCTGGCTGTGTGCCATGGCCAATTTTCTGGCTGTGTGAAAATCTATTTTTTGTTTTCTGGCTGTGTGCCATGGCTCACGTCTATAATCCCAGCACTCAGGCAGGTGGATTGTTTGAGCTTAGGTATTTGAGACCAGTCTGGGCAATGTGGCAAAATCCTGTCTCTATAAAAAACACAAAAAATTAACTCGGTATGGTGGCACATGCCTGTAGTCCCAGCTACTTGGGGGGCTGGGGCAGGAAGATTGCTTCAACCTGGGTGGTCAAGGCTGCAGTGACTTGATATTGTGCCATTGCACTCCAGCCTGGGTGACAAAGGAGACCCTGTCTCAAAAAAAAAAAAAAGGAAAAAAAATCTGTTTTCTTTTGTAACAGGACACAATTGGAGACACTGGTTATTTTACCAAGCTTTAACTGGAATGGCATGCTTTTTGGGGGGGGCAGAATCAAAGTTAACTTATAAAGCCAATAAAAGTCCCTTGGGAAAGCTGGCCTCATACCTTATCTACACAGTCCCTGTGCAGGGTTCCTAACCTGTGATAAGTAAAGAATGTCACTTCCTAACAGGCCCAGGAGCCCCAAGTTATCTTGGGACCTCAAGAGGAAAAGAATTTACCCAACTCTTACAGGTATTTAATGGCACAAACCCATAACTGGGCTTAAGGCGTTAAAGTCAAATCTGAGATTCTCTATGGAATAAAGTTTCAGCAAAACCAAATTTAAAAAATAGAAGAGTCTATATGCAAAATAATTATTCTTGCTAACTTTATGCAAATACTCAAGCCAAGTTTAATAAGGCTAAAACTTATTTTACCAATAGATTTGTTCTATTATAATTTGTTCTTAGTAAACTGGAAAGAAAAATTATGTTTCAGAAAAGCTGTAGTACATCTGTCATCAAATTCTAGTCTTGTTCACTGCTTTAAAGTTTTTTTGTTATTTTCCACAATTTTAACTAAATCCTGAATTCTTTCTGGGCTATAAGTTCCCAATGCATTCAACACTTTTTTCCTTTTATTTTTCTAATTTAAACTCAATGGAGTTCGCCCGGGCGCGGTGGCTCACGCCTGTAATCCCAGCACTTTGGGAGGCCGAGGCGGGTGGATCACGAGGTCAGGAGATCGAGACCACGGTGAAACCCCATCTCTACTAAAAATACCAAAAAAATTAGCCGGGCGCAGTGGCGGGCGCTTGTAGTCACAGCTACTCAGGAGGCTGAGGCAGAAGAATGGCATGAACCCGGGAGGCGGAGCTTGCAGTGAGCCGAGATCGCGCCACTGCACTCCAGCCTGGGCGACAGAGCAAGACTCCGTCTCAAAAAAAAAAAAAAAGAAAAGAAAAGAAAAAAATAAACTCAATGGAGTTGCTATTACCTCTTTCCTAAGGTCCTGCAAACTAAAGTTCATTCTTTAAAATACAAGCAAAGAAAGAAAAGGGTCAGATTGCCACTGCCTTCCTCCTCTATAACTAAAAATGCTTTAACATCTGGATAAATTGTGCCCAATGTTAATCTTTGTTTTTTTTTTTCTGTTTCCATAAAAATGCCTCATTAAAAATTTGTTTGTCTTCATCATATGCAGAGGCTTGTAAGGCACACCTCTACATCACAAACTCCAAGGGGTCTGGCCTTGTCCTAGGGGCTTTAATTCGAGCCCATTGCAATTACACCCTCAATTATAATCAGACACACCAGGAATGGGAGACAAGTTCACTGTTTACCTCCACAGGTTTTTTCTGTGGTGGGGAAACAATAAAGTTAATGCCAGCAAAATGTGTAGTAATTCTTTCATGCCTATAAATAGTTCAGCAACTGGAATGGAATATGTAGAAATAAAGGTCAAAAGTAAACTAACTCCTCACTAGTACATCTACAAACTTTTCCTTGATTTTCTCTTATTGAATTAACATTTAGAAATCTTATCTCTCAGGCCCCACTTCTGTCACCTATAATAATGCTTATATTAGCTTATTTGCATTACGTATTATTAATGCAATATCTTGTTTTGCGTCTTCTAACACAACAATTTCAAATTTTGTGAACACAACAATTTCAAACTAAAATGTCACTGCAGTGAGGGTATCAGCCACTAAAAGAACTCCATGACTCTCCTTTGGATGCAGCAGGACAAAATTTTAGGCTACAAATGCTGCCCCCAACCCCATGGTTACACAATGACTCTGCCCAATTAAATCCCAAGCCAAGGATTTAGGCCCTTGTAACCTCCTGACAGAGTAACAGGATTAGGTAGGGCCAGTTCGGTGCCTCTGGTCAGCAGGAATCAGTTGGAAGATGAGATCTTTGTCCACATACCAAAGATTTGTTATTGTTGCTCTGTTAGTGGGGAAATGTGGAGCCCTAACTAGGGAAAGGGAGTCAAGCTTGCAGGACCAAGGGAAAGCAAAAAGAGAAAGCAGATAAGCTACAAGTCTGCCTTTCTCATGGTCTGGGATACATAGCCCTCCTGTGCAAATAATTCAGTCTTCCTGCACCTAGCTATCACAGAACACCTGCAAGTTAACTCACTGCAATCTTGGTATTATCAGTACTACACAAAGCCCTCTTCAGCATAAGCACTGCCCTACAAAATCTCCACAAGTCTTTGTTTCTTTGCAGTCAGCTTCTGCTGACTTGTCCATTGTCTCTCTGGCAATGTATTTTCCTACTTTCTCTAATAAATCTGCCTTTCTTTACCAACAACTCTCTTGGTAAATTATTATTATTTTTTTGTGAGATGGAGTTTTGCTGTTGTTGCCCAGGCTGGAGTGCAATGGTGCAATCTCAGCTCACTGCAACCTCTGCCTCCTGGGTTCAAGTGATTCTCCTGCCTCAGCCTCCCGAGTAGCTGAGATTACAGGCGTGCGTCACCACGCCTGGCTAATTTTGTATTTTTAGTAGAGATGGGGTTTCTCCATGTTGGTCAGGCTGGTCTCGAACTCCCGACCTCAGGTGATCTGCCCGCCTTGGCCTCCCAAAGTGCCGGGATTACAGGCGTGAACCACTGCGCCCGGCCTGTCTTGGTAAATTCTTATACCCCCCACACCACTGTCCTAGATAGTTGTTGCTCCCCGCAACAAATACCATGAGTATCTCTATGCACATACACTTTAGACGAGATGAACCAATTCCTAGAAAACTGCAAACTGCTAAAACACGCCCAAGATGAAATAGACATAATAAAATAATCCTATGACTATTGAAGAAATCAAATGTATAGTTAAAAGCCTTCTAAAAAGAAATCTCCAGGCCCATATGATTTTACTGATGAATTCTACCAACTATTTAAATGAGAAGAAAACATCAATCCTATACAATCTCTTCCAGAAAATAGAAAAGGGACACTTTCCCACTCCCTTTATGAGGCTTTTATTACTATTATAACAAAAACAAAGTACAAAAAAGAAAATTATAGACCACTGTACCTATATCATTATGTGTTTTTGAATACAAAGAAATCCTCAACAAAACATTTGCGAATCAGCAATGTATAAACAGAATAGTACAGCATGACATAATGGTATTTATTATGTGAGCAATGTATAAAAAGAATAGTATAGGCCAGACACAGTGGCTCATGCTGGTAATCTCGGCACTTTGGGAGGCTGAGGAGGGTGGATCACTTAAGGCCAGGAGTTCAAAACTAGCCTGGCCAACATGGCAAAACCCCGTCTCTATTAAAAATACAAAAATTAGCCAGACGTGGTGGCGCATGCCTGTAATTCCAGCTACTCAGAAGGCTGAGGCAGGAGAATCACTTGAGCCCGGGAGGCAGAGGTTGCAGTGGGCTGAGATCGCACCACCCCACTCCAGCCTGGGCAACAAGAGTAACAAGAGTGAGGTTCTTTCAAAAAAAAAAAAGAATAGTATAGCATGACATAATGTTTATTATACTAGCAATGTATACAAAGAATAGCACAGCAAGACATAATAATGTTTATTCCGGGAATGCAAGTAAGGTTCAATATTTGGATATCAACCAATGTAATCCACCATAGACTAGAAAAAAACCCACATGATCCTATTAATTAATGCAGAAAAAGCACTTGACCAAACTTAATGTCCATTCATGGGGGAAAAGGAACCTCTTAGCAAGCTTGGAATAGAAAAAAAAGTCTTTTTTTTTTTTTTTTTTTTTTGAGACAGAGTCTTGCTCTGTAGAGAAGGGGTTTCACCATGTTGGCTGGCTGGTCTTGAACTCCTGACCTCAGGTGATCCACCCGCCTCAACCTCCCAAAGTGCTGGGATTACAGGTCAGAACCACCATGTTGGGCTGAAAAAAAATGTTTTTAATTTGACAATAGACAACTAAATATCTACAGCTATCATTATGCTATTCTCATAAAATTAAGAATAAGGCAAGGATGTCCATTCTCACCTAGTCAGTGCAATGAAAAGGAAAATTTACAAAAAGTCACACAAATTGGAAAGTAGGCAATAAAACTATCCCTATTTGCAGATTATATGGCTGTATATGTAGAAAATTTCAAGGAATATACAAAAGAAAAAACAAAACAAGACCAGGCACAGTGGCTCACACCTGTAATCCCAGCATTTTGGGAGGCCTAGGTGGGTGGATCACCTGAGGTCAGGAGTTCGAGACCAGCCTGGCCAACATGGTGAAACCCCATCTCTACCAAAAATACAAAAATCAGCCCAGCGTGGTGGAGGGCGCCAGTAATCCCAGCTACTCAGGAGGCTGAGGCAAGAGAATTGCTTGAACCCAGAAGGCGGAGGTTGCAGTGAGCCAAGACTGCGCCACTGCACTCCAGCCTGCGCAACAAGAGCAAAACTCAGTCTCAAAAAAAAGAAAAGAAAAGAAAAAAACCTTCTAGAACTAATAAGATGATATAGCAAGATACAAGTTCAATGTGTAAAGGTAAATTGTCTTTTTATATACCAGTAATGTAAAATTGGCACCCAAAATTAAAACAATAAAATTCACAGTAGATCCTCAAATAAAATAATCTCACAAAACATGTACATGCTCTCTGTGCTGAAAACTAAAAATAGCTGATAAAAGACACCAAAGAAGGTCTAAATAAATGGAGAAAGACACCATGTTCATGAATTAGAAGAATCAATATTAAAAAGATGACAATCTTCCCAAATTTATATATACACTTAATACATTTGCAGTCAAAATCCCAGGGAATTTTTGGGAGACGTAGACAGGTTGATTCAAAAAATTTATACAGAAAAGCAAAGAAGCTAGAATAGTTAGAACAATTTTGAAAAAGAAGAATAGATTGGATTTACCCTGCACAATTTTCAAATTTACTCTAAAGGTACTTTAATTAACAAACACAGTATGATATTGGCAAAGGAATAGATGCAAGATAAATGAAACAGTAGAGAGAGGAGAGTGAGAGGACTAGATCCACATACATATGGCCAATGGATTTTTAATCCTTTTTAAAATTAATACTCTATTATTATTACTATTATTATTATTCATGACAGGATCTCTGTTGCCCAGGCTGGACTGAAGTGGCACAATCATGGCTCACTGCAGGCTTGACTTCCTGGGCTCCAGTGATCCTCCCACCTTGGCCTCCCACAGCTGGTACCACAGGTGTGCACCACCATGCCCGGCTAATTTTTTTATTTTTGGTAGAGATGGGGTTTTGCTGTGTTGCCCAAGCTGGATTTGAATTCCTGAGCTCAAGCTATCCACCCGCCTCAGCCTCCCAAAATGCTGGGATTACAGGCATGAGCCACTGTGAGTCTGTGCCTTACAAGACTTAATTTTTTTATAATAGTTTAGATTTCTAGAAAAATTAAGCAGAGCAGGGCAGCACAGGGTCGCCATGGTGGAGCTGCAGCAGCTGCGGGTGCAGGAGGTGGTGGACTCCATGGTGAAGAGTCTGGAAAGGGAGAACATCTGGAAGACACAGGGTCTCATGTTCTGGTGCAGGGCCAGCTGTTGTGAGGACAGCCAGGCATTCACCCAGCAGGTGCACCAGTGCATCGAGTGCTGCCCTGTGCCTCTGGCTCAAGTCCAGGCCTTGGTCACCAGTGAGTTGGAGAAGTTCCAGGACCACCTGGCTCGGTGCACCATGCATTGCAATGACAAAGCCAAAGATTCAATAGATGCTGGGAGTAAGGAGCTTCAGGTGAAGCAGCAGCTGGACGGTTGTGTGACCAAGTGTGTGGATGACCACATGCACCTCATCCCAACTATGACCAAGAAGATGAAGGAGGCTGTCTTATCCATTGGGAAATAAAAGTCTTTGCCAGTGGCCAATGAGGGCAAGAATGTATTTTTTATAAGGAATTGGGAATTTTACTCTTTTAAGCAAAGTTTATGAACGAACAAATAAAGGATGGCCACAAGTGTAAGGCATACGTCACTTACCTCTGGACACTGGTTCTTTTATGTTTCAGTCCTGAAAAGCGAAGTGGAAAAAGGTGTGCTAAATTGGGTCAGAGATATTACGGGAGAGTTTTAGAGCTTATTTTTCCTGTGGCCAGTGCTTGTCCTGGAAATAAGGATCTCCTCTGTAACAAGCCAGAGCCCTCCAAGGTACCAGACTCTTCTTACTACACAGGTACCAACAGGCTGGCAGGCTAGAGTTGATGGAGTTTGAGGAGAGATATTTTCTCTTTGTTGCCAACATCCTGTTTGCCACAAGTGTCACTGCACCGTTTTCCATAAGCTGTGAAACAAAATCTATGAGGTCACTAACTCAGAAGGGAAAAAAAGTTTTCTGGGTCTTTTTTTTTTTTTTTTTTTTTTTGGTTTTGTGTAATTTACACAAGGGCATACAAGTTGATTTTAAGATGTGCAATTGGGAGGGAGATAGTTTGGATAAGAGCTTCAAAAAGTTCCTTGTGGATCCCCATTTTTGATCATCAACATTTGGATGTGTATTTCTGAAAATTATCACATGTTGCATCTTTCAGCCTGGAAACCATGCAAACACATGAGAAGCGATGACACACTCATTATGGGAAGCAGAGCTTCCCTCTTACTGGCTGATGGGCCCTGAGGCTGTGTGTAGCAAAACGACAGGGCAATTTTGCAGTAACATTTTCGCCTTGAAGAGAAGGGGGTTTTGATTGGGATATGTACTGATATCAATGAATGAACAGTAAAAGAGGAGCAGTTGGCTGCTTGATTATAAGAGACTTATGAAGTACTGGATTTGGAAAAACTTGCTTTTTATAGAATGGAATGGAATGAAAGCCTAAACCTAGCATGACTTAGCCCCCTGAATTAACAGAGCCCAATTGAGACAAACCCCTGTTGCTACTATAAATGGAATTATTTCATAATTTATGTGACTTGTTCATTTCACATGTATAGAAACACAGCAGATTTTTGTGTGTTGATTTTGTATCCTACAATTTTTCTGAATTCATTTATTAGCCCTAGTAGTGTTCTTGTGGGTTCTTGGGGATTTCCTATATTAAGATCGTTTCATTTGGGAATAAGGATAGGCTTACTTCTTCCTTTCTAATTTGGATGCCTTTTATTTCTTCTTGTTTAACTGCTGTAGATAGACAATGTTGAATAGTAGTGGGTAAAGTAGACATCTTTGTCTTGTGTCTGATCTTAGGGAGAAAGATTTTAGTCATTCACCATGGAGTATGGTTTTAGAGTGGGTTCTTCTTAAATGCAGTTTATCACAGGGTCCCTTCTATTTATCACAATTCCCTTCTATTCCTAATTTTCTATGTGTTTTTATCATGAAAGGGTGCTGGATTTTGTCAAATGCCTTTTCTACATCTATTGAGATGATCATGTATTTGGGGTTTTTTTTGTTCTCTTAATGTCATATCTTCCAATAATTGATTTTCCTATCTTGAACCACTCTTGCATTCCTGGGCAAAATGTCACTTGCTCATGGTGTGTAATCCTTTTAATATATGCTGAATTTGGTTAAATCTGCCAGACAATAACACTTTGTACTCAATACTAAGAAGTACTAATGGACCGGGCACAGTGGCTCACACCTGTAATCCCAGCACTCTGGGAGGCTGAGGAGGGCAGATCACAAGGTCAGGAGATCAAGATCATCCTGGCCAACATGGTGAAACCCTGTCTCTACTAAAAATACAAAAATTAGCTGGGCATGGTGGTGGGCGCCTGTAATCCCAGCTACTCAGGAGGCTGCAGCAGGAGAATCGCTTGAACCAGGGAGTTGGAGGTTGCAGTGAGCCGAGATCGCGCCACTGCACTCCAGCCTGGTGACACAGCAAGACTCTGTCTCAGAAAAAAAAAAAAAAAAAAAAAAAATGTACTAATGAAGATTTTACATTTATCAGCATAAAGAGACTGAAATAACTCTCTTATCTGTACTTAGGAGTTTTTGGAGTTAGTTGTATCTCTCTCTTTTTTTTTTTGGTAAACTGCCATTTTTCAGTAATCTGGTTTTAATTTCAGGTTTTAATTTTTTACTTTTTTGAGATGAGGTCACCCTGTTGCACAGGCTGGGGTGCAATGGCACAATCACAGCTTACTGCAGCCTTGAACTCCTGGGTTCAAGCGATCCTCTCACCTCAGCCTCCCAAGTAGCTAGGACTACAGGTGTGTGCCACCACTCCTGGCCAATTTTTACATTCTTTGTAGAGATGGGGGTCTTGCTTTGTTGCCCTGGCTAGTTGAACTCCTGGCCTCTAGTGATCCTCCTGCCTTGGCCTCCCAAAGTGCTGGAACTGCAGGCATGAGCCAGTACGCCCGACTGAGTGATGGATCTTAGTGAGCTCGGAGCTACCTCCAGGGCAGGCAGTGAGCTTGGTCCCCAAGAGCAAACAAAAGTGTCAGAAGCAGTGATCCTGCTGGACTCCCTGTTCCTGCTGTCCCCTTTTGGGAAGCACAACAGGACTCCCGATGGCCTCCTCTTCAGGCAGGCAGAGTGCTGAGCTGTGATCTTTGTCTCTGTGCCACACCATTTACCTGACTCATGGTAATGTGTATTGCACGAATATAAATAGAACCAACTGGTTATGAGAATTTTTGAAATTAAAAAACATTTGAAAGGAGTTTGGGGCAGAGAGTCTATTTTTAAAATCTCTGCTTGTATCAGGCGTTTTCTAGCTGTTTCACTGCTGTCCATAGGTTGGAGAGGGAATGAGAATTTGGGGGAAATCTTGGTATCTAGGAAGGAAAATACCTGTGGATCATCTTAGACCACGCTCTCCATCTAGTTGCATGATGGTGGGTGCGGGGGGTAATGGGTGTGCGGTGGGTATGGGGGCATTGCCTGGATTTTCAGATTTGACTTTGTTTTTCCCAGTAGAAAAAGCACTTCCATGTGAGAAGTTCAGAGCCTGGACAAATCCAGAAAAGATCAACTTTTCCTTTCCAGAGTGAAGCTGGCAAAGAGTTATGGCTTAGAGTCTTTTCTTTGAAGTTGAGGAATGACTGGTGGTTTTTGGAAGCCAAGGCCGACTTTTCTGGGATGTCAACTAGGAAGAATATGCCCTGGTTCCAGCTGACCCACATGTACTTTGCAGAGGCCAGGGAGGAAGGCGCAGGGTAACTGTGGCCTGCACAGTGGTCAGGAGTGCCCTGGGCAGCAGAACAGAACAGAATAAAAGTTTGCACAGACCACTCTTTCCTTTTCTTCATCAGGCACCACAAAACCAGCAGCATTTTATTCTAGGGAGGGCTCTCTTCTCATTGAGGTGCAGTCGCTCTTCATGCGCCCCCTCCCTTCTGCCTACTTTGCCCTCATTTAAATCTTGTGGGGCAAAAATCAATGTAGCACTTCCAGTAGCCAAACGCAGCATGAGCACCAGCTTTGAGGACAGCTGGCCTGAGCATCACACAGCCGCTGGGAATGGCTGAGGCAGAGATAGGTGTAGTTTGGGCCAAGGAGGCTATGCTGGTTTTGGGGCACTGGGGAGCCCTGAGTGGCGCTGCCCTCGCCTGCATACCCTGGAACGACCTGCTTCTGTCCCAGGCTGTGCCCATTCTTTGTGGATGTCTGCAGGAGCTTCTTGGGGATTCAAGGACCAGCCCCCGATATGCCCCTGTATCCTGGGATCTTTTCAGAGCTCTCCCCCAGCCCCATCATCAATTCCATGCCGCCGTGCTCACCAGGAAATGCCAGTGTTCAGGCCCCCTGGATTGCAAAGCCAGAGATCTTGATGTGTTCACCCTGCAGCCACCCAGGGCCGTTGAGACTCCTAGGCAGTTGAGATAAAGTGACTCTCCCTCCCTTACTGTCACACAGACACCTACATGTCCCACCCTCATGGAGTCCTTTGTGAAAACAATCCCAATTCATGAACAAGGCATCTTTCTCCATTTGTTAAAGTCTTTTTAAATTTATCTCAGTATTGTTTTGCAGTTTTCAGTATATAGATATGTATTTTACATCTTTTGTAAGACTTATACATAAGTACATATTATTTTGGATGTTTATAAATGATACTGTCTACTGATTTCAATTTGATTATTTGTTGTTAGTATATAGAAATACAACTGGTTTTTGTATTTCAACCTTGATAACTTGCTACAGTCACTTATTTTAGTAGCCTTTTGTAGATGCCGTTGCATTTTCTACATAGACAATTATATCTCTTGTTACTAATGACAACATTTCTTCTTCCTTTCCAATCTGTTCTTTTTCTTGGCTTACTGCACTGAGTAGAACCTACAGCAAAGGGCATTTTGTCATCGGTAAGTATGATATTAGCTGTAGGTTTTCCACAGATGCTCTTTATCAAGTTGAAAAAGTTCTCTTCTATTTCTAGTTTGCTGAGAGTTTTTATCAGAAATGGATGTAGGATTTTGTCAAATGCTTTCTTTGTATCTTTGAGATGATCATATTTTTGTTTAGATTGTTAATACCGTAGCATGGTGGCACATGCCTGTAGTCCCAGCTACTCAGGAGTTTGAGGCAGGAGGATCACTTGAGCCCAGGAGTTGGAGGCTGCAGTGTACTATAATCATGCCTGTAAACAGCCACTACACTCCAGCCTGGAAAACACAGGGAGAACTCAACTTGAAAGACGAATAGTTAAGGTTTCTGTTTCTTTGTTTGCTTGTTTGTTTGAGATGGAGTCTCGTTCTGTTGCCCAGGCTGGAGTGCAGTGGTGTGATCTCGGCTCACTGTAACCTCCACCTCCCCAGTTCAAGAGATTCTCCTGTCTCAGCCTCCCCAGTAGCTGGGACTACAGGCGGGCGCCACTATGCGCAGCTAACTTTTGTGTTTTTAGTAGAGACGGGGTTTCGCCATGTTGGTTAGGCTGGTCTCAAACTCCTGACCTCAAGTGATCCACCCGTCTTGGCCTCCCAAAGTGCTGGGATTACAGGTGTGAACCACTGCGGCTGGCCTGGTTAAGGTTTTTATATTCGGTGTATTTTTATAACAATAAAAATATTGGGGGAAGAAAATAGACAACTTAGAGAGTGTGACTAGGGGTTAATGTGAAGACGCTACATGATCCGTGTTGTGTCCAAACAACAATTTTAACCTATCAATGTGTCTTTACAGCAAAACAAAAAGAGCAGAGACACATAGTGGTGCTTATCCACGAAACTAAAATCTGGAGCAGGGCCTGACTGAGCATCTTCCAGGGCCCACTCCTTATCTCCAGCTGTCCGGGAGCACAGGCACAGGGCTGGGGTCTGCAGAATACTGCCAGAAGTGAGGTGGGTGCTGAGGAGCGGGCTCCACCCAGGCCAGGTGCCCTGCGGACATAAAGGAAAAGAGTGTAACTGTGGCTGAAGCTGAGTTGGGGGCAAATATGGGGTTTAACAGAGTGGGGCACTGTCACCCGCCAAGAGGAGGCAGACAGCTCTGATCACTCCAAACACCCAAAGGTGACTTCGAATCCTTCCCCATTCGCTTGACTTCACTGGACAGCTGGGAACCTGCATCTTTGGTGACTGAATATCCCCACTCTGGTTCCCCAAGGACAGACCCTGAATTGATTCCAGGAATCCACGTGTACAGGTAAGCACTACATTTCCTAGGCTGTCTTGCAGTTGAGATGGCCAGTGAGGTGTCAGCAGAAGTCACAGGCGGGGCTTCCAGAAAATACCCTCAAGAAGCTAACTCAGCTGGGGCTGGGAGGTGTGGGAGCTAGCTCCCTCTGGCTTTGTCGCTGGCTCTCTTCCCAGCTGGACTGTGGGATGATGCTAGGGCTCAGTCAGCCTTCTTGTCATCCTGGGGATGGAGGCTATGCACCAAGGGCAGGGAGCAGAAATACCAAAGGAACCTGGATTCCCGGGGCTCTCTTGGGGCTGCAAGATGGTGGTGCATTGGCAACTGCAGATATTTGTGTTTATGTATTTTCCATGCAGAAACATCTACAATGGCACTGAGTCTGTAGCGAGGGCCATGCACTGTCTGTCTGAAAGTGCATAAGGGCTCCAGGCACAGGCTTTGTGTCCAAGTACCTTGCTGTGTTTAAGGTACATCACAGCACCGGAGAATGTGGGAGAGGTCACATTCATCCCTTCAAAGCGCAGGGAGGTTCCTATTCTGACACCAGCAACACTTACAGGGGTGAACCTAAAGCTGAGCAGTGAGGAAGGAAAGGAAAAAGAAAGTTTATGAATACAGGTAGTATTGTTTGAACCGGTAAGTTGCACTATAAATCACAATAAAAGATAGTCTGTATATCACTAAAACAGAAGAGTTGGCCTCCCTGAGGATAAGGCCTTTGGGTCTCCAGGCATTTGCCAGCTCTCCTAGCCTAGGGGCAGGGGCACCTGCACAGCCCTCTGCTTTTCCTAGAATTCTCAGCAGCGAGCATGTGTCAGGGAGAGACATGGTTGTCTTAGCACTGAGGCTGAAATCCTGGATGTTCTTGGGAGGGCAGTGATTGTGAAGAACAAGCTACTAGTCTAGTCCCTGGAGGTCACTCCTTAAAGCCTCCTGATGAGGCAAGTTTACAGGATCCATGCTCCCTGAGCCAGCAGTGACACCCACACTTGGCAGTGAGAAGTGGGGCTGTAACTTACAGGGTGAGCCAAAATGGGATTTATCTTAAAGGAAATTTAAGGGATCTTAAAGGAAAAAGAGAGGAGAGTGAATGACCTCATCATTAGCTGGGAGGCTCTGCAGTGCCCTGGTAGACAGTCATTGCCTGGAGGTGACTTTGTAGAAAGCAAACTTTGGCTGTCACAGCGCATAGGGAGGCCTGGGAAAGCCCAGGGAAGCAGGAGTCTGGTGGGTGAGGCCGAGGAGGAGGGCCCTTCTCCTGACCCCACGGGCGTGGCTTGGCCAGGCAGCTCAGGACTTGCTTCTCCCCACGGCTTGGCCCCCTTCTCAGGTCGCTCTCAATCTATGGGGAACCTAGAGGGAAGGCGACTGCGCATGGCGCACACCGTGGAGGGACCCTGAGGACAGCGGAGAGCAGGTCTAAGGTGAGGCAGGTGCTCTCAGGTTAAAGATAGGGGAAGAATCTGAAGCACTATTGCAGACGGGCCCCCAGGAGGGTTAAAGGTCAAGGTGGAGGCGAAACTAAGATTGGAAGGTGAGTATGGAGCCCAGAGTCATGGAGGTTCCAGGGCGGGTGATGGTTTCTGAGAAGCTCCAGGCTCTTCACGAGTTCTTTGAAAGCCGCTGGCGTTGACTCCATTACTAGCAATGAGTGGGACACAGTTCCTAACCCATACACACGTTCGTTCAGCTGGACCCCTCCTGGCAGGAGGGCTCATCTCTGGGCAGGTGCTGGGGTCACAAGACAGATACGAATGGAACTTTGTAGTCTTCGGGGAGGGTACGGGGGGCGGGCAAGAAACAATAAACAAGCCGGCAAAGAAAGCGCCACAAAATTCCAGGTGGCGGTAAGTACCAAAAACTATGGTACCTAATAGTGATAAGCAAATAAAGTACTCTAGCGGATCAAACAGCAGGGGAATGTTTGCTATTTTAGATAAGTGGTACAGGAAGGTGTCTCATTGCAGGGACAGTGAATGGTGACGTAGAACCTCCGGGGAGGCTGCAGGAGGGAACTGCCTCTCCCAAGTCCCTCGGACTCCGGTAGATCACTCACCCTCCAGCCAGCGCAGGCTGGGGTAGGAGCCGCAGGTCTGGGACCAGCGCCTCTGCGAGGACAGCTCTCTGAGTTGCGCCAGGTTCCAGCTACAGGGCCACGTCCCGCAGACGCGGGGCAGGCAGGAGCGCTGCGGCTCCGCCCTGGGGGACCAGGTACCCGCACAACCCAAGCAGCCTAGGACCAGGCCCGCGGGACTGCAGCCTTGTTTCCGCTGCTCGCCCGCCACACACAGGCCCCGCCCATGCCGAGGCCGCACCCCGCCTCTCAGCCCCGCCCACACCCCGCCTCCGGCTCCAAGCTCCGCCCACGCCACGCCACGCCACCGCAGTCCGCCTCCGGTCTAGTCTAGCCCTTCAGGGTTGGGGAGGACCCTGCTGGGTTTCGAGGAGATGGAAACTGGACCCACAGGAATGGAGCGCGGAGGCCGGGCGCGGTGGCTCACGCCTGTAATCCCGGAGGCCGAGACGGGCGGATCACCTGAGGTCAGGAGTTCGAGACCAGCCTGGCCAACACAGTGAAACCCTGTCTCTACTAAAAACACCAAAATTAGTCTGGACGTAGTGGGGAGCGCCTGTAGTCCCAGCTACTCGGGAGGCCGAGGCAGGAGAATTGCTTGAACCCAGGAGGCGGAGGTTGCAGTAAGCCGAGATCGCACCATTACACTTCAGCCTGGAGTGCAGTGAGACTCCATCTCAAAAAAAAAAAAAAAAAAAAAAAAGCGCTGGGACTCTGTGCGGGGAGGAGGGACGCTCCTGCCCTGGGCTAACCCCCGCCCCATCCCTGGCAGATATCCAGGTTACAGAATGAGAGTCTGTAGTGCGACAAAAAGAATGAGCCACTGGTACTCCACACCCATCAGCCTGCTAGATCTCCTGGGGAGTTACGCTGGTGAGAGAAACCAATCCCAAAGATCACAGATGGGGGATCAATTTCTCCAAAGGACGGAGGAGAGAAATGCAGGACTCATTAGCTGTGCCCAGGAGTTAGGGAGGCGGGGGGGTGTGGCTATAAAAACGCAACCCAAGGGGTGCCTGTGAAGGAAATCTGCGTCCCGCAGAACGCAACACGCCGTTGGGATACTGGACCGTCCTTTGTGAGATGCCACCATTGGGGGAAACCGGATAAAGGATGCATGGCTCCAAAGAAAAAGTTCGATTAAAGGAAAGTGGTTTAAGGACAAGGAAATGGCTAGAAAATGGAAAGTCTTGGAAACAGAGCCAGTTGGGGGTTGGGAGGGCGGTGGGGGGAAAAGCAAGACAGATCAGATTGTTACTGTGTCTGTGTAGAAAGAAGTAGACATAGGAGACTCCATTTTGTGCTGTACTAAGAAAAATTCTTCTGCCTTGAGATTCTGTTAATCTAAGACGTTACCCCCAACCCCGTGCTCTCTGAAACATGTGCCGTGTCAAACTCAGGGTTAAATGGATTAAGGGCTGTGCAGGATGTGCTTTGTTAAACAGATGCTTGAAGGCAGCATGCTCCTTAAGAGTCATCACCACTCCCTCATCTCAAGTACCCAGGGACACAAACACTGCGGAAAGCCACAGGGACCTCTGCCTAGGAAAGCCAGGTATTGTCCAAGGTTTCTTCCCATGGGATAGTCTGAAATATGGCTTCATGGGAAGGGAAAGACCTGACCGTCCCCCAGCCCGACACCCGTAAAGGGTCTGTGCTGAGGAGGATTAGTATAAGAGGAAAGCATGCCTCTTGCAGTTGAGACAAGAGGAAGGCATCTGTCTCCTGCCCGTCCCTGGGCAATGGAATGTCTCGGTATAAAACCCGATTGTACGTTCCGTCTACTGAGATAGGGAAAAACCGCCTTAGGGCTGGAGGTGGGACACGTGGGCAGCAATACTGCTTTGTAAAGAACTGAGATGTTTATGTGGATGCGTATCTAAAGCACAGCACTTAATCCTTTACATTGTCTATGATGCAGAGACCTTTGTTCACGTGTTTGTCTGCTGACCCTCTCCCCACAATTGTCTTGTGACCCTGACACATCCTCCTCTCTGAGAAACACCCAGGAATGATCAATAAATACTAAGGGAACTCAGAAGCCGGCGGGATCCTCCATATGCTGAATGCTGGTCCCCTGGGTCCCCTTATTTCTTTCTCTATACTTTGTCTCCGTGTCTTTTTCTTTTCCAAGTCTCTCGTTCCACCTAACGAGAAACACCCACAGGTGTGGAGGGGCGACCCACCCCTTCATCTGGTGCCCAATGTGGAGGCTTTTCTCTAGGGTGAAGGTACGCTCCAGCGTGGTCATTGAGGACAAGTCGACGAGAGATCCTGAGTATGTCTACAGTCAGCCTTACGGTAAGCTTGTGCGCTTGGAAGAAGCTAGGGTGACAATGGGGCAAATTAAAAGTAAAACTAAAAGTAAATATGCCTCTTATCTCAGCTTTATTAAAATTCTTTTAAAAAGAGGGGGAGTTAGAGTATCTACAAAAAATCTAATCAACCTATTTCAAATAATAGAATGATTTTGCCCATGGTTTCCAGAACAAGGAACTTTAGATCTAAAAGATTGGAAAAGAATTGGTAAGGAACTAAAACAAGCAGGTAGGAAGGGTAATATCATTCCACTTACAGTATGGAATGATTGGGCCATTATTAAAGCAGCTTTAGAACCATTTCAAACAGAAGAAGATAGCGTTTCAGTTTCTGATGCCCCTGGAAGCTGTTTAATAGATTGTAATGAAAAGACAAGGAAAAAATCCCAGAAAGAAACGGAAAGTTTACATTGCGAATATGTAGCAGAGCCGGTAATGGCTCAGTCAACACAAAATGTTGAGTATAATCAATTACAGGACGTGATATATCCTCCTGTAATTAGAAGGAAAAGGTCCAGAATTAGTGGGGCCATCAGAGTCTAAACCACAAGGGCCAAGTCCTCTTCCAGCGAGTCAGATGCCCGTAACATTACAACCTCAAACGCAGCTTAGAGAAAATAAGACCCAACCACCAGTAGCTTATCAATACTGGCCGCCGGCCGAACTTCAGTATCGGCCACCCCCAGAAAGTCAGTATGGATGTCCAGGAACGCTCCCAGCACCACAGGGCAGGGCGCCATACCCTCAGCCGCCCACTAGGAGACTTAATCCTACGGCACCACCTAGTAGACAGGGTAGTGAATTACATGAAATTATTGAGAAGTCAAGAAAGGAAGGAGATACTGAGGCATGGCAATTCCCAGTAACGTTAGAACCGATACCACCTGGAGAAGGAGCCCAAGAGGGAGAGCCTCTCACAGTTGAGGCCAGATACAAGTCTTTTTCTATAAAAATGCTAAAAGATATGAAAGAGGGAGTAAAACAGTATGGACCCAACTCCCCTTATATGAGGACATTATTAGATTCCATTGCTCATGGACATAGACTCATTCCTTATGATTGGGAGATTCTGGCAAAATCGTCTCTCTCACCCTCTGAATTCTTACAATTTAAGACTTGGTGGATTGATGGGGCACAAGAACAGGTCTGAAGAAATAGGGCTGCCAATCCTCCAGTTAACATAGATGCAGATCAACTATTAGGAACAGGTCAAAATTGGAGCACTATTAGTCAACAAGCATTAATGCAAAATGAGGCCATTGAGCAAGTTAGAGCTATCTGCCTTAGAGCCTGGGAAAAAATCCAAGACCCAGGAAGCGCCTGCCCCTCATTTAATACAGTAAGACAAGGTTCGAAAGAGCCCTACCCTGATTTTGTGGCAAGGCTCCAAGATGTTGCTCAAAAGTCAATTGCCGATGAAAAAGCCCGTAAGGTCATAGTGGAGTTGATGGCATACGAAAACGCCAATCCTGAGTGTCAATCAGCCATTAAGCCATTGAAAGGAAAGGTTCCTGCAGGATCAGATGTAATCTCAGAATATGTAAAAGCCTGTGATGGAATCGGAGGAACTATGCATAAAGCTAAGCTTACGGCTCAAGCAATAGCGGGAGTTGTTTTAGGAGGACAAGTTAGAACATTTGGAGGAAAATGTTATAATTGTGGTCATATTGGTCATTTAAAAAAGAATTGCCCAGTCTCAAATAAACAGAATATAACTATTCAAGCGACTACAACAACAGGTAGAGAGCCACCAGACTTATGTCCAAGATGTAAAAAAGGAAAACACTGGGCTAGTCAATGTCGTTCTAAATTTGATAGAAATGGGCAACCATTGTTGGGAAACGAGCAAAGGGGCCAGCCTCAGGCCCCACAACAAACTGGGGCATTCCCAATTCAGCCCTTTGTTCCTCAGGGTTTTCAGGGACAACAACCCCCACTGTCCCAAGTGTTTCAAGAAATAAGCCAGTTACCACAAAACAACAATTGTCCCCCACCACAAGCGGCAGTGCAGCAGTAGATTTATGTACTATAAAAGCAGTCTCTCTGCTTCCAGGGGAGCCCCCACAAAAAATCCCCACAGGGGTATATGGCCCGCTGCCTGAGGGGACTGTAGGACTAATCTTGGGAAGATCAAGTCTAAATCTAAAGGGAATTCAAATTCATACTGGTGTGGTTGATTCAGACTATAAAGGCGAAATTCAATTGGTTATTAGCTCTTCAATTCCTTGGAGTGCCAGTCCAGGAGACAGGATTGCTCAATTATTACTCCTGCCATATATTAAGGTTGGAAATAGTGAGATAAAAAGAACAGGAGGGTTTGGAAGCACTGATCTGACAGGAAAGGCTGCATATTGGGCAAGTCAGGTCTCAGAGAACAGACCTGTGTGTAAGGCCATTATTCAAGGAAAACAGTTTGAAGGGTTAGTAGACACTGGAGCAGATGTCTCTATCATTGCTTTAAATCAGTGGCCAAAAAATTGGCCTAAACAAAAGGCTGTTATGGGACTTGTCGGCGTAGGCACAGCCTCAGAAGTGTATCAAACTACTAAGATTTTACATTGTTTAGGGCCAGATAATCAAGAAAGTACTGTTCAGCCAATGATTACTTCAATTCCTCTTAATCTGCGGGGTCGAGAGTTATTACAACAATGGGGTGCGGAAATCACTATGCCCGCTCCATCATATAGCCCCACGAGTCAAAAAATCATGACCAAGATGGGATATATACCAGGAAAGGGACTAGGAAAAAATGAAGATGGCATTAAAGTTCCAGTTGAGGCTAAAATAAATCAAGAAAGAGAAGGAATAGGGTATCCTTTTTAGGGGCGGCCACTGTAGAGCCTCCTAAACCCATACCATTAACTTGGAAGACAGAAAAACCGGTGTGGGTAAATCAGTGGCCGCTACCAAAACAAAAACTGGAGGCTTTACATTTATTAGCAAATGAACAGTTAAAAAAGGGACATATTGAGCCTTCATTCTCACCTTGGAATTCTCCTGTGTTTGTAATTCAGAAGAAATCCGGCAAATGACGTATGTTAACTGACTTAAGGGCCGTAAACACCGTAATTCAACCCATGGGGCCTCTCCAACCCGGGTTGCCCTCTCCGGCCATGATCCCAAAAGACTGGCCTTTAATTATAATTGATCTAAAGGATTGCTTTTTTACCATCCCTCTGGTGGAGCAGGATTGCAAAAAATTTGCCTTTACTATACCAGCCATAAATAATAAAGAACCAGCCACCAGGTTTCAGTGGAAAGTGCTACCTCAGGGAATGCTTAATAGTCCAACTATTTGTCAGACTTTTGTAGGTCGAGCTCTTCAACCAGTTAGAGACAAGTTTTCAGACTGTTATATTATTCATTATATTGATGATATTTTATGTGCTGCAGAAACGAGAGATAAATTAATTGACTGTTATACATTTCTGCAAGCAGAGGTTGCCAATGCAGGACTAGCAATAGCATCTGATAAGATCCAAACCTCTACTCCTTTTCATTATTTAGGGATGCATATAGAAAAAAGAAAAATTAAGCCACAAAAAATAGAAATAAGAAAAGACACATTAAAAACACTAAATGATTTTCAAAAATTGCTGGGAAATATTAATTGGATTTGGCCAACTCTAGGCATTCCTACTTATGCCATGTCAAATTTGTTCTCTATCTTAAGAGGAGACTCAGACTTAAATAGTAAGAGAATGTTAACCCCAGAGGCAACAAAAGAAATTAAATTAGTGGAAGAAAAAATTCAGTCAGCACAAATAAATAAAATAGATCCCTTAGCCCCACTCCAACTTTTGATTTTTGCTACTGCACATTCTCCAACAGGCATCATTATTCAAAATACTGATCTTGTGGAGTGGTCATTCCTTCCTCACAGTACAGTTAAGACTTTTACATTGTACTTGGATCAAATAGCCACATTAATTGGTCAGACAAGATTACAAATAACAAAATTATGTGAAAATGACCCAGACAAAATAGTTGTCCCTTTAACCAAGGAACAAATTAGACAAGCCTTTATCAATTCTGGTGCATGGCAGATTGGTCTTGCTAATTTTGCGGGAATTATTGATAATCATTACCCAAAAACAAAAATCTTCCAGTTTTTAAAAATTGACTACTTGGATTCTACCTAAAATTACCAGACGGGAACCTTTAGAAAATGCTCTAACAGTATTTACTGATGGTTCCAGCAATGGAAAAGCAGCTTACACAGGGCCAAAAGAACGAGTAATCAAAACTCCATATCAATCGGCTCAAAGAGCAGAGTTGGTTGCAGTCATTACAGTGTTACAAGATTTTGATCAACCTAACAATATTATATCAGATTCTGCATATGTAGTACATGCTACAAGGGATGTTGAGACGGCTCTAATCAAATATAGCATGGATAATCAATTAAACAAGCTATTCAATTTATTACAACAAACTGTAAGAAAAAGAAATTTCCCATTTTATAGTACTCATATTCGAGCACACACTAATTTACCAGGGCCTTTGACTAAAGCAAATGAGCAAGCTGACTTACTGGTATCATCTGCATTCATAAAAGCGCAAGAACTTCATGCTTTGACTCATGTAAATGCAACAGGATTAAAAAACAAATTTGATGTCACATGGAAACAGGCAAAAGATATTGTACGACATTGCACCCAGTGTCAAGTCTTACACCTGCCCACTCAACAGGCAGGAGTTAATCCCAGAGGTCTGTGTCCTAATGCATTGTGGCAAATGGATGTCAGGCATGTCCCTTCATTTGGAAGATTATCATATGTTCATGTCACAGTTGATACTTATTCACATTTCATATGGGCAACTTGCCAAACAGGAGAAAGTACTTCACATGTTAAAAAACATTTATTGTCTTGTTTTGCTGTAATGGGAGTTCCAGAAAAAATCAAAACTGACAATGGACCAGGATATTGTAGTAAAGCTTTCCAAAAATTCTTAAATCAGTGGAAACTTTCACATACAACAGGAATTCCCTATAATTCCCAAGGACAGGCCATAGTCCTTGGGTGCATGGCTCCAAAGAAAAAGTTCGATTAAAGGAAAGTGGTTTAAGGACAAGGAAATGGCTAGAAAATGGAAAGTCTTGGAAACAGAGCCAGTTGGGGGTTGGGATGGCGGTGCTAGTGAACAGTTTGGGCCGATTGTCTTTTTTTCTAGTGCTTGCTGGCTTCTGCCCCCTCATTTGGCAGTCACCTGCCACTGTGACCTCCACAAGACCCCTCTCCAAACTCTATACCTTGATTTCTGGTGTCCCGGAAATAGAGACCAGAAACACTGATGTCCCACTCCAACGATAGAGCAGAAGGAAGGAAGGTTTCCCCTGTGTTTAGAACGCTCCTAACGAAAATAACTGCAACTCTTGATTGCACCTCCTGAGGGTCGTTGGGACTTTCCCTCTCAGACATTTATTGGTTCATTCATTCGTTCATTTTGCTGTAACTCACAGTGGCCCCCATCCTAAGGTGCACTGCTGGGATTGGTTTATGTGCTGATGATGTTCTCCTTGTCTTCAGAGATGAGAATGTGCCCTCTCTCTGAGATGCCCTCTTGCCCCTAAGCTCCCCAACGGAGAATAGACTGCCTTGTCTTGTGAATCCAGATCCTGGGAGCAGTTTTCATTTAGGAATGGAACAGCAGGTCCTAGGAGCATTGGCGCCTGCGCGCCCATCATGCGCGTGTGTGATGCAACATCACCACCTTGTGGCAGCGAGGAGCTATCACAACGTGGACTCAGCAAGTTGCTCCCTGCTTGGGGTTGGGAGCTGGACTGGCCTAGTTCCCTGGGTCTTTTTTTGTTGTTTTTGTTTTTGTTTTTGAGACAGAGTCTCGCTCTGGCCCAGGCTGGAGTGCAGTGGCGCGATCTCGGCTCACTGCAAGCTCCGCCTCCCGGGTTCACGCCATTCTCCTGCGTCAGCCTCCCAAGTAGCTGGGACTACAGGCGCCCGCTACCACGCCCGGCTAATTTTTTTTTTTTTAAATGTATTTTTAGTAGAGACGGAGTTTCACCGTGTTAGCCAGGATGGTCTTGATCTCCTGACCTCGTGATCCGCCTCGTGATCCTGCTGATCCTCGAGGCCGCCCGCCTCGGCCTCCCAAAGTGCTGGGATTACAGGCGGGAGCCACCGCGCCTGGCCGTTCCCTGGGTCTTTTGAGTGGTGTAAATTGAATGGTGGTAGATTCTAGGACAGCTCAGTAGGAGCCCATCCTCAAAAGGAAAATAACAGAACTCCCTGCTAATCTGGTATTGGGTCTGAGCAATTACTGCACACGAATGAGATTGACCATAATTGCATCCTGAGTTTGAGGAGGAGGTCACGCTACTAAGACGAGATAAAATCAGCTCCAACGACAAGCATCATCTCTGGGGGTTTCTAGATTCTCACTTTTCATTTAATCCCCAGCCTTAGTGGAATGCAAGAGTCGGAGTCGGCATTCTGGGCAGGGAGGCAGGTGAGGCAGGTACACATCTCCTCTTCTCCCCAACGCCCCATGTTTCTATTTCTGAATAAAATGGACCATCATGGTGCTAAGGTAAGGCTAAACTAGCTGAGCCACCTCCTGAAGAGGTCATTGCTTTTGTTTTTATTTAATGAGATTTCTTTCCCTTCTGTTACCAGCATCTCCATCCCTTTGGGAAACGGACTCTTAATAACAGAGTTTTTTGTACTTTTTAACTTTGTTTTTGTGTAGTCAAATATGTACAACATAAGATATGCTGTTTTATCCATTTTTAAGTGGACAGTTCAGAAGCATTAATTACATCGACTATGTTGTGCAACCTTTCCTGCTATTTATTTCCAAAACTTTTTTCAACAGAACAAATAAAAACACAGTACTCATTGTAAAATAACTTCCCATTCCCCCCTCCTTTCATTACCGGTAGCCTCTAATCTACTTTCTGTCTCTATGATTTGTCTGTCCCATGTACTTCGTATAAGTGGAATCCTACAAAATGGGCCTTTACAGTCAGCTTATTTCCCTTGAAAACCTTGTTGGCAAGTTTCATCAATGTTGTAATATGAGTCAGAATTTCACTTCTTTGTGGCCGAATATTAAAAATGCACGGGTCGTTTGAGATTTGTGAATAATGCACCAATGATTCTTGGCATATACGTATCTGTGAGACTCCCTGCGTTTAATACTGTGGGTATCTACCGAGGAATGGAATTGTTATAACAATTCTATCGTCATCCTATGTTTAGCTTTTTGAGGAATAGCCAAAATGTATTTCGCAGTGTCTGTGCAATTTTACATTCCCACCAACAATGTATGAGGGTTCCAATTTCTCCATATTTTCACCAGCATTTGTTATTTTGCTTTTTTTCCCCTAAATTATAGCCATCCTAGCAGGTGTGTGTGGTATTTCATTGGGTTTTTGATTTGCATTTCCCTAATGACTAATGACTTGAATCGTCTTTTCATGCATTTACTGGCCATTTGTATACCTTCCTTGGAGAAATGTCTATTCAAGTCCTTTGCTTATACTTTAATTGGATTGTTTGCCTATTCATTGTTGAGTTGTAGAAGTTCTTTATATTCTGAATTTATCAGCTATATGATTTGCAAAAATTTTCCTTCACTCTGTAGGTTGTCTTTCTTGATAATATCCTTTGATACACAAAATTTCAGATTTTAATGAAGTATACTCCCAGTGGATTTTGTTTCTTTTTGTTTTTTCGTTGTTGTTTTGCGAGAGATTTTGGTATCATATCTAAGAGCCTATAACCAAACCCAAAATTATGAAGATTTACTTCTATGTTTTCTCCTAAGAATTTTATGATTTTAGTTTTTATATTTAGTTCATTGCTTGTGAGGGTTTTTTTAATATGGTGTGAAGCAGGGTCTAACTTTACTCTTGCATGTGGAAATACAGTCCTTCCATATCATCTATTGAAGAGACTATTCTTCCCTGAATTGAATACTGCTTGGCACCCTTGGCCATAGACATATGAGTTTATTGAGGATCCCTTGTACATGTCTTGCTGCTTTTATGATTTTCTCTTTGTCTTATACAGACATCCCTCATTTCATTGCATTTTGCTTTAGCGCAATTCAAAGATATTGTGTTTTTTACATATTGAAGGTCTGTGGCAACTGTGTCAAGCAGGATTTTGGGACCATTTTTACAACAGCATGTGCTCACTTCTTGTCTCTGTGTTACGTTTTGGTAATTCTCACAATATTTCAGACATTGTCATTATTATTACATCTGTTACAGTGATCCGTGATGTTACTACTATAATTGTTTTGGGGTGCCACAAACTAACCCATATACGTTGACAAACTTAATGGATAAATGTTGTGTGTGTTCTGACTGCTCCAGCGAGCAGTCATTTCCCATCTCTCTCCCTCTCCCAAATTCTTTGAGACAACACAACAATATTTAAATTAGGGTAGTGAAGGACCAACCCTATAATGACCTTTAAATCTTCAAATAAAAGGAAGAGTTGCATGCCTGTCACTTTAAATCAAAAGTGAAAGACGATTAAAGTTAGGAAGACATGTCAAAAGCCAAGATAAGCCATAAGCAAGACCTCTTGCACCAAACAAGCTGCCAAGTTGTGAATGCAAAGAAAAAGTTATTGAAGGAAATTAAAAGTGCTACTTTAGTGAACACATGAATGATAAGTAAAACAGCCTTATTGCTGACATGGGGAAAATTTTAGTGGTCTGCATAGATCAAACCAGCCACAGAACTCCCTTCAGCCAAAGCTGAATCCAGAGCAAGGCCCCAACTCTCTTCAATCGTATGCAGGATGAGAGAAGTGAGGAAATTGCAGAAGAAAAGTTGGAAGCTAGCAGAGGTTGGTTCTTGGTTCATGAGATTTAAGGGAAGAAGCCATCTCTGTAACATAAAAGTGCAATGTGAAGCAGGAAGTGCTGATGGAGAAGCTGCCCCAAGTTGTCCAGAAGATCTAGCTAAGATCATTGATGAAGGTGGCTACACTAAACAGATTTTCAATGTAGATAAAACAGCCTTCTATTGGAAGAAGATGCCACCTACGACTTCCATAGCTAGAGAGGAAAAGTCAATGCCTGGCTTCAAAGCTTCAAAGGATAGGCTGACTCTGTTGTTAGGGGCTAATGCAGTTGGTGACTTTAAGTTGAGACCAATGCTCATTTACCATACTGAAAATCTTAGGGCTTTAAGAATTATGCTAAACCTACTCTGCCTGTGCTCTCTCAGTGGAACCACCAAGCCTGGGTGACAGCATATCTCTTTACAGCATAGGTTACTGAGTATTTTAAGCCCACTGTTGAGACTCACTGTTCAGAAAAAAAGATTCCTTTCAAAATATTACTGCTCATTGACAATGCACCTGATTACCCAAGAGCTCTGACGGAGACGTACAAGGAGATGAATGCTGTTTTCATGCCTGCTAACACAACGTCCATTCTACAGCCCATGGATCAAGGAGTAAATTCAACTTTCAAGTCTTATTATTTAAAAAATACACTTCCGGCCGGGCGTGGTGGCTCACGCCTGTAATTCCAGCACTTTGGGAGGCCAAGGCGGGTGGATTAACCGAGGTAGGGAGTTCGAGACCAGCCTGGCCAACATGGGGAAACCCCGTCTCTACTAAAAATACAAATATCAGCTGGGCGTGGTTGCGGGCACCTGTAATCCCAGCTACTTGGGAGGCTGAGTAACGAGAATCGCTTGAACCCGGGAGGCGGACGTTGCAGTGAGCCAAGATCGCACCACTGCACTCCTGCCTGGGTGACAAGAGTGTGACTCCATCTCAAAATAATAATAATAATAATAATAATAACAATAAATACAAAATAATTTTTAAAAGGCTATTAGCTGCCAGATATAGTGATTCCTCTGGTGGATCTGGGCAAAATAAATTGATAAATTGCTAGAAAGGTTCTCACCACTCTTGATGCCATTAAGAACATTTGTGATGCGTGGAAGGAGGTCAAAATGTCAACATTAACAGGAGTTTGGAAGAAATTAATTCCAACGCTCATGGAAGACTTTAGGGAAGGAAGTAGCTGCAGATATGGTGGAAATAGAACAGAACTAGAATTAGAAATGGAACCTGAAGATGTCACAGAATTGCTGCAACCTCATGATAAAACTTTCACAGATGAGGAGTCACTTCTTATGGATGAGCAAAGGAAGTGGTTTCTGGAGATGGAATCTCCCTCTGGGGAAGATGCTGTGACCACTGTTGAAATGACAACAGGCCGGGTGTGGTGGCTCACACCTGTAATCCCAGCACTTTGGGAGGCTGAGGCCGGTGGATAACCTGAGGTCAGGAGTTCGAGACCAGCCTGGCCAACATGGTGAAACCCCATCTCTACTAAAAATACAAAAATTAGCCGGGTGTGGTAGCACATGCCTGTAATCCCAGCTACTCGGGAAGCTGAGGCAGGAGAATTGCTTGAGCCTGGGAGACGGAGGTTGCGGTGAACTGAGATTGTGCCACTGCACTCCAGCCTGGCTGACAGAGCGAGACTCTGTCTCAAAACAAACAAACAAAAACCAAAAGATTTAGGATATAACAAACTAAGTTGATAAAGCAGTGGCAGGGTTTGAGAAGATTGACACCAATTTGAAATAAGTTCTACTGTGCATAAAATGCTATCAAATGGCGTTACATGCTACAGAGAAATCTTTCATAAAAGGAAGAATCAATTGATGAAGCCAACTGATTTTTAAAAATTGCCGGCCGGGCGCGGTGGCTCACGCCTCACTTTGGGAGGCCGAGGTGGGTGGATCACGAGGTCAGGAGATCGAGACCATCCTGGCTAACACGGTGAAACCCCATCTCTACTAAAAATACAAAAAATTAGCTGGGCGCGGTGGCGGGCACCTGTAGTCCCAGCTACTGGGGAGGCTGAGGCAGGAGAATGGCGTGAATCTGGGAGGCGGAGCTTGCAGTGAGCCGAGATAGCGCCACTGCACTCTGGCCTGGGCGACAGAGCGAGACTCTGTCTCAAAAAAAAAAAAAAAAAAAGAAATTGCCACAGCCACTCCAGCCTTCAGCAACCACCACCTTGATCAGTCAGGTTCATTAACATTGAGGCGGGCCACTCCACCAGCAAAAAGATTATGACTCACTGAAGGCTCAGATGACTATCATCATTTTTCTTAGTGATAACATGTGTTATGATTAAGGTATCTACATTTTTGAGACATAACGTGCACTTAATACACTGCAGTATAGTATATAACTATTATATGCATAGGGCTGCTAAAACGTTGTGTGATTTGCGTTATTGTGGTATTCGCTTTATTGTGGTGGTTTGGAACCTACCCCACAATATCTCTGAGGTATGCCTGTATATTGCTGGCAGGAACGTAAAATTGCACAGTAGCTTTGCAAAAACAAGTTTGGCAGTTCTTCAAAAAGTTAAATATAGAGTTATACCATATGACTCACCAATTCTACCCACTGGTATATATCCATGATAAGCTCAAGAAAACATACATCTATACATATATTTATACATGAATGTTGATAGCAGCATTATTCATAATAGCCAAAGATGGAAAAAACCCAAATGTCTGTCAATTGAAAGAGTAAACAAAATAGATATATGTATACATATTATTATATTATTCAGCCATAAAAAGAAATAAAGCCTGACAAATGCTACCTTGACCCATCATGAATGAACCTTTAAAATATTATGCTAAGTAAAAGAAGCAGCCACGAAAGACCACATATTGTATGGTTCATTTTGCATGAAATCCCCGAAATAGGAAAATCCACAGAGACAGAAAATAAATCTGTGGTTGCCAGGGATTGTGGGAAGGAGGAAATGGAGAATAATTGCTAATGGGTATCACAGTTCCTTTTAGGGTGATGAAAATCTTCTGGAGTTAGATAGTGGTGATAGTTGCACAGCTTCATCAATATACTAAGAACTACTGAATTGCATGCTTTAAAAGGATGAACATTATGGTATGTGAATTGTATTTTACTAAAGGTGTTATTTTATTTATATATTATTTATTAATTTATTTATTTTTATTTTTATTTTTTTGAGACGGAGTCTCGCCTGTCGCTCAGGATGGAGTGCAGTGGTGCAATCTCGGCTCATGGCAACTTTCGCCTCCAGGTTCAAGCGATTCTCCTGCCTCAGCCTCCTGAGTAGCCGGGTCTACAGGCGTGCACCACCACGCCGGGCTAATTTTTGTATTTTTAGTAGAGACGAGGTTTCACCATGTTGGCCAGGCTAGTCTGGAGCTCCTGACCTCGTGATCTGCCTGCCTCGGCCTCCCAAAATGCTGGGATTACAGGCGTGAGCCACCGTACCCAACCTTAATAAGAACAAGCTAGGCACCTAGGGTGTCAAATTGAAGGAGGCTCTGATTCTCAGGGCCGCGCAAATGCAGGGTTGGCACCTATGCGTGTGGCCCTCCTGAAATTTTGTGCCTTAGGCACCTGGCTTGCTTCTCCCTAATTCAGGCCCTCAGGAGAAAGCTCTAATTCTGGTCAATTTGAAACAGGAGGGCACGGCTTCTGGGCGACGCTCCGTGCTCCAGAGAGAGCCATTTGTCTGTTCCCTTCCTCTGGACGTCACCGTGCCAACATGAAATGCTTCCAATTGAGTCCAGCCTGAGATGGAAGGGGATGGGGGGATATCTGATGACATCACGAACTGCTGCATCAACTCCCTCGAGTCCCTGCCTCTGGACCCCCTGATAGAGGACACAAGGAGTGTCCTGAGCCCGTGTGACTCAGTGTCTCTTCCCATCACTTTGCGGGAAAACGGGGCTGCTTACACCACACCGCAGCCCAAACACCTGTGGCTAGAGAAGGGCTTGGGTACTAGGAGTGAGGACGCCTGGTTCTGGGCCCAGGACTATACTAGTTAGTGGTGGGACCTGGAACAAATGCTTTGGTTCTAAGTGAATCCCCCATATTCATGACAAGAGGCGTGGAACACAGACCCATGGGGCCTTCCCACTGGAACATGGAGCTTGGCTGTCACCCGACCTTCGCTTCCTTACGTAGAAAAGCCCAGGGTTCCAGGCTCTGTCTCCTTTCCCGCAGACGCCTTGTTTCTTCGCGCGGAGGCCCTGGACGCCGCAGGCTCCCAACCTACTTCTCTGGGATGTCAGGTTCTGAACCCGGTCCTGAAGAGGCCCTGGCGCTGGGGGTGGGTGAGGCCGAGCGCGCGCCTTGGGAACCTGGCTGGCCTCAGGCTGGCGGGAGCATTCGCGGACATCGCCCTGGGCGGGGCGGACTGGGGGTAGACCGATCTGCCTCTGCGCCTAGCCCTGCCCTCCGCCGCCGCGCGAACGCGCGCGCCTCCCCGGCTAGTCCCGGCAGGCGGAGCCCCAGTTAGACTGCTCGTCAAGTGTGGGAAAAGCTCCGTGGCGCCACAAGCTACTATATAAAAGGCGGTGCCCGCCGGGGCCGAGTGGGAGTCCGCGGCGAGGGCAGCAGCACGGCCGGGTCCTGCGCCTCGGGGATCGGCGTCCAGGCTCGGAGCGCGACACGGAGACAAGGTGGCAGGTGAGGGCGTCCCCGCGCACGGCCGGGGTAGGGGACGGGAGTGGCGAGCTTCAGGTCCACCGGCTGCCACCGAAAGATGGGACCTGAAGACAGGAGAGGTCGCTCAGCCAAGAGCCCCGGGGAGGCGGTGGCGTCTCGGCGGGGTCAGCAACGGTCTCTGGCGGGTCCCCTGCAGCGCGCAGCCGGTTTCCGCCTCCGCAGCTCCCAGCCAGCGCGGACGCCGCCCTCCCCGGCGCCTCCTCGCTGCCCTTCCCTGGCCGAAGCCCTCCCCTGCAGCCTCCTCCCCACCTGCCGGCCCTGTGTTCTCACTGCTCCTCTCTGCTCTGGGATCCGCAGGATGACGTCTGTCCTGGTTCTTCTCTGTCTTTCAAAGTCACTAGTCTCCAGTTCCAAATCCGAGCACTCTTACCCATTCTAATTCTTTCAGTAACTCAGCGAAACGGATGGGGCCCTTCCTTCCCCGGAGCACTCCTCCAGGGACTGAGAATCCGCGGAGCCGGGCTCAGCCCTCGCCTGCAGAGCCTGCGGTCTGTGGGGCCCGCCAGCAAGATGACGAATCACCTTCGGGAGGAAGGGTCGTGCTGGGGAGGGTCGCGCCGGCGGGGTCAAGAGAACCTCCTCTAGGGTGGGAGGTGGGAATCAGAGCCTCCGGGCCGCGGTGTTTGAGGGTGAGTGGAATTAATCCCGTGATGGACGTGGGGCCTTCTAAGGGGGACCAGGAGTTTGCGAAGAGGTGACTTTGGGAGGGGTTCAGGATGGCCAGAGGTGGAGGCTGTGACCTCAGTGAGGCTGGATCAAGGGAGGGGCAGGTGGAGAAGAAACCGTTTTAACGAGGTGGCTTTGAGCGGATCCTGAGGGCCCCAGGAGATTTAGGAGGAAGGACAAGAGGATTAAGACACCGCTTTCTGGTCGGGCGCAGTGGCTCACGCCTGTAATCCCAGCACTCTGGGAGGCCGAGGCGGGCGGATCACGAGGTCAGGAGATGGAGACCATCCTGGCTAACATGATGAAACCCCGTCTCTACTAAAAAAAAAAAAAGAATACAAAAAATTAGCCGGGCGTGGTGGCGGGCGCCTGTAGTCCCAGCTACTCGGGAGGCTGAGGCAGGAGAATGGCGTGAACCCGGGAGGCGGAGCTTGCAGTGAGCTGAGATCGCGCCACTGCACTCCAGCACTCCAGCCTGGGCGACAGAGCCAGACTCCATCTCAAAAAAAAAAAAAAAAAAAAAA
Organism: Pan paniscus; assembly: GCF_029289425.2. Taxonomy (NCBI): domain Eukaryota; kingdom Metazoa; phylum Chordata; class Mammalia; order Primates; family Hominidae; genus Pan; species Pan paniscus. Next base: position 17,698,660 of record NC_073254.2, read on the forward strand.
AAGACACGGCTTTCTGAGGTGCCGTGCGGCTGTGGCGTGGGGGTGGCTGGGGGTGCGGGTTGTGTTCATTGTCCAAGGCTCTCCAGTGCTTTGCGTGGCGTTTTGGGGAGCACAGATGAGGTGTCCCGACAGTGGGGAGTGGCTCTAGGGAGACCAGAGGCTCGGGAGGGGGCCTGGGCATTAGACCAGGCACAGGATCCGAAGTGGGAAGAAATGTGGGCGTAGAGGGCAGGCCTTGGGGATGGGTGTGGGGGAGGAGGGGGAGATGGAAAGGAGTCAGGGAGGTCTCCCAGGCTCACCTGGAGGAGTCAGGGTCTCATTTCCAAGTGCACTGGGAACTGCAGCCTGGGGGTGGGGGTTCATTTGGTTTCAGGCCTGTGGCCAAGAGACCTACCCCCTCATATTCACACTTTGGCCTCCACGTGCTTCAGAGATAGTACCAGCTCTTTGTTCTCGCTGGTTTTCCTTCCTCACCTTGGGCTGTTTCTTGCCTTTTCCATTCTGGTGTTCTGCAAGGACCAGTTCCTTCATCTCATGCACAGTCTACACTCATGGCTTTTGCTGGGAGTAATGAGTAAAGCTCCCAAATAGATGTTTCTGAGTTAAAACACTGAACACAAAATGAAGCAAAAACAACGCATTTCCAACCTCCCAAGGTCACATGATGTCCAGAGGACAGTGATGGGCAATAACTTTTTGTCTTCCCCATTAGAATGCAAGCTCCACGAATGGAACATAGAGTTTTTTATTTTTTATTGTTTTTTGAGACGGAGTCTTGCTCTGTCACCCAGGCTGGAGCAATCTTGGCTCACTGCAACCTCTGCCTTCTGGGTTCAAGCAATTCTCCCGCCTCAGCCTCCTGAGTAGCTGGGTCTACAGGCGTGCACCACCACGCCCAGCTAATTTTTGTATTTTTAGTAGAGACGAGGTTTCATCATGTTTGCCAGGCTGGTCCGGAACCCCTGAGCTCAGGCAATCCGCCCGACTTGGCCTCCCAAAGTGCTAGGATTACAGGTGTGAGCCACTACACACGGCCAGAACATAGAGATTTTTTATGTTTAATTCACAACCGAGTCTTCAGTGCCTAGAACAGGTGCTCAGTAAATATTTATTGAAGGAATGAATTCCTTTTTGTATTTCTTGTATCTATCACCAGATACTCTTGTATCTAGTACCTGCTTGGCATACAGTAGATAGAAAGCTTTGCTGAGTGAATAGCTCTGCCTTTCATCTTTTTTGATATGTGTACATCTTTTAAAAAATAATGAATAGACTTTGTTTTAGAGCTGTTTTGGTTTACAGCAAAACTAAGCAGAAAGAAAATATCCCCTTCCACAAACATCCTGGACTGTACAGCCTCCCCTACCATCAACATCCTGCATTACTGTGGAATATTTGTTACACCTGATAACCAACATAGATTCATGGTTACAAAAATGAACCAATATGGATAAAACATATACATTATCAGCCAAAGTCCAGTTTGTTAGGTTTTGCTCTTTGTGTATATTCAAGATACATTTGACAAATGTATAGAGATGTATCCAACACTGTAGTATCAGACTCCACTGCCCTAAAAATCCCTTGTGCCCCACCTATCCATCCCTCCTTCCTTGCAAATCCCTGGCAGCCACTGATCTTTTTTACTATCTCCGTAGTTTTTCCTTTTCCAGAATGTCACATAGTTGGAATCATGCATTATGTAGTCTTCTCAGATTGGCTTCTTTCACTTAGATTTATACATTTAGGATTGCTCAAGGATTTTTTTTTGTGTGTGTGTGTGGCTTCAGAGCTCATTTCCTTTTAGCACTTAATATTCCATTGTATAGATGTACCACAGCTTATCTGTCCACCCATTAAATGATATCTTGGATGCCCTCAAGTTTTGGCAATTATGAATAAAGCTGCTATAGACATTCTTGTACAGGTGTTCGTATGGGCACAAGCTTTCAACTCGTTTGGGTAAATACCAAGCTGTGGAGTTGCTTCATCTTATGGTAAGAAGAGCTTGGTTAAGAAATTGCCAAAATGTCTTCCAGACTCTAACATTAGGCATTCCCACTAGGAATGTATGGGAGTTCCTTGTGCTCCAGATCTTCATCAACATTTGTTGTTGTCAGTGTTCTGAATTTTAGTCATTCTAATAAATGTGTAATAGTATTTCAGTTTTTTAAAATTGCAATTCTTTAATGACATGATATTGAGTATCTTTTCATATGCATATACATCCATGGTGAGGTGACTGTTCAGAGCTTTTGCCCACTTTTAATCAAGTTGCACATTTTCATATTGTTGCATTTTAAGAGGGTTTTTTTGGTATATTTTGGGTCACAGTGCTTTATCAGATATGTCTTTTGCAAATATTTTCTCCCAGTCTGTGGCTCGTGTTGTGAACGTGGCTCGTTCTCTTGACATACATATCTTTTCACAGTATGTAATCCTGTTGTGCTTTTTTTTTTCCTTTTGAGACGGAATCTTGCTCTTGTCACCCAGGCTGAAGTGCAGTGGCGCGATCTCGGCTCACTACAATCTCCACCTCCCAGGTTCAAGGGATTCTCCTGCCTCAGCCTCCCGAGTAGCTGGGATTGCTGGTGCCCGCCACCACGCCCAATTGATTTTTGTATTTTTTAGTAGAGATGGGGTTTCACCATGTTGGCCAGGTTGGTCTCGAACTGCTGACCTCAAGTGATCCGCCCGCCTTGGCTTCCCAAAGTGCTGGGATTACAGGCGTGAACAACCGCGCCCGGCCTGATGTGCATATAATTTTATTATTTGATTTTTAATATAACATGAATAGCATGCAGTTCCAACTTTGCTCGAGACTTCACAATTACCATTTTAAAGGGCTGCAAAATAATCACATTTCCTCCTCGACAGCCCCACTTTACAGATGAAGGTAGAGGAATGCTAACTTGCCTATGCTAACCCGCAGAGCTCTGAATCCTCCGGATAGCGCCCCCGCTGTAATCCACCCAGTGCTTCCCTCCAGACCCTTCTCCCTCTCGTGCGCGCGGAGGTTTCGGTTTCCTCTTTTACGTAGGCCGCCCCACTCGCTTGAAAACAAAGTCCGCGATCCTCTAGCCCGCAAGAGAGCTCCGGGACTCAGACCCTGGGCGCGAGGTCCCACGAGCGGCGGGGCGGCGCTCTCGCGGTCCTCCTCCCCGGCAAGGGCCGGGGCAGGGGGAGGAGGCAGCGCGAACAGTCCACGCCCTCCAGCCGGGCGCGCTCGACGCGGACGGCGGGCCAGCTGCCGGAGCGCGGCGACTCCAGAGGACCCACAGCTGGGGCGCCAGAGCGCGGCCATCCGGGCGGGGACGACGGAGCGCGGCAGGACTTGGCTGGACGGCGCGGCCACGGAGAAGGGCGCGGTGAGCGGACTGGCACCGCGCGGGGAACATTCCGGAGGCCGCCGGGCTCAGTCCCGGTGACCCCCGGTCGGGGTTCGCGCGCCCTCCCCCAGCACGCCCGGGCAAGGCTGCCGCGGCGTCGGAGTAATCCCCAACCCTCCGCCGCCGCTTCTTCCCTCACCCGGGCCTCCAGACGTTTGCCGCGGAAACGAAAGTAACGCTCGGGTGCTTGCGTGGAGGCCGGGGCGGCCGCGGGCTTCCCGGAAGGAGAGGGACTCTGCCCGGGGTGCGCGCGGCGGGCGGGCGGGCCCCGCCGGTACCGGAAGTCGGGCGGTGGGCGGGGCCGCGGGCGCTCCCGGAAGTCAGGGGTGCTCCGCTAGGTGTCTCTGCTTATCCGGAGTCCGCTGGCCGCCTCTGTGCCAGAGGTCGGGGCGCTGGACTGGTAGCGGGCGGAGACCTGCCTTTGGGCCGCGGTTACCGCGTGAGGGTGGACTAGGCAGTCCCACACGCCATTAATGTTGTTGTTTTGGTGGAGAAGGTGGGCTCCTACTGCCCTATCATTAAGAAAAAACAGTTTGGGCTCTTCCCTTACCAGCCCTTTGAAAGGGCCTTTTACTGTTGCGCTTGAGGCCGCAGCAGGTTCCAAAAACAAAAGCATTTCTGCGTGATCTTAGACGACTGAGGGGACGAATGTGGTAACCCTAGCAGGCTTCTGTCACTGGCAGGTGCTTTTGTGAAGTGCTGCGGACCCTCTTGAGGGTTGGGAAGAGGATAGGCTGCATCCTCCTTCCCTAAGCATTTGACAAAGCCTCACAGGGATGCGGAGGTTGCGGGGGCAGGGGGAGGTCTGGGGTTAGTTCTTTCTCTCTTGCTGACCATTTGGCTCTCCCTTAATCAGAGCTTTTTTTTATTTTGGGCAAAGCAGGAGGCTGTTCCAATGATTAATTCTTCCCTGACTTACACTTGAAGAATCCAAGGCAGGAAGTGAACTTTGAAATGTGCAGTGTCTTAGTACTCATCTGCATTCTGTGACTGCTAGGAAGATGGACTGAGTCAAGAGGAAATTGTCTTGTTAGAAATGTGGAATACTGGGTCGGGCACGGTGGCTCACTCCTGTAATCCGAGCACTTCGGAGGCCGAGGTGGGAGGATCACCTGAGGTCAGGAGTTCGAGACCAGCCTGGCCAACATGGCAAAACCCCGTCTCTACTAAAAATACAAAAATTAGCCAGGTGTGATGGCGGGTCCCTGTAATCCCAGCTACGCGGGAGGCTGAGGCAGGAGAATGGCTTGAACCCAGGAGGCGGTAGTTGCAGTGAGCCGAGATTGCCACTTACACTCTATCCTGGGCGACAGAGGGAGACTCTGTATCAAAAAAATAAAGAAAGAAAGAAATGGGGAATACTGCAGCTCTTCTATTCACAAAAAGTGAAGACTAGGCTTGTTTAAAATGAAATTTGGAGTGTATCATTATTACTGATAAAATAGCAAAAATGATAACTTTTAATACTCATTTTCCTCTGTCTGAACTATACTGAGCCCCAGAGATATGTTGTACTTTCTGGATTGTGAATATTAATGAGTATTAAGAAAAGTTCTTAAACAGCCTCTTTCAAACTGGGCAGCTTACTTTTTGGTGCTTATTAATCTATAACGTGTTAACACCCATATGATCTGGGAATTTGAAGAAAATATTTAATTTCCCATGCTTTAGTTGGATATTACATTCTGGCAAAAAAAAGGTTGACTGTATTAATCTGTAGAACATTGATTTTGAACCATATATTTCAAAAATACATGAGCCGTGTATTTTTATTTTTGAGACAGAGTCTTGCTCTGTCGCCCAGGCTGGAGTGCAGTGGCGCGATCGCGGCTTAATGTAACCTTCGCCTCCCGGGTTCAAGCAGTTCTCCTGCCTCAGCCTCCCAAGAAGCTGGGATTGCAGGCATGCACTACCACGCCTGGCTAATTTTTGTATTTTTAGTAGAGACAGGGCTTCACCACGTTGGCCAATCTGGTCTCAAACTCTTGGCAATCTGCCCCCCTTGGCCTCCCAAAGTGCTGGGATTACAGGCATGAGCCCCTGCACCCCACCTTCCTGTATTTAAAAAGTTTATTCTGTACTTTCTCCGTGTTTCTGACTGTCGCACATTCATTTAATATACATGAGTAAGGCTGTAAGGGTGGGTCTTTGCATCTGGATTTTTCCGAAGACAGATTATTTGCTATCTAGAGAAGCAGCATGTATTAGTGAGCCAATAGTGAAAGTTTGAATGAAGGGACAAATATTTCATTCCAGGATCCTACCACTTTAGGTGAATCACTTAGCTCCAAATCTTAGGTTCTTTATTTGCAAATTGAAATCATGATAAAATTTGCTTCAGGGGTTATGATGCTTGTTTAAACTCTGTTTCAATTCTTGTCTCTTGCTGGTCCTTAAGTCTCTTCCTTGCTCAGAGCTTTTGTTTATCCAGGCAAAGCATCAGGCTGCTGTAATCAAGGAAGTTGGAGAAATCCTCTGGTCACTTGGATAGCTGAGCAAAATCAGAATTCTGTTAGTGGGAAGAAAGGGGGCAATGGCAGGTGGGCAACCAGCATTTTCTGCCATTCTCTTGTTATGTGTGGTCATCATAGAAAAATGGGGAAAAAGTTAATTAGAATATTTTGATATGTATACTTACCCTGCCTTAGAAGGTAATCGTGAAATTCCTTGAGATTTCACATTAATTTCAATAGAAAAAAATTCACTGTCCTGAGTCCCTAAATTAATATTTATGCAAAACATTTACAAATTCCTTCAAATGGACATAATTATTAGTTAAAATTATTTGCTATAACAGGCCAGCATGTCTTTGTTACTCTGTGTCATGGCTTTGTAATAATATGGTTATGCAGTATGGCCATATAAGCTGCCTAAATTCACTGTTTTTGTATATCCTTCAACTACTCACAAGGCCTTCCTAAGATATTCAGTGCTCATAAAGTTGAATCTTTCATGTGGAAAAAAGAGGGGTGGATAGGAAAAACAAAAGAAATCACTGAAAACCATGCAGAAGATGCAGAAGATTAACAGACTAAACTAGCAAACCGCAAGACTGTAAGGAGAACTGACTTGGGTCAGGAGCTAAGCTCCCAAAGTCCAGTGGACCCAACTAGAGGCCTTCCCAAACTCCACCGCACACAGCAGCACCTGCAGGTCCTAGTTGGTCTTGACAAATTTGAGGAGATGTGGCTGAGACTGAAGAAGAGATACCAAATAGGACTCCTCATAAAGTAGAAACCTTTTACTCAAAAGGGCATTTTTCAGGGCATGTTGTAGTTCCTGCCTGTTTCTTTACTGTCTGTGACCTTTTTAAAATATTATTAAACATTCTTTCACAACATCGCTTTTGCAAACTGCTAGATATATTTCAGTGTTGATGGGCATAACTGATTCTCTCCTCTGTACATGCTAAGTGTTTTACCTACTTTTGCTGTTCTATGTAATGCTACCAGGAACAGCTTTGCACATAATCTTTATCAGCATCTCTGATTTGATCCCTCAGAGTAAAGAAATACTGAGTCAAGGAATTATTCCTTTCAAAAAAATAATTTTAATTTTACATTTAATTCATGTCTATTGTGGAAAATTGGAAAACATAGTAAAAGTGTAAAGAAGAAAGTAAAAATCACCCTATCATCAAGATACAATCCTTGTTAACATTTTGGTGTCTTTATGTCTTTTTTATCTGTACTTATATCTTTATCTATTTACATATATATATATATAAAACACACACAAATGTGAATATAATTTTTACAGATTTATTCGTCAAAAACAATTTTGAATGGCTATATAATATTCTGTTAGGAGTGTGCCGTAATTCATTTAACAATATTTTTATTTTTATTTTTTTGGACAATTAAATAGTTCTCTTTTTAAAATAGTTATTCAATTGATGATGGGCCGGCATACGTTGGGTTCTGCTAGGCTCTGGAGATGGTGCACAAGACAAGTTTCCTGCCTTCTGTGAACTTCATGAGAAATAATTCTCAATTACAGTACTGTCTTACCTATGGAAGTGTCTAATGGGAAGACTTAGGATGGCTTCCTTGACAAAATGACAGTTCTCTGACACCTAACCAGGCAAGAAGTTGGAAGAATGTGGCCTAAGAGGGTGGGACAGATGACCCTTATGGAATGGGGAAGGCTTCACAGTTCTGCATGCTCCAGTGATGTGTAGTGAATGAAAAAGGAGGCCTAAAATCAATGTTATCTTTTATGCCCTCTGTCTCCACCCGCTCCTACCTCATTCTCACTAGGATTGGTCAGTAGGGCCCTGCTGACAGAGTGATCCCAGCTGAGAATGTTGGCATTCTCAAAGCCCAAGGAAACAACACCCGTGTGGATAAACACATGTGGGCGGCTGGGCCAACCATAGCTAGAGACATAAAGCAGGCAACAAACGTGTTTTCACAAATATATACATATGTACATATATACGCATAGACAAATATATACATATATGTATATACACATAGACAAATATAGCTATATATCTACATATACAATATATGCATACACACATATGCAAATATATGTATATATACACACATATATATACATTTTTATATCATATTATATATTACATATATACATATACAAATATATGTATATTTATACATATACATACATGAACGTATACTTTTTTTTTCTCATAATCCTTACCACTTCTGTGAGGTGGTCATTATTGTTTCACTTTGCAGATGAGGAAACTGAGGCATAAGTAAGTGCCCCAAGGTCACAGGTTGGTGAGTCACAGAGCTAGAGTCCACGCTCATAGTGGAGGGCCCGTGCTCTCGGAGCTATGGCTCCTGGTCTCTTACCTCAAGCGTGTGCCTCACCCCACCCCTCAGTCTTCAGGCCTTCGTCTAGGCAGCCCCCCACCTCTACCCACTGCCCACGTCCCACTGATGTAGTTGTTTCCTGAGGCACTTCTCTTGTTTGGTGATGTCTTATGTCCTAGGAAAGAAGGCCCATAGGTGCTGCTGTATGAGCTTCCTCCGCTAGACAGAGCTGGCCCCAGCCTTTAGATGAGGTGTAGAAGGCTAGTTACCCGGGTCACCTGTAGCTGGCCACTGTGCAACACCATGGGCAGCCTAGGAGTTTCCAGAATCCCCTCTCCCCAAGGTATTTCTTTTTTCATTTTTTAACTCCCTGCCCTCCAACATTTTATTATGAAAAACACCAAGTCTGAAGGTTACGTCCACCACGAGTATCGTCTTAACACCGCTTGCTTCATCGTGTAATTCTCCATCTCCTTTCCCGTCATCTGTCCATCATTCTGTCTGACTTTTTGATGTATTTCCAAGTACACATCAGTACACATCTCGAAATACTTCAGCATGCATACCATAGCTAGAGTTCAATATGTTTACAGGTTTGTCTTTTGATGTTGTTGGGAGTACATCTGCTGAGTATGGGCAGATGCGTATGCCTGCAACCCTAGCCCCCATTGATATCTTACAACATTATCATCACCCCAGAAAGTTCCTTCATGCCCCTGCCCACTCAGCCTCACCGTGCTCACAGGCGGCCAGTGTTCTTTTTCTGACACAGATTGGTTTTGACTTCTGAACCGTCACATAAATAGAATTACATAGTATGTATGCTTTTGTATAAGGCGACTTTCACTTATCACGTTTTTGCATTTCGTTCATGCGGTTTTCATTCCTGTGTATCAGTAGTTCATTTTTATTGCTGAGTAGTATCCCATCGTGTTCATACACCAGTGTGTTCACTCATTCTCTTACTGATGGGCAGCTGTTTCCAGTTTGGAGCTATTATAAATAAAGTTGCTATGAACATTTTACAAGTGCTTTTTCCAACATACGTTTTCATTTCTCTTGGGATTGGAATTGCTGGGTCATAGTGCAGGTGTTTGTGGTTTTATAAACAAAATAAATGCCTATGAAATTTCAATGAATATTTTATGCCCCAGAAAGAGTATTTTTCATGGTCTGTATCTGGATGTAGATATTTATTATTTTATTTTATTTTAAATTTTTTGAGACAGAGTCTCACTTTGTTGCCCAAGCTGGAGTGCAGTGGCATGCGATCTCGGCTCACTGCAACCTCCGCCTCCCAAATTTAAGCAATTCTCCTGCCTCAGCCTCCTGAGTAGCTGGGATTAGAGGCGCGTGCCACCACGCCTGGCTGATTTTTGTATTTTTAGTAGAGACGGGGTTTCACCATGTTGGCCAGGCTGGTCTTGAACTCCTGACCTCGTGATCCGCCCGCCTCAGCCTCCCAAAGTGCTGGGATTACAGACGTGAGCCACGGCGCCCAGCCGGGATGTGGGTATTTCTGGAATACAAAACATCCATAGCCCTCCTTTTACTCTCAAAGCAAAACACAGACACGCACATTCACATGCACACACCAGTGTGTCCGTGTCCTGTTGGTTTGCATGGAGTTTCTGTTTTGCCACGAAGCTTTTTGCCAGCCCTTTTCCCAAAGTGTTTGTACCATTTTATACTCCCACCAGTGATGTTTGAGAGGTCTGGTTGCTTCACATGTTTGCCAGTGTTTGGTGTATTAGTCTTTTTAGTTTTGGATATCCTGGTAGTTGTGTAGTGGTGTCTCCTTGTGGTTCTCCATGGGTTTTTATTCTATATTTCAGTTTGGGGAAAATGAATGAATGGAAGAAAAGAAGGGAGGAAGGATGAAGCAAATAGCTGTGCTTTGAGATCTGACACTGTATACTTCACAGCCCTGATGGACATTCTCCAAATTCTACTCCTTTTTCACATTTTCTTCTTAGAGTGTGCATTGTTCTTTTTATATTCTTCAGATTCCTTCTTTTGTTCATAATTACTTAAACCTATTCATTTTCTAATGCCTTTCAGTTGTTAATTTACTGAAGTTCTTTGGTGCTTACTAGCGCTGCTTGCTGTAGCTGCAGGGTCTGTCTCACAGTGAATTTTTTCTTTTGTGTTTTATAATTTTGGAAAGGGAGCTCATGTTAAATTTGTATTTGTAGGAATTCTGTCTGGCCTGGCTTGAGGTTGTTGTTTGCTTTAGCCTATAACCTCAGGATGGCATCAGCCTGTGACCACTTCCTGTGTAAAAGTTCATAGTTTAGGCGATCCTCTCAATTCAAAGTCTGTATCTATTTGAAGACAGGCCCTAGGTTATAAATTTGCACAAACTTTTTTTTTTTTTTAAATACCTTGTGCCCAGTCCAAGACAAATATGTTTGTTTGCCATGGGCTGCTTTTTTTCTAGTTCATCCTTTCATCAAAGGGTTGCACATTGAGCAGTGCCGTGTTAAGGGGGGATTCTTCATTCTACCTTCTTTTCTTGTATTCCTTGACCTCAGCTGGGCTTTAAACCTTGACTTCTGGATGGCGAGGTTGGCACTCCCCTGTGTGAGCTACTGCCTGCCTCCGGTGCTCTGTTTCTGTCCCTAGAGTTCTTTTCCTTTCCACGGAGTTTTGGTATGCATTTCAATGAATGTTTGTATTATGTTGTCCAACATACTTGTGTCTTTATAGCTGGAGGGTTCTTAAAATTTTCTAATGCTCCATATTGCCAGATATAAAAAGGCTGAGGGAATAAATATTATAGTCTTCTCTGATTCTTAAAAATATGAAAAATAGCTCATCAGATGACTGTAAGTCTATCCTCAGAAATCCAAGGCACACCAAGCATGTGGTGGAATGTTAACAAAAGTTTTTAAAAATGATCTTTTCTGCCAGGTACAATGGCTCACACCTGTAATCTCAGCACTTTGGGAGGCTGAGGTGGGAGGATCCCTTGATCTTAGGAGTTTGAGACAAGCCTGGGCAACATAGTGAGATCCCCCGGCCCCCCCATCTCTACAAATAATTAAAAAATCAGCTGGTCACAGTGGGGTGCACCTGTGGTCCCAGCTACTCAAGGAGGCTGAGGGAGGAGGATTGCCTGAGCCCAGGAGGTCGAGGCTCCAGTGAGCTATGATTGTGCCACTGCACTCCAGCCTGAGTGACAAAGTGAGACCCTGTCTCCAAAGGAGAAAAAAAACTACATATATATATATATATATATATATATATATATATATATATAGTCTTGCCCTGAGGTTTTCTCTCTGTTTTCTTTACAGGGTACAGCTCTGCCAGCGGGGGGGAAAAACGTGGTACCATTTTGGGCGTTCTTGAGCTTCAGAATGCAACCAGACATGTCCTTGAATGTCATTAAGATGAAATCCAGTGACTTCCTGGAGAGTGCAGAACTGGACAGCGGAGGCTTCGGGAAGGTGTCTCTGTGTTTCCACAGAACCCAGGGACTCATGATCATGAAAACAGTGTACAAGGGGCCCAACTGCATTGAGTGAGTAGGGAGCAGGGGTGGGTGGGCTGAGCTCTGAGCGGGATGGGGACGTTGGCTGTTGTGGAGCCGTTGGCTGCTGCGGACCCGTTGGTGGGTAGAGTGAGAGGGAGCCTGCCAAGATGTCAGGGTGACGATGGCTCTTCGGATTGTTATTGTCGCTGATGTGGACTCTGAGACTGGGTAGTGAAGGACTCTCACAGCTGGTAAGTAACAGAAGAGACATGAACAAGAAGGAAATAGAGAAAGACAAAGAGATAAGTGTGGTGGGGGGACTATGAAAAGGAAACAGGAGGATGGGTGAAGACAGACCTATTCACTTGCTTCACATTTTCAGTGAGGACCAGCCCTAAGTATAAAAATGAAAAGGCAGTTCATTCCTGAGAGGTTCTGAGAGCCTTCCCTTTAAAGCAACCAGTGGAGTGGTTTCACCTCTCTCCCTCCTTTGTCAGAGTGGTTTTGAGAGAGGCTTTTTTTTTTTTTAATCGTTCTGTCCAGCACGGTCTTTTTTCAGGTTACCTTGCTGCTGTTCATGTACTTTTCATTCATTCATTCATTCATTCCTTCATTGATTTACATTTTTGGAGCATGCACTGCCAGTTACTGGGCAGGAGTACTGTGAGGAAGTGAGAAACCGCTCTGCCTTCTAACGCTTCTGGCCTGTGCCTGGAAGAGATTGGTATAGACCCAAGCATGACCCCGGCACGTGGGAGTGATGTGTTGGAGGTGTGCACCAGGCTCTTGAGGCGCTGGCTCTGCCAGCCTCAGCATAGCACCTTTCCTGCCCACAGGCACAACGAGGCCCTCTTGGAGGAGGCGAAGATGATGAACAGACTGAGACACAGCCGGGTGGTGAAGCTCCTGGGCGTCATCATAGAGGAAGGGAAGTACTCCCTGGTGATGGAGTACATGGAGAAGGGCAACCTGATGCACGTGCTGAAAGCCGAGGTAGAGAGGGCCCCTCCGCACGGGGATCCCCAGCGCTTGGGCCCTGGCTGTCTGTTATGGCTCCCTTTGGGGTGTTTGTTTGCAGCTCGTTAGCATAAAATTTGCAAATTGCTTGGTAGTTTGAATTTTCTTTTCCTTTTTTTATAGAGACAAGGTCTTGCTATGTTGCCCAGGCTGAACTCCAACACCTGGTCTCAAGTGATCCTCCCACCTCAGCCTCTCAAGTAGCTGGGATTACAGGCTGGATTTCCTGAAGTCAGTTTCTCCTTAAAACATCTATGCCTTGATTGGGCTCTGTGGGTCACTTCTGTAATCTCAGCACTTTTGGCAGGAGGATCACTTGAGCCTTGGTGCTCAAGACCAGCCTGGATAACACAGTGAAATCCCCTCTCTACAAAAAATAAAAGGTGCATGTGAACAGAGCAAGACCCTGTCTCTGAAAAAAAGAGAAAATCTTCCTTGCCTTTTACTGCCCTGAGAGTGGTCTATTCATCCTCTCGATCCTGTGGACAGTCCTCCATAGTCTGTATCTTAGGAATGTGATTGGCTGTTTACCATACCTGTCCACTGCTCTGCAATCTACAGTTCAGAGACAAGCCCTGTCTTCGTGATGCAGACATCATCTGATGTGGAGTATATGCATGATGGGATGACATTAAATATGGATTAATGAAAGGATATACACTATAAATGACCGTGAGAGCAGATAGAATATTAGTGGTTGCACTTTGATACCATTCAACAAAGTTTTATTTTAAATTAAATATAGAACATTATTGGCAACAACACTGGATAGGATTTAAAACAAAAATAAAAATTGTTTACCAAAGTCAAATGATTTGAAAACATTTTTAAAAGCTTATGTGCCTGTTAAGATGAAGGCCTTGCTAATATGACGTAGGAGAGTAAAAGGAGGCAGATAACTAAATAAGTGGTATGGTGTGATGGGGTTTTTTTTTTTTTTCTTTTGTAAGAGAACAAGGTCTCACTGTGTTGCCCAGGCTGGGGCGCAGTGGCACAATCATAGTGCACTGCAGGCTTGAACTCCTGGCCCTAAATGATCCTCTCACCTCAGCCTCCTGAGTAGCTGGGACTATGGGCATGAGCCACTGCACCCAGCTGTGTGGTGGTATTTTTTTTTTTAGAGGAGTCTCGCTCTGTCGCCCAGGCTGGAGTGCAATGGTGCAATCTCGGCTCACTGCAACCTCCACCTCTCTGGTTCAAGCAACTCTCCTGCCTCAGCCTCTTGAGTAGCTGGGATTACAGGCGCCTACCACCATGCCTGGCTATTTTTTTAATTTTTAGTAGAGACAAGTTTTCACCATGTTGGTCAGGCTGGTCTCGAACTCCTGACCTCGTGATCCGACTGCCTTGGCCTCCCGAAGTTCTGGAATTACAGGCATGAGCCACCGTTCCCAGCTGATGGTGTTTTGATAGACATACTCATTGCTGAGGGAGTACACATGAGAGGCACCCACTCAGCCTGGAATAGACAGAAAAGGCTTCCAATGTGAAGGACATGTAGACGTTTTGAAGCAGAGAATTAGAGAACAAGTGTTCTAGGCAGAGAGAATACCATGTAGAGACTGCCAAATTTGGGGAACTGTAAATTCCTGGGTTTGGCTAGAGCATAGATTGCACAGGGTATGGGGAGGGGTGGCGGGATATGGCTGCCTTTATGGCAAATACTCCCACTTTTCCACTTTCTTCTCCCACCCCACAATTGCCAAGCCAACAGACATCTCACAAAAATACCCTTGGGAAGGAGAAGAGGTGATCACTTATACGCATGGTATTATAGTTTGATCAGATTGCTCTCCACCCCAGAACTAGAGAAGATCAGCTGTTTGAAGTAAACATTTTGATTGGGAAATAAGTCTTTGGTCTCCCATCCAAGTACTAACCAGGCCCAACCCTGCTTAGCTTCTGAGATGAGAGAGAAATCATTGGGGACATGAGGCATTGTGCAAGATCAGGGAAAGTTCAGGTGTGCCTGTTTGGACTCAGTCAGGGCATCAGGAGGACCTGAGAGAGAAGCAGAAAGAGAGGAGAGAGGGGGACCAACTTTGCTTACTCAGAAGTTTTTCCTAAGTCCAAAGGTATACCAAGGAAGAAGAGAAAACATCTTTTCTGCTACTTTCTGTATGGTGGTGATCAAGCTATTAACAGTGTAGCTCTGCTATGTTATGTCATAAATATGGTTTGAGGGGGAATCTCACTTCTATCATTAAAATTTTTTTCCTGTTAACCAACGACCAAAATACATATACATTTTTAGGAAACATCTTGTTTGTATACTGATTTTTTATTGTTAAGCAAAACTGTAATTTAACCACTATAATAGAAACTGGAATTGTTTCTGTTAGTATTGATGCTCACATAACAAGAATACAATTATAAGAACCAGTGACCTGAGACTCTACAGAAGCCTGAAGTATCTGCTACCAGGTCATCAAATAGATACTAATTCACTTAAGCGTAGTTTTAACATCATGTTTATCTCAGATTTTTCTATGATTGTAATCAGTGTGAACATGTTCCCTTGTATTCTTTTTTCTCTTAATGTTATTTTACACGCGACATTTGCATGGCATTGTTCATGTCCTTAATGTAAACTTAGTATGATGTCGTATGAGTATCCCACAGAAACTGCTTGCTCGTATATTTATTCATCCATTCATTCAACAAGCATTCCAGGTACAATCCTAGGTTCTAAAGATACAGTCCTAAATAATATATATTTTTGTTCTCAAGGAGCTTAATTTTATAGTATTTTATGCATTACCAAATTATTGTGGGATTTTTGTTTTTACACTAACAAAATACAACACGAATACCCTCTGCCCCCACCGAATGAAATCTTTCTTGTTTCCCAGTGACAGCAGTACTGTGGTGCACCTGCTGGAAGGAAACCTGGTAACCCTCTCCTCAGGCTCAGATCCCACCACCCTTTCATGAAACAGTTGCTTTGGCCTATTTGATAACCTTTCCATTTCATAGACTTAATATCACTTGTTTTAGATGAGTACTCCGCTTTCTGTAAAAGGAAGGATAATTTTGGAAATCATTGAAGGAATGTGCTACTTACATGGAAAAGGCGTGATACACAAGGACCTGAAGCCTGAAAATATCCTTGTTGATAATGACTTCCACATTAAGGTAAACCATCATCGGTAGGCTTCCAGAAAGTTGGGTGATTTTAGTTTTAATTCTCCAATGTAAATCCATTCTTGTACATTGGAGAAGCTAAAGGAAGACCTAGCTCAGCTTATAACTGTTGATGATGGTGCCGAAAGGCTCTACCGGTGATTGAGAGGAAGGCTGCAGGCTTGATGGGATCAGGATAACTGTCAGGATAACTCATATCTTTTGGGGAGGAGTGGAGTTGAATGGGGTAGATGAGAAGACCTCTTTCCTAGACTGTGTTTTTTCCTCTGTTAGAAACATTTAGAAACATTCAAGGGTTGCCCTTTTCATCCTGGAGTGGGCCATTGGTGTCATAATGTTCTCCAGGAAATCTGTGTCACCAAGACTCTCCTCCTCTGGAAATGCAGGGGAATGTGAAGGTGTGTGCGGAAAATCCTTAGAGTTCAGATATGGCCTAAGAGCGAGATCAGCGGCCGGGTGCAGTGGCCCACTCCTGTTATCTCAGCACTTTGGTAGGCTGAGGTGGGCGGATCACCTGAGGTCGGGAGTTCGAGACCAGCCTGACCAACATGGAGAAACCCCATCTCTACTAAAAATACAAAATCAGCCGGGCGTGGTGGTGCATGCCTGTAATTCCAGCTACTCGGGAGGCTGGGGCAGGAGAATCGCCTGAACCGGGGAGGTGGAGGTTGTGGTGAGCCGAGATTGTGCCATCGCACTCCAGCCTGGGCAACAAGAGCGAAACTCTGCCTAAAAAAAAAAAAAAAAAATCAGCAGTGCATCAAAACCTCTACTTTGAAATTTTGTTTTATATTTGTATTTGATTGTTTACTTCTGTCTGTATTTTAAAAATCAGTTTCCTTTGAACACATTCTTTCCATTGTCGTAAAGGGAACAAGGGAAAGGGATTTTTCTTTTGTTCATTCAAGGGCAGGATTTAGCTAGGGGGAGTGTCATATCTAATTGGCTTCCGCAGCAGGAATCCAAGCACAAGAATCCAAAAGGGGAAGCGGAAGGGGAAGCAGCCCTGGGGGAGGCACCCAGGAGCTGCTGACACAGGGGCCTCTCACCACCAGCAGGTTCTGCATCTAGCGCTTTGTCCTAGTCTTGGACAAAGGGCTGGGAATAAAAATTCCTTATTCATAACCTATCTTCAAATTCATGACTTCCCTCTTATGTCGTGGGTTAGAATCTGTGGATTTTAGGTACTCATGTGCCACAGTTCATCCCCACATGCTTGCTTGGATTCCTGGAGGCAGAAGTGGAACTGGCACCTGTATTCTCTTCTGAACTGTGCTGCTCTGTCATTTTGCCCTGCCACCACTGTTCTTGTTCTGTGTCTGACCTTGCTGTTTTTCTCTCTGCTTTTTTGTCTGTTTTTCTCCTCCTTTCCACCCTATCTCCTCTTAGGTTCAGGCTACAGCTCAAAACAAGCAACACTGCAGTCCTTATCCTCAGTGTGTCTTTGGGATCCTTGGGCACTCGCATCCATGGGCCTCTGGACACCATTTGGGGAAATAGAAGGTGTAGTATTTAGCCACTGTCTGCTACATAAATGTGCAGAGAAGAAAATAACCATTTTCCCCCCAAGCCCTAGAAATAGTTGAAAAACATATGCAGAGTCAATGGGGAATTAGAATAAATATGTTTGGTTGTTACTGTTCTTGTCAGAAACGTCTTCCGCTTTCCCTCCCCCTTACTGCATAAGGAATACGATACCAGAATTTCATGTGAACGTTTCCTGAGCGACATTTTACAAATGGCTGAGGAGACACACAGTTTCTATGAGTCTGTTGAGAAGTTGCTGTTTTGAACCTGCCCAGTGCAACCATTTCTGGAACATTTACCGTACCTTATGTATAATGGATAAGCCCAAAATTGAAAGTCAGATCTGATTTGCTTACGGCCTTCACCAAACAATCCCAGTGGCTCAATGTCTTTCGCAGATCGCAGACCTCGGCCTTGCCTCCTTTAAGATGTGGAGCAAACTGAATAATGAAGAGCACAATGAGCTGAGGGAAGTGGACGGCACCGCTAGGAAGAATGGCGGCACCCTCTACTACATGGCGCCCGAGCACCTGAATGACGTCAACGCAAAGCCCACAGAGAAGTCGGATGTGTACAGCTTTGCTGTAGTACTCTGGGCGATATTTGCAAATAAGGAGCCATATGAAAGTAAGGCATTACTTACTTTCCACTGCCGTCCCCTCAGCATCTACACGCACTGTGCCTGGAACTAATAGGTGCCCAGTAAATTTTTTTTGAATGAATGAGTAATCCCATTGAGGAATCAGTGATCATAGGATGAATAGGAACCTCGATAGTGTGTCATTAGCTGGAGAGGTGCTGTGAAATTCCAGGGTTCTTCCTAGACAGGAAAGTTGATTGTTTCTGCTTGTGAGGACTTAGCCTTTCACACTACAAGGCATACACTTCATACTTTCACTCATTCACTTGCTCCTTCATTCAAGAATTATTTCTTTTCAGTCCCTACTGTGGGCACTTGAGTCGGCATTGGGAATATAAAGATGAGTAAGTCGTGGCTTGTGTAGGATAGAGACACTCTGCAGTTTGTTAAGTGCATAAACTGATGGATGTTGTCCTACATACTCTTCTTGGGTGATCATCAGCTCCCATGGTTTGATGATCATCTCTTTGCAAATGCTTCTTAAATCTGTGTCTCTGGCTCTGGCCTGGATATCCACTTGTCTTACAGTCAGATCCATCGCAGGTACCAGAGGAACCTCCAAAGCAGCATCCCCCAAACACAACCATCTTGTCGACACTGTCCTGCAGCTCGCCCCGCTTCACCCCTCTTCATATGCTTGGGAAGTGGCATCGCCATCCTTTTACCAAGTCGTTGCCCAATAAGAAACCTTAGAGTCATCCCAGACTCGCCCTTGCCCCTCTCTCCCACATTCTATCAGATCTCAAAACCTATGAATTCAAGATATATGTATGACTCAAGATATATCTGCAACCCATCTGCCTTTCTCTGTCTCCACTGGCCTCTGCTCAGTTCAAACCCGCCTCGTTTCTGCAGCAGGCTCCTTCCACCATCCACCATTCATGTGGCAGCCAAAATGGTCGTCCTAAAAGGCACATGCAACCCTCTCCCTCACATATTGGAAATCCTTCCCAGATGCTCTGTGGTCTTCAGGATGAAGTTCGAATTCCTCAGCGTGGAATAAAAGGCCTTCATGTTCTGGCCTTTGCTTCTCTACTGGCCTCGTCCCTAACCCTCCCTTCTTTGTCAGTGTGCAGTTACACTGAGGAATTTGTGGGATGCGTCATGATCTCTGTAACTTCTAGTCTGTTGATATCCTGCTTCTCTTGCCTGGAGTCCTCCTCCTTAAGTCTCCCTTTCCCATTCTTTACCTGCTAATTTTTCTGGACTCAACAAAGCCTTCCTGGACCTTTTTAGTCAGGTTTGTGCTACTGGAACCCCTTGTACATCCTTTTTTTTTTTTTTCCCGTGAGACAGAGTCTCATTCTGTCGCCAGGTTGGAGTGCAGTGGTGCAGTCTCGGCTCACTGCAGCGTCCACCTCCCAGGTTCAAGCAATTCTTCTGCCTCAGCCTCCCGAGTAGCTGGGACTACAGGTGCACACCACCATGCCCAGCTAATTTTTATATTTTTAGTAGAGACGGGGTTTCACCATGTTGGCCAGGATGGTCTTGATCTCTTGACCTCATGATCCGCCTGTCTCAACCTCCCAAAGTGCTGGGATTACAGGTGTGAACCACCATGCCCAGCCTCATCCTTCTTGAATAGCAATGATCACTCTGTGTTTTAAGTCACTCTCATTAAACTGAGCTCCTAAAGACAAGGACTGCCCCGTATTTGCTTTTGCACATGGAGCATGCCGTTGGCCTTGCCCACATAATCTTTTTGTTCCATCAGCAGGCAGCTTTGTCGAGAATTTTGTTTTATCTGCAGACATTAAGATATTGTTTGGTCATCTCTATAGTGGAATATGTCAGCTCCTTGTCATAAGGCCATTCCACTCTATGGAATGAGGCAGCTGTACCAGAGGCTGAGAAAAATGAGCAGTATTGTTCAAGTTCTGTCACCTTCCTGCCTGAGAGAGGAGCAAGACCTGAAAGAAAGTCTTTGCTTTGTAGATGCTATCTGTGAGCAGCAGTTGATAATGTGCATAAAATCTGGGAACAGGCCAGATGTGGATGACATCACTGAGTACTGCCCAAGAGAAATTATCAGTCTCATGAAGCTCTGCTGGGAAGCGAATCCGGAAGCTCGGCCGACATTTCCTGGTAAGAGCATCTTTTCTGACTGTGTAGGATGCATCCTGTGTGGTGATTTTCCTAGTAACATATTGTTAGGAACTTGGTTTGAATCCTCAGAAAACTGAGTTCGACTTAACTTGTGGTTTTAAACTGATTTTCTAGATTTCAAACATGTTGTTCAGTGCAAAGAAGCCCTCTCTCTCAAAAGCATGATGGCACATAAGGCCTTCTTGTTTCCTTTTTTTGTAATTAACTTTTTAACTTGGGTTTAAATATACATAACATGAAATTTAACATTGTAACTGTTTTCAAGTGCACTGTTCAGGGGCAGTAAGTACAGTCCCATCGTACATTCACTTTCCATCATCTCTCTCCCTGCCCCTGGCAGCCCCCATCCTACTTTCTGTCTCTGTGAATTTAACTGCACTGAGTGCCTTATATAAGTGGAATCATACAGTATTTGTCCTTTTGTGTCTGGCTTATTCCACTTGGCATGATGTCCTCGAGGTTCATCTGTGTTGTAGCATATGTCAGAATTTCTTTCCTTTTCAAGGCTGAATAATATTCCATTGTATGAATGGAGTGCATTTTCTTTATCCATTCATCCGTCTATGGGCACTTAGGTGGCTTTGACCAGCCTTCTTGCTTCTTCACTTCTTTTATTTCCATCCCCTCCCTTGTTTAGCTGGCATCTTTAGAAAGTATTTTGCCGTCTAGATTGGCCTTGTCATACAGGGATGAGGAAAGGTGCCGGGATGTTTGCTGAGCCGTATTCTATGGTGTGGATGTACCACGGTTTGGTTAACTACTCACTCCTTGGAAGACTTGTTCCCAGTTCTTAACTGTTGGGACTAATGCAGCTGTAAATATTCATGGACATGTTTTTGTGTGAATATAAGTCTTCATTTCTCTGGAGTAATACCCAGGGGTACAATAGCCAGGTTGTATGGTAGTTTCATGTACAGTTTATTTAAAAAATTCCCTAACATTTTCCCAGAGGGGCTGTGCCATTTTATGTTCGGTGTCCGAGTGATGCAGGTTCTTGTATCCTCAGCAGCATGGGGTACCCAGGCTCCTCACACTTCTGCTTAGTCAGCTACAAATTTATTTGAGTATTCCCACAAGCCCCACTTCAGGTTTGGTAATTCGTTAGAAAGACTCACAGAACTCAAGAAAACATTTTACTTACGTCTCCCCTTTTACTGCAGTGGGTACAATTCAGAAACAGCCAAATGGAAGAGATGTACAAGGTGAGGTATGGGAGGAGGGTGTACAGAACTTCCATAGCCTTTCAAGACACACCGCATTCCAGTGCTTCTGTGTGTTCAGCAACCTGAAGCTCTCCAAGCCTCACCGTTTAAGGTGATTTATGGAAGTTCCATTACATACGCATGACTGACTAAATCATGGTCATTGGTGCTTGAGCTTAATCTCCAGTCCCTCTCTCCTCACTGGAAGTCAGAGGTGGAGCTGAAAGTCCCAACCTTCTAATTATAGCTTGGTCTTTGTGGTTGCTAGCCCCCATTCTGAAGTTGCCTAGTTTTCTGACCCCACCCAAAAGACACTCTTAGAAGACTCCAAGGATTTTAGGTGCTACCTGCCATGAACAAAATCAAACCTTCCTGATTCTCCAAGGTGTCTTCTTTTATTGTTTCCTTTCTGTTTAGAGAACTTTCCTTAATCATTCTTTTAGGATATGTCTGAACTCTGTCATTCTAAAATTTTTTTCCTTATAGGGAAGGTGTTATTTTTCTCTTGCTGCTTTCAAGACTTTGTCTTTATTTTTCAGAGATTTAGTTGTTATTTATCTTGGTGTGGATTCCTTTGGGTTTATTCTGTTTAGGTTTTGCTCAGCTTCTTAAATCTGTAGGTTTATGCCTCTTAAACCATATTTGGGAAGCTTTCAGCCATTATTTCTGTAAGTACTTTTTAACCCCCACCCTCTTTCTCTTTTCTTTCTGGAATTCTGACAACATAAAAACTATATCTTCGGTTATGGTTATGGTCCCACAGGTCCCTGAGGCTTTGTTTTTGTTTTTTTGTTTTTGTTTGTTTGTTTTTTTCAGTTAATTTTCTCTCCCTTATTCAGACTGGGTAAGTTCTATCATTCTGTCTTCCAGTTCACTGATTTTTCTGTTTCTCCTCGATTCCACAGTTGAACCTGTCTACTGAGCTTTTTTTTTTTTTGACACGGACTCTCACTCTGTCGCCCAGGTTGGAGTGCAGTGGCGCAAGCTCTGCCTCCCGGGTTCACGCCATTCTCCTGCCTCAGCCTCCCGAGTAGCTGGGACTACAGACACCCGCCACCACACCTGGCTAATTTTTTGTATTTTTAGTAGAGACAGGGTTTCACCGTGTTAGCCAGGATGGTCTCTATCTCCTGACCTTGTGATCAGCCCGCCTTGGCCTCCCAAAGTGTGGGATTACAGGTGTGAGCCACTGTGTCCGGCCTACCAAGCTTTTTATTATGTTTTCGTCATTAAAGTTTTCAGCTCTAAAATTTATATTCTCCCCTTTTTTGCTGAGACTTTCTATTTTTCATTTGTTTCAAGCAGGTTCATAACTATTAATTGAATCGTTTTTATCATGGCTGTTTTAAAATCCTTGACAGGTAATTCTGACATTGCTGTCATCTCAGTATTGGCATCTATTGATTGTCTTATTTCATTCAGTTTCCGATTCTTAATGTAATGGGTAATTTTTCTGTTGAAACTTGTACATTTTCTTCCTATGTTTGGAGATTCTGTATCCTCTTTAAGTCTTCTGTTTTAACTGAACTTTCCTGACACTGCTCTGACAAGGGAAGAGTGGTGGTCAGCTTATTAGTGCTGGGTAGAGGTAGAAGTTCAGCCTCTCGACTCAGCCCTTATTGACACCCAAGGTCAGAGGCTCCTCTTCACTGCTGATCAGGGGTGGGAATTCTGGCAGAGTCCACATGGTCCCCACTGACACAGAGGTGAAGGTACCTCATTACTACTGGGCAATGTTAAAAGTCTTGATTCTCCGCTAGACCTCCTCTGACACTTCCCCAGTGGGGAAGGGAAGGGTGGTCTTGTTACTGCCATGTGGGGCAAATCCAGGCTATTCTTGTGTTCTCCTGACACCATGGGAGTGGAGGCGCTCATTATCAGCTGGCAGGTAGGACAGCCCTGGCTTCCTGTTGGGCCTTCTCTGACATTACCCCGGTGGGGGTGTTGGGTTACGTTGTTACTGTCTCATGCGGTTGGATGTTGAGGCTCTCCACTTGGCCTTAGCTGCTGTGGGTGGGGTTGGAGCCACAGGGTTTTTTCTGTGGTGGTTTGCTGGAACAGAATGGTTGTTGACTATAAGTTTTCTCCTATCCAAGTACTAACCAGACCTGACCCTGCCTAACTTCCAAGATCAGACAAGTTTGGGCATATTCAGGATGGCATGGCTGTAGACTGGCTAAAGGTTTTCTGTCTGTCCCTTGCTGCCCCTTGCTTAGTTCTTTGGCTAGAAAGAGCAGGCTTTGGTTGGAGATTTTTTTTTATCTGTGGCTCTTGATGGTTTGAGGTTGCCACCTTTTCAGCCAAGTCTGAGATATATGAGGAAAAGAGAAAATCCAGTGAACTCACTATCGTGTGTTTCATCTGATCCCGAGGTTTCCTGCTGGTCTGCCTCCTTCTCTTCTCCTTTCAGAGACTCTGTATGTTTGTTTTATAAATAATATATAGGATGTTTTTGTTGTACTTAGAAGGAAGAATAAGAAAAAAGTATGTCCACTCCATCTTCCTGGAACTGGAAGTTTCTTTTTTCTTTTAAGGCTAACAGCTGTAACCCATTACACTAAATCCTTCCTCTGACTATCCCCACCTCTCATAAATTTGATGCCAGAGGGACAGAAACATGGAGTTCGCCCATCCCTGTTCAGCTGGAGATGAACTCACATCAGGGAGCAGTTTGTGTTGCAGCCAGAGAAACTGCAGCACGAATAAAAAGCACAAAGAGCACAGGCTATTGAGGCAGAAACCCCTGGTTTCCTGTGTTAGCCTATCCCTTGTTCTGTCTATTAATCTTATTAGTCTCTATCAGAGTCAGTGATTTGGAGCTTAAATTTTTATTTAAGCTTTGCCCACAGATTGAGGTAAGTAATTCAAAGATAATAGATGGCTAATATTTTTATTTTATGTTAGAAAATAATTAAGAAATTTAAAGTACATTTTACTTTTACAGGCATTGAAGAAAAATTTAGGCCTTTTTATTTAAGTCAATTAGAAGAAAGTGTAGAAGAGGACGTGAAGAGTTTAAAGGTAGGCAATATAGCAGATGCTCAAAATATTAACATAGCAAAATATATACTGTCAATCATGAAAACCAAAACAAAGTGATTTGTTATTGAGATTTGAGGTAAGCTAGCTTGGTAAACATATAAAACAAAATGAGCAATTGTCTGCACATATCATCCTGTTGGCATACTGGACACATTTCTCCTTCAAAACTCATGAAATGAGAGAAAACATATATAGCAATATGAAAACAAAAGCACAATGTCACTGGCAAAGATTGGAAAGTACCATAAGTGGATCAGCCATTTTGAGGAATTCTTGAAAGATAGAAAGACCACAGAATTATTCTGCTGAGACATATAACAGACAAGGAATACTAGCCCAAGACATAATGCTGAGGAAGAAGTACCGGAGGGGCAGTCTTGGGTCAGTGTGCAGAAGCAACAGCACAGTCACCTGGGATGTTGACAGGGGAGTCATCTGAGAACCTCATTTATGCTATTTAGGAAAGTCGGCTTCTCTCCCTCCTTCCCCTGTACTTAGCAACAGATGGCAGCAGCATCTGCCCAAGACTGAAGCAAGGAGGTGGTTTCTGGGGTTAGAGGGGCATGACAAGGCCCAGTTAGGAACCAATCAACTAAGAGGAATGGAGACCACCCCGCCCCCCTGCCAACTCTGGAATCAAGCTACTGCCATCCATCTTCCAGCAACTTAACCCATAGTCATGAACAGGAGACTACGGCAAATAAAACAGGCAGAGACTTTAAAATATAATTTAAAAAAGAGATTAGAATCAGCTAAGATAAACTCTAAGGCAAAAAATCATTCCCTCAGACAATCAGGAATATTTCATAATGATAAAAGGCCCAATTCATCTGGAAAGTATAACCGCTTTAAATGTGGATCTACCTTCAATAACATGACCTCAAAATCAACCAGCCAAAAGTGACAGAACTCAAAGAAAAACAGACAAATCCACAATTAAAACTGAAGATTTTAATACACATCTCTCTTCAATTGATAGAACAAGCAAACAAAAATCAGTAAGGATATAGAAGACAGGAAGAACATGACGAACACACTTGACGTAACGGAAACACAGGATACGCTGCACCTAATAACTGCAGCATACCTACCTGCCGCACCTAGTAACCGCAGCGTACCTACCTGCCGCACCTAGTAACCGCAGAGTACCTACCTGCCGCACCTAGTAACCGCAGAGTACCTACCTGCCGCACCTAGTAACCGCAGAGTACCTACCTGCCGCACCTAGTAACCGCAGCGCACCTACCTGCCTCACCTAGTAACCGCAGCGCACCTACCTGCCGCACCTAGTAACCGCAGCGCACCTACCTGCCGCACCTAGTAACCGCAGCGCACCTACCTGCCGCACCTAGTAACCGCAGCGCACCTACCTGCCGCACCTAGTAACCGCAGAGCACCTACCTGCCGCACCTAGTAACCGCAGAGCACCTACCTGCCGCACCTAGTAACCGCAGCGCACCTACCTGCCGCGCCTAGTAACCGCAGCGCACCTACCTGCCGCACCTAGTAACCGCAGCGCACCTACCTGCCGCAACTAGTAACTGCAGAGTACCTACCTCCTGCAACTAGTAACTGCAGAGTACCTACCTGCCGCAACTAGTAACTGCAGAGTACCTACCTCCTGCAACTAGTAACTGCAGAGTACCTACCTGCCGCAACTAGTAACTGCAGAGTACCTACCTCCTGCAACTAGTAACTGCAGCGCACCTACCTGCCGCAACTAGTAACTGCAGCGCACCTACCTGCCGCACCTAGTAACTGCAGAGTACCTACCTGCCGCACCTAGTAACTGCAGAGTACCTACCTGCCGCACCTAGTAACTGCAGAGTACCTACCTGCCGCACCTAGTAACTGCAGCGCACCTACCTGCCGCACCTAGTAACTGCAGAGTACCTACCTGCCGCACCTAGTAACTGCAGAGTACCTACCTGCCGCACCTAGTAACTGCAGCGCACCTACCTGCCGCACCTAGTAACTGCAGAGTACCTACCTGCCGCACCTAGTAACTGCAGAGTACCTACCTGCTGCACCTAGTAACTGCGGCGTACCTACCTGCTGCACCTAGTAACTGCAGAGTACCTACCTGCTGCACCTAGTAACTGCAGCGCACCTACCTTTAAAGGCTTTTCAAGAACATACAGAGCATTTTCAAAAACTGACCATGTGCTGGGAAATCAAATAAGTCTCAATTTAAAAGGATTGTAATCATAAAAATGTCCTCTGACTATATTTCAGTTATGTTCAAAATTAATTTTAAAAAGGTAATTGGAAAATCTTATGTGGTTAGAAGTAACGAAATATAGTTTTAAATATCCCTTGGATCAAAAAAAATAAATCACAATGGTATTTAGAAAATATTTTTCACTGAAGGCTAACAAAACACTACATATTAAAATTATAAAATGCACTTTGCAAAGGAGTACTTAATATAACCTTAAATAAATAAATATTTCATATATATATATATGAAGAAAGGCTGAAAATTAATTAGCCAAACATTATCTGAAGAAGATAGCAAATAAACCTAGAGAAAAAAGAAGTAAATAATAAGGAAAAGAGCATAAATTAATGCCGCAGAAAGTAACTAACAGCGGATCAAAAAATCCAAATATTGGTTATTCGAAAGGCTAATACAATAGACTAATCACACCTGATAGAGCCAGGTGTGAGGTAATCCCAGTTACTTGGGTGGCTGGGGTGAGAGGATCGTTTGAGGCCAGGAGTTTGAGACCAGCCTAGGCCACACGGTGAGACCCCATCTCTAAAAAAAAAAATAAAAAATTAATGAGACATGGTGGCATGTGCCAGTAGTCCCATGAAGGCTGAGATGGGAGGACTGCTTGAGCCCAGGAGTTTGAGGCTGGAGTAAGCTGTGATCATGCTGCTGCACTCCAACCTGGGCAACAGAGTGAGACCCTACTTCTGAGAAAAAAAAAGAAAAAAAAGACTGACAAAAAAGGAGACAAGATTGAAATCCATGAATAAGGAGGAATCACTATAGGTCCTGCAGACATCAAATGGTATTAAGAGAATATTATGAACAACTTTTTGTTAATTATTTTAAAATTTAGATAAAATGGACCAATGTCTTAAAAAAGTTCAATTTAGCAAAGCTAACTCAAATAGAGATAGAAACTTAGAATATTCCTGTAACTATTAAAAGAAGCAGTGATAAAAAAAAAAAACTTCCTATAGAGAAAACCCCACAGAGAGCTTCATCAATGATTTCTGCCAAATATTCAATGAAGAAATTATGTCAATCTTATACAGTTTTCTCTAGATAATAGAGAAGAGAGAACTCTTCCAGATTCACTTTGTGTAAGCATAACCTTGATTCCCAAAACTGGAAAATAAGGTACAAGAAAGGAAAATTACAGACCAATCTTGTTTAACAGTATAGATGCAAAAGTTCTAAATAAAATACTATAAACAAACTCAATTCATCAAAGAACAAATGCAAAATTCGGTTTCTGCCAAGAATGCAAAGTTAGTTTAACTTTATGAAAATCTGTCATTATAATTTATTACATTGTCTTCTTAAATGAGAAAAAGATATATCTTTTCAACAGATGCAGATAAATCTGTTGATAAAATGTAATGTTTATTCATGATTAAAAATGCTAGCAAGTCAGAAAAGAAATTCCTTTTCTGATAATAAGGTATCTTGAAACGAACAGAAGTTTTGTACTTATTTTAACAAAATGTTAACAGCCTTTTTTTTTTTTTTTTTGAGGCAAGGTCTTACTCTGTTGCCTAGGCTGGAGTGCAGTGGCGTGATCACGGCTCACTGTATCCTTGACCTCCCAGGCCGAAGCAATCCTCTCACCTCAGCCCCCTGAGGGACGACAGGCATGCACCACCATGCCTGGCTAATTTGTATTTTTTGTAGAGACAAGATTTTGCCATGTTGCCCAGGCTGGTCTCAAACTCATGAGCTCAAGCCATCTGCCCTCTTCAGCTTCCCAAAGTGCTGGAATTACAAGGCGTGAGCCACTGTGTCCAGCCCACTTTTCTCTGAAATAATATGCAAGACCAAGCTACTTACCACCCCTATTTCTGGTCAGCCTGGTACTGGAGGCCCTAGCTATTTTAGTAGAGCAAGAAAAAGCAAGAAGAGATACAGGATTGGAAAAGAAGAAACAAAACTGTTCATAGGTTATAGGATGTGTACATAGAAAAACTCAAAAGTATCTTTTAAATTAATAATAGTTTAGTTATAAAAATCAATATATAAAAATAAATCTTACAAAACGTATGTAGTAACTCTAAAAGTATAACCTTAATTGAGAGACATAAGACCAAAGTAAGTGAAGAAATATACCATTTACTTTGTGATTCGGAAGTCACCATAGTACGAAGATGTCAGCTCTTCCCAAATTGATCTATAGAATCAATGCAATCTCAACCAATATCTCAAGTTTTTTTTGGTTTTTTTTTTTTTTTTTTTTTTTTTTTGAGACAGAGTCTCGCTCTGTCTCCCAGGCTGGAGTGCAGTGGCATGATCTCAGCTCACTGCAAGCTCTGCCTCCTGGGTTCATACAATTCTCCTGCCTCAGTCTCCTGAGTAGCTGGGACTACAGGCGCCCACCACCACACCCAGCGAATTTTTTTTTTTTTTTTTTAATAGAGATGGTGTTTCACCGTGTCAGCTAAGATGGTCTCGATCTCCCGACCTCGTGATCTGCCCGCCTCAGCCTCCCAGAGTGCTGGGATTACAGGTGTGAGGCACCGTGCCCAGCCAAGTATTTTGTTTTGTTTTGTTTTGTTTTGTTTTTGAGACAGAGTCTTGCTCTGTTGCCCACGCTGGAGTTGAGAGGCGCAATCTCGGCTCACTGAAACCTCTGCCTCCCGCGTTCAAGCAATTCTCCTACCTCAGCCTCCCGAGTAGCTGGATTAAAAGCGTGCGCCACCATGCCCGGCTAATTTTTGTATTTTTAGTAGACATGGGGTTTCACTATGTTGGCCAGGCTGGTCTCAAACTCCTGACCTCAAAGGGTCCGCCTGCCTTGGCCTCCCAAAGGGCTGGGATTACAGGTGTGAGCCACCACGCCCGGCCTATATCTCAACCTTTAGTTTTGTGTGTGTGTGGCAAGTGGGTGTGAGGAGTGGAACTTGACAAACCTACTCTGAAATCCATATGAAAAGGTAAAGAAGAGAATAAGAACAGCCAGGATGCCCTTGAAGAAGGACAAGACTAGTAGTGCAGGGTTTGCCTTATCAGATTCTTGTCAAGAATTATTATAAAGCTATATTAAAAAGACAGTGGTATTGGTGTAGGTTGGACAGATACTGTTGGAATGGAGTTGAAAACCCATAGATCTACACATACCTAGAAACTTGATTTTCACAGAGATGGCACTGTAGAGCAGTGGGGAAGTGACAGTCTTTTCAGTAAATGGTGCTGAGACAACTGGGTATCCACATGGTACAGAAATGAAATTGGGCTTCTA
Source organism: Pan paniscus (assembly GCF_029289425.2). NCBI lineage: Eukaryota > Metazoa > Chordata > Mammalia > Primates > Hominidae > Pan > Pan paniscus. The sequence continues at coordinate 17,728,439 of NC_073254.2, forward strand.
CCTTACACCATACCAAAAAATCAGCTCCAGGTTGATTACTGACAGAAATGTGAAAGATAAAATTATAAAGCTATTGGAAAATATAGGAGAATTTGTCCATATCCTCGGGGTAGGGGATCCTCAACAGTATACAAAAGCATTAGCTGTAGTGGTAAGAATTGATAAATTTTAACATTTATAACATTTTAAATGAATGTTTAAAACGAATTTATAAACGAATTCATTGTAAAATTCTATAAATTATTTATAAATAAATTTATACATTTATAAATTTAGAAGATTTTTAAATGAATGTATACATTCATTTTAAAACTTTTATTCATCAAAATAAACCATTAAGAGAATGGAGGCAGGGCGTGGTGGCTCATGCCTGTAATCCCAGCATTTTGGGAGGTTGAGGTGGGAGGATTGCTTGAGGCCAGGAGTTTGAGACTAGCCTGGGCAACATAGTGAGACCTCCTCTTTACAAATAATAATTAAGAAATTAGCTGGGCGTGGTGGTGCCCACTTGCGGTCCCAGCTACTCAGGAGGCTGAGATGAGATGACTGCTTGGGCCCAGGAGGCTGCGCCATTGCGCTCCAGCCTGGGTTACTGAATGAGACCCCATCTCCAATAAATAAATAAATAAATAAACCAGTCACAGAATGGGAGAAGTGCAACACACACGTAACTGACAAAGGACTTGAATACATAAAATCTAGAGAAATTGTATAAATCGGAAAGGAAAAGATATGCAACCCAGTTAAAACAGGGATGAAATAGCTGAATGGGCACTTCACCAAAGAGAATAAATACACCAAAAAAGTGCACAACTTTACTGGTAATTAGAGAAATGCAAATTAAAACCACAATAAGATAATATTATGTGTCTAAACATTGGCAAGTATGGCAAGGCTTTTCTAAACAACATGAAATAAATCCAAATAAACAGTGAAATGTGTTTATGGATGGAAAGACTTGACATACTAAAGCTGTTTATTCTCCCCAACATCATTTATAAAAGGAGTGCAATCCTAATTAAAAGCACAACCAAATTCTTTATGGAATTCAACAAGCTGACTCTTAAGTTACACAAAATGTACAAAGATAGCTAAGAAAATTCTGAAGGAGGAGATCAGAACAGTGTAGACTACAGCAAGGATAATCAAATAGATTAATAGAAAAGGTGAGTCTTTGCAGGTTGGGTTTTCCAGAAGCAGCCACTGAGTTGGAGATTGGGGTGCAAGGAAGGAGTGGGAAGCAGGAATGAGCAGAGGAAGAAGTCAGAAGGCAACGAAGCCTGACAGAGAGCTCTGGCAGCGGGGAGCACTGAGCAAATGCCCCTCAGGCTTGTCCCACGTCAGACTGAAATGGCCAAGGCTTTATCCCCTCGCCTTTCTCAGTCACTGGCTCAGAAGGGGAGTACCTGGGGCAAAGGAGTTCACAGCTGCAGGCTGTTTGTTCACTCAGCTCCTTGCAACAGGGCAGCAAATCCCTCCTTGAGGGGGAATCTGAGAGGCCCATCACTGTCTCTACCATAAAGTCCAAAATCAATCCATGTATGTTTCTTAAGCCACACACAAAATTCGCAAGGTATAAAGAAAAAGATTATTGTATATGACTTCGTGAAAATGGAAAGGTAGTCGAAAAGGAGAAATTGTGTTTAGCAAAGGATTAATATCCAGGATATTTAATAGAGTGCCTACACATAAAAAACAAAAATAGGCCGGGTGCGATGGCTCACGCCTGTAATCCCAGCACTTTGGGAGGCCGAGGCTGGTGGATCACGAGGTCAGGAGATCGAGACCATCCTGGCTAACGTGGTGAAACCCCATCTCTACTAAAAATAAAAAAATTAGCCAGGCGTGGTGGCAGGCACCTGCAGTCCCAGCTACTTGGGAGGCTGAGGCAGGAGAATGGTGTGAACCCAGGAGGCGGAGCTTGCAGTGAGCCGAGATGGAGCCACTGCACTCCAGCCTGGGTGACAAAGCGAGACTCTGTCTCAAAAAAACAAACAAAAAAACCAAAATAAAAGAAAAATAATAGACAAAGAACATAGACAATTCAAAAAAGAAACTGAACAACATACTTCAGAAAAGATATTTGGCCTTGCCAACAGAGAAAGGCAAAATGAACCCGTTACAATTTTTCATCCATTAGATTGAAATTTTTGAAAGATTAGTGATACAGTGTGTTGGTGAAAATGCAGAATAACAAGGAGTCTTCTGCAGTGTTGGTAAGAGTGGCGAAGTTTATTAGAAGGTGAGGCACCCAACAAACTCCACAAGCCCATAAGTTTGGCTGCAGTTCTACTCTCAGTAATCTATACCGCTCACGTGCACTCAAAGATGTAGTTTCCATTCTTTGCACCTTAGTTTATAAGAGTGAAAAATTAGAAACAACTCAAATATCCATAAGTAACTGCCCTAAATTATGATTCATCTAAACTACAGAATACTAATAGCCATTTAAAAGAAAGAGGTGGAAACTAACATGTAATGATATAGAAAGATCTTCAAGATTAGCTGTTAGTGAAAAAAATAAGTCACAAAACAATACTTACAGTGTGGTCCTTTTAATGTTAAAGATACATATATTTTGGCCGGGTGCAGTGGCTCATGCCTGTAATTCCAGCACTATGGGAGGCGGAGGTGTACAGATCACTTGAGGTGAGGAGTTGGAGACCAGCTGGCCAACATGGTAAAACCCCGTCTCTACTAATAATACAAAAAAGACTGGCCAGGTATGGTGGTGCATGTCCATAATCCCAGCTACTCAGGAGGCTGAGGCATGAGAATTGCTTGAACCCGGGAGGTGGAGGTTGCAGTGAGCCAAGATTGTGCCACTACACTCCATCCTGGGCAACAGAGTGAAACTGTGTCTCAAATATATATATATTTCTGGAATGTGTGTGCAAATTCCTAGAGAGAGAATAAGAGTGATATGCATCACACTCTGGATAAGGCTTACCTCTAGGGAATGGAAGAGTAGGTGCTGAAGGAATGTTTGGATGTTATTCTATGTGATTCTGCATTGTTTGAATCTTTGGGGGTTTTTTTGGTTTTCTTTTTGAGATGGTCTTACTCTGTCACCCAGGCTGGAGTGCAGTGACACAATCTGGGCTCACTACAACCTCCACCTCCCGGGTTCAAGTGATTCTCGTGCCTCAGCCTCCCGAGTAGCTGGGATTACAGGCGTGTACCACCACACCCAGCTAATTTTTTTGTACTTTTAGTAGAGATGGGGTTTCACCATGTTGGCCAGGCTGGTCTTGAACTCCTGACCTCAAGCGATCTGCTCGCCTTGGCCTCCTAGAGTGCTGGGATTACAGGCGTGAGCCACCATGCCTGGCCTGTTTGAATCTTTCAAAAGGACTTTGTACTTAACATATTTGTGTAATAAAAATAACTATAAAAAGAAAATCAATTTGATAAAATTAAAATAACAAAAATACTTTTCATATTAGGCTAAGCAGGGTGGCTCGTGCCTATAATCTCAGCACTTTGGGAGGCTGAGGTGGGTGGATTTCTTGAGGCCAGTTCAAAACCAGCAACATGGCAAAAACCGATCTCTACAAAAAATACAAAAATTAGCCAAGCGTGGTGGCGCATGCCTGTTGTCCCAGCTACACAGGAGGCTGAGGTGGCAGGCTCTCTTGAGCCTGGAGGTTGAGCCTGCACTCTAGCCTGGAGGACACAGTGAGACTCTGTCTCAAGAAAAAAAACAACAAAAAACCCTTTTCATGTTAATTAAAAACAATAAACATACAGGTGGGTGAGGTGGCTCATGCCTGTAATCCCAGCTCTTTGGGAGGACAAGCTGGGAGGATTGCTTGAGCCCAGGAGTTGGAGGTTTCAGTGAGCTATGACCATGCCACTGCACTCCTGCCTGGGCGACAGAGGGAGATTCGATCTCTAAAAATAAACATACAAAGAGACAAAAACAATATATAGAATGCTACAAAGTGTGAACATAATTAATACCCTCTGTCATTCTCCCCTAGATCATGCATGTATTCATTTAGCTAGTATTTTTGACCACTTATTTATATAGCAGACAATCTGTTAACAGCAAAATACAAATAAAACTAGGAAAAAAAAAACTTGAAGGAAAAATACCAAAGTGTTAACATTTTATCTTTGGGTGTAGGGCAAAACTATGGATAGGTTTTAAGAATATATAATTTTCTATGTTTTCTATAATGAGGATTATTGCTCCTATAAGGAAAAAGTTTTTTACTGTGGCAAAATATACTTAACATAAAATTCTCTATTTTAACCATTTTTAAGTGAACAATCCAGTGGCATTAAGTACATTCATAATGTTGTACGGCCATTACCACTATCTATATCTAGAACTTTTTTATCATCCCAAACTGAAACTCTGTACCTGCTAAACGGTAACTCCCCATTCCTCCCTCTCCCAGCCCCTGGTAGCTTCTATTCTGTTTTCTGTCTCTGAATTCTAGGTAGCTCCTAGCAAAAGGATCACACAATGTATTTCCTTTGGAGTCTGGCATATTTCACTTAGCATAATGTTTTCAAGGTTCATCTGTTTCATAGCATGTATCAGAATTTCATTCCTTTTATGGCTGAATAACATTCCATCATATGGATATACAGGTTGAACATCCCTAAACCCAAAATCCAAAATTCAAAATCCTCCAAAATCTGAAACGTTTTGAGTGCCAGCATGATGCCACAAGTGGAAAATACCACACCTGACACCTCTGCTTTCTGATAGTTCAGTATCCTCAAACTTTGTTTCATGCACAAAATTATTAAAATATGGTATAAAGTGACCTTCAGGCTATGTGTATAAGGTGCATATGAAACACAAATAAACTTCATGTTTAGACTTAGGTCCTCTCCCCACGATCTGTCATTCTGTACATGCAAATATTCCCAAATTGGAAACAATCCAAAATCCAAAACACTTCTAATCCCAAGCATTTTGGATAAGGGATACTACACCTGCACCATATTTTGAGTTCCTGCCTTCAGTTCTTTGGGGTATATATATCCGGGTGTGGAATTGCTAGATCATATGGTAATTCTATGTATAACTTTTTTTTTTTTTCTGAGACAGAGTCTCCCTCTGTCGCCCAGGCTGGAATGCAGTGGCACCATCTCGGCTCACTGCAACCTCCACCTCCCGGGTTCAAGTGATTCTCCTGCCTCACCTTCCCGAGTAGCTGGGATTACAGGCATACACCACCACGCCCGGCTAGTTTTTTGTATTTTTAGTAGAGATGGGGTGGTTTCACCATGTTGTCCAGGCTGGTCTCAAACTCCTAACCTCAGGTGATCTGAGGTTCCAAAGTGCTGGGATTACAGGCGTGAGCTCCCATGCCCGGCCATGTTTAACTTTTAAGTACTGTTAAAATTGTTTTACACGGTAGCTACACCATTTTATATTCCCCACCAGCAATGCACAAGGATTCTAATTTCTCCACCATCTTACCAACACTTTTTATTTATCATTTTTATATTATAGTCACTCTAAGGAGTGTGAAAGTGTACCTCATGGTGGTTTTGACTTGCATTTCCCTATGACTCATGATGTTGAGCATCTTCATGGCTTATTGGCCATTTGTATATCTTCTATGGAGAAACTGCTATTCAAGTTCTTTGCCCATTTTTGAATTGGGTTGTTTGTTTTTTGTTGTTGAGTTGTAGGATTTTTTTTTTTTATGTTCTGGATTTCATCCGTTTTCAGATATATATTGTTTGCAACTTTTTCCCCATTATTTTATTTTATTTATTTATTTTTTTATTTTATTTATTTATTTTTTTTTGGAGACAGAATCTTGCTCTGTCGCCACCCAGACTGGAGTGCAGTGGCAGAATGTTGGTTCACTGCAACCTCTGCCTCCCAGGTTCAAGAGATAACTCCTGCCTCAGCCTCCCGAGTAGCTGGGACTACAGGCACACACCACCATGCCTGGTTAGTTTTTGTATTTTTAGTAGAGACAAGGTTTCACCATGTTGGCCTGGCTGGTCTCGAACTCCTGACCTCATGGGATCCACCTGCCTTGGCCTCCCAAAGTATTTTTTCCTTATTCTGTAGGTTATCTTTTTACTCTTTTCATAGTATCCTTTGATGCACAGAAGCTTTTAATTCTGATGTATTATTTTTACTCTTTACTTTTGTTTGTGCTTTTGTGTCATAACCAAGAAATCGCTGCCAAGTCCAATGTCATGAAGCTTTTTCCCTGTGTTTTCTTCTAAGAATTTTTGTGGCACTAGCCCTTAAATTAAAGTCTTTGATCCATTGTGAGTTAATTTTTATATGGTATGAAATAAGGGTCCAACTTCATTATTTCATGTGTGTATATTCAGTTTTCCCCCATCGAATGCTCTTGGCAACCTTGTCAAAAATCAACTGGCCATTTATAGGAGGGTTTATTCCTAGGCTTTCCATTCTGCCCCACTGGCATATGTGCCTGTCTTTATGCCAGTACTACACTGTTTTGAATACTGTAGCTTTGTAGTAAGTTTTGAAATCAGGAAGTGTGAGTCCTACAACCTTGTTCTTTTTAAAGATCATTTTGGCTATTTGGGAAAAACATTAATTTTAAAAAATTACTACTTGTAAGATCTGTGTGAAATTTCTACCTTCTGAAAATATGAATTCTTCTTGTTAAAATTTTCTGGGACTCTATTTCCTGCTGTTCACTAAAGTGCGTATTTATGCTCTTAATTATAGAAAGAGTATTCAAACGAAAATGCAGTTGTGAAGAGAATGCAGTCTCTTCAACTTGATTGTGTGGCAGTACCTTCAAGCCGGTCAAATTCAGGTAAATGACACTATGGTCAAAATCTATTCATTTATTTGTTTGGTTACTCATTCACTCCACTCTCTAAAAGACTATTCAGGACCATATGGGAAACAGAAGAAACTGTAAAAGTGAACACCTGCCTTACAGGAATTTATAATAATATTCCAGAGTCAAGTTACATGTATTTGAAATATGAAGTAACAGTGTGCTCACCAGTCATAGAGTGTTCTGAACAAAAGGCCTAATATATCTGATGGGGAGAAGTGACGGTTCAGAAGAAGGAAGGGGACATATGTGAGAGCAAAGTCCCTGAGGAGCTCGGAGTGACTTACAGCCAGGATACAAGCAGAGAGGCTGGTCTCAGGTCAAGTAGGGATACTTTTTTCACTGTAACAAAAGGGATGGCAGAGTATAGGATACTGAAGCCCCTTAGCTACCTGATCTGTGGCTAATTACTTAACCTCTTCTAAACTTCACCCATCAAATCATAATTGCTCCTCCTCTCATAGGGCTCTTCAAGAATGAAAGAATTCATGGGACATGCTTAGGACAGAGCTGCTGCAGATCTTTTTTTTTTTTGGAGACAGAGTCTGTCACCCTGGCTGGAGTGCAGTAGTGTGATCTTGGCTCACTACAACCTCCGCCTTTCAGGTTCAAGCGATTCTTCTGCCTCAGCCTCCCAAGCAGCAGGGATTACAGGCATGCACCACCATGCCCGGCTAATTTTTGTATTTTCAGTAGAGATGGGGTTTCACCATGTTGGCCAGGCTGGTCTCGAACTCCCGACCTCAGGTGATCCGTCCGCCTCAGCCTCCCAGCGTGCTAGGATTACAGGCGTGAGCCACGGCACCCAGCCACAGATCTTATTTTCCACCTGAATTGCTCCAAGGAGACAACCACCTTCTCTGCTCCAAACCAAGTCCCTTTTTTCCTTGATCATCCCTGCAACAGCCGCTTTTCTCTTGCTTGCTATAATTTTCCTAGTACTCTCTCACTGCCAGCAAGGAGCTCCTATTATTATTTGTAAAGCTTGTGGGAAGAGGACCATCTCCTAAATGCTTTGGACTGGTCTCGTACTTGTTTTCTGTGTGTTACTTTGAGATACAGATTCATGACGGTGCTCAGATTTTATTTTACTTTTTAATGTTTCATGACACCCATTCTAATGTTGATCATTTCTTCTCAGCCACAGAACAGCCTGGTTCACTGCACAGTTCCCAGGGACTTGGGATGGGTCCTGTGGAGGAGTCCTGGTTTGCCCCCTCCCTGGAGCACCCACAAGAAGAGAATGAGCCCAGCCTGCAGAGTAAACTCCAAGACGAAGCCAACTACCATCTTTATGGCAGCCGCATGGACAGGCAGACGAAACAGCAGCCCAGACAGAATGTGGCTTACAACAGAGAGGAGGAAAGGAGACGCAGGGTCTCCCATGACCCTTTTGCACAGCAAAGACCTTACGAGAATTTTCAGAATACGGAGGGAAAAGGCACTGCTTATTCCAGTGCAGCCAGTCATGGTAATGCAGTGCACCAGCCCTCAGGGCTCACCAGCCAACCTCAAGTACTGTATCAGAACAATGGATTATATAGCTCACATGGCTTTGGAACAAGACCACTGGATCCAGGAACAGCAGGTCCCAGAGTTTGGTACAGGCCAATTCCAAGTCATATGCCTAGTCTGCATAATATCCCAGTGCCTGAGACCAACTATCTAGGAAATACACCCACCATGCCATTCGGCTCCTTGCCACCAACAGGTAAATGGGTCTTCGATAGTCACAATCTTGTCTTTTTTTATTTTTCAGAAAATAAAGCAACCAAGCAGCTCTATTATAGATTGTGGGTTACAGTGGGGACAGAGGGCATCATCAGCTGCCAGATGCAAATTGCCCCTGTGGAGTGGACCCTACCAGACCACTTGGTCTGGGAGTATTTCATCTGGGGCTAGGATTCATCACAGATGCCCGCAAGCATCGGGTTACAGGTCCTTGTGACTGGCAGGCATCTTTGACTCTAACCTGGAGTGCATAGTAGTCCTATTTCACCCAATCTCTGATAAATGGGAAGTTACCTGCTTATTTGCTTTTACCTTGCTTGCTACTTTTTGAAGGTAAGAAATCAGTCTTGGATATTTTTGTTTCTGACCTTATATAGCTCAAAGACTACCATTAGTGATGAAAAATTTTCTTTTAACTCCCATATCTCTATCAGGTGAAGTAAAAGGTAGGTGATAGTAGTTACTGGCAGTCTAGAATGGAAGTGAGTTAATGTAATATCCAGCATTTTTATCAAATAATACTCACCAACATCACCTTAACTACCTGAACAGCATCTACCAATGATACCCACAGGTGTCCTGGAGATCTTGAAATCATCTCAGGTAGAGGAAGCTTTCAGAACCACAGAGCTTAGTTACATTTTCTTTCAAAAGGCCAAATTCTCCAAAAACGTCCTATGCAAACATCCTCGATTTCTTCCATAGGTTTTATGATAAGATCTGTAGAATGCAAAATATTGGATTAGACATTAAGCAGTATCCAAGTCATGTATAATCCTATGAGCAGAATGTCCTTTTGTTTCCTTCATGTTGGGGATAAAATTTTTTATTAGTATTGCCATATCATTTTATTCATTCATGATTAAGTCAATAAAAATTTCAGCTGGGGCCATGGTTGGCCAGGCGTGGTGGCTTATGCCTGTAATCTCAGCACTTTGGGAGGCTGAGGTGAGTGGATCACTTGAGGCCAGGAGTTCGAGACCAGCCTGGCTAACATGGTGAAACCCTGTCTCTACTAAATAATACAAAAATTAGCCAGGCGTGGTGGCGCATGCCTTTAGCCCCAGCTACTAGGGAGGCTGAGGCAGGAGAATCACTTGAACCCTGGAGACAGACGTTGCAGTGAGCTGAGATCATGCCACTGCACTCCAGCCTGGGCAACAGAGTGAGATTGTGTCTCGAAAAAAAAAAAAAAAATTCCACTGGCTGGGCACAGTGGCTCACGCCTGTAATTCCAGCACTTTGGGAGGCCGAGGTGGGAAGATCACGAGGTCAGGAGATTGAGACCATCCTGGCTAACACGGTGAAACCCCGTCTCTACTAAAAATACAAAAAAAAAAAAAAAAAAAAAAAATAGCTGGGCATAGTGGCGTGCGCCTGTAATCCCAGCTACTCGGGAGGGTGAGGCAGGAGAATCACTTGAACCCGGGAGGCAGAGGTTGCAGTAAGCCGAGATCGCACCACTGCACTCCAGCCTGGGTGACAGAGCGAGACTCTGTCGCAAAAAAAAAAAAAAAAAAAAAAAAATTCCAAAACTCTTCCCACTTTGTGACGTGCAGTTCTCCAGGCACTGGAGCTATAACTGAACAAACAGCCTGAGTCCCTTCCCTCACACAGTTTAAATCCTAGTGGACAGAAGGCAGACCCTAAACCAATATTTAATGTGTCATTTTTTATCTTTTTTCTACATGAGCAACCCAAATACACCCGTTTAGTGCCAGAAATCTCTTTGTGTTTTCACCTCGCTCTGGTTCCTGGTTCTGCCAGTGACAGATGTACAGGGATGCAGCTTCTTCAGGATTCTGAGATGCTTTCAGTGGGGAAGGGGCCCTTGGATCTACAATAAATAATAGAGTTTTCTGTGTTTCTGCTCCCAAAGATGATCCTGCCAGGTACTAAGCTAGTAAATGAACACGCTGAGTTTCTCCTTGCAAATTTAAACAAGTCCTCTGCTTGCTTTTATCATCAAAAAGTCCTAACTCTATACCAAAATGTGAGTTTTCTAATTTGCCATACCATAGAAGAAGGGTGTGTATGCAGTAAGTACAAAAGGAAAATAAATGTCTTCCTTTCAGTGAAAGAGCTCTCAGACCCACTGCTTTTTATTCACTGTGCTGCTTGAAGTGAGGTTAGAAAAGGAAAGCTCACTGGGCTAAGAGTCAGGAGACCCAGGTCTAGTCCTGCTTGTGCCGGTCACTATATGGGTGACTTTGGGAAAGTCATTTGCCTCTCCAGAGTTCATTCTCCTCAATTATAAATGAAAATGTTACAACTGAAAATTTATATATTGTAAGCTCTAGTATGTTTCTAATATTGCATTAGTTTCTCCACTTCATAACTTTCATGGTTTTTCCAGTGGCCAGATTTGGGCAGAAAGCACTGATTCAAGAACACAAATTTCCAAGTAGAGAGGTGCAGGGTAAATAAACCTCCATGTAAGCCCGCGGTGAGCGCAGACTGTGAGTGACGAACACAGTGTCAGTGTAAGCTGGAGGTGGTGGGCCAGGAGGATTAAACAGGGTAAGGCAGCTTAGCACTGTGCCTGACGATGCGCAGAGTAAGTGCTCAGTAAACAGTAGCTGCTATTATTAGCACTGTTATTATCATTGTCAACAAAGAACACCTAGACAGCCTTGAGCACTGGAAGGCACCTCAGAGACTGTCACAGGGGTTCCTTGCTAGGATTCCAAGGACCCCAGTTTCAGCAGCTTCACGAACACCCTGAATTGCACACAGATGGCGTGTGTGCGCACATCCTATATTTCTTACACCTTTCAGTAGAGAGGGTCCCTAGTTTCCTTGGCTTCCTCAGAGAAAATGTAACAAATGAGCACGGTGCCTGGTCCAGAGGGCGGCCTACCTTAGGGCCAGGTGTGCTGACGGAGGTACCTTGAGCTGATACTCATTTCCCTCCCTCCTCAGAACTGTCTTCTCAACCACCTTCTCTCTCCTACAAAGATATGCCAAGTGCTCTTTAGGGACAGTACCGACACTTGACAAATTCAGCTCAGCATGAATGTCATTGAGCCCATGCCCCGTACCAAGGCCCAGGCTAGCGAGTGTAAGGAATACAAAAACAAGTGGGTGTGGTCGCTGCCCTTGGGACTCACATTCTAGTGGAGAAGTCAAACAGACCCAGCTCGGATACAGAGCTGCGCAGGGCAGAGTGCTGAGTCTAGGATTACAGTGCAGGCTCATGGAAGGAGGTGGAATTTGTGCTGGGCCTATGTCAGAAACTCACAAGCAGGGAGAAGCACGTGGGGAGGTCAGCAGTCCAGGCAGAGGCAGGAGCATCATGTCAGCAGATCAGTGGGAAATCTGGTGGGACTGGAGTCTCTGGAGTGGAGACAGGGAGGAAACAGTGAAAGGAAGATCAGAGACAAGAGGGTAGTGCAGAGCTGTGGCTAGCTTCTGAATACTGAACCTGAGAGGTTTGAGTTTATCAGGTAAAGGAGGAGGACCCTTCACAGATGTTGTTCAGAGTCGTGGGATCCCGCTGGGAAGTGTGGCTGAGCTTTGCTGTGTTGTTCATCCACTTCTGTTTTCTGACTTGGTGTTAGCCACATTTTTTTATGGTAAAATTCAAAAACATAAAATTTACCATTTTAACCATTTTTACAGTGGCATTATCTAACATTCACATTGTTATGCAACCATCACCACCATCTATCTATATAACTGTTTTAATCTTGCAAAACTAAAACTCTGTATCCATTAAACACCAACTCCCCAGCTCCCCTCCCAGCCCCGGACAACCACCATTCTACTCTCTGTTTCTGTGACTCTGACTATTCTAGATACCTCATATGAGTGGAATCGTGCAGTATTTTTCTTTGTGGCTGGCTTCATTCACTTAGGAAATGTCCTCAAGCTTCATGCATGTTGTAGCATGTGATGTGATTCCCTTCCTTTTCAAGGCTGACGATTCCATTGTGTAGCCAGACCACAGTTGGGTTATCCACTCATCTGCTCATGGGTGCTTGGCTTACTTCCACCTTTTGGCTATTGTGAATGATGCTGCAATGAACACGTGGGTAGAAATATTTCTTCAAGACCCTGTTTTAGTTCTTTTGGGTATATACTCAGAAACGGAATTGCTGGATCATATGGTAATTCTATCTTTAATTTTTTTGAAGAATCACAATTTTTTTTTTTTTTTTTTTGAGACAGACTCACTCTATCACCAGGCTGGAGTGCAGTGGCACGATCTTGGCTCACTGCAAGCTCCGCCTCCTGGGTTCAAGTGATTCTCCTGCCTCAGCCTCCTGAGTAGCTGGGATTACAGGCGCCCACCACCACGCCTGGCTAATTTTTGTATTTTTAGTAGAGAAGGGGTTTCACCATGTTGGCCAGGCTGGTCTCAAACTCCTGACCTCAGGTGATCACCTGCATCAGCCTCCCAAAGTGCTGGGATCACAGGTGTGAGCCACCACGCCTGGCCCACTATACTCTTTATAGCAGCGGCTGCACCATTTCACATTCCCACCAGCAGTGCACAAGGGCTTCATTTTTTCCACATCTTTGTCAATATGCGTTATTTCTGTCTTTTTTTTTTTTTAATCGTAGGCATCCTAATGGGTATGAGGTGGTTTAGCCAGATTTTAAAGAAGAAAAGTTTAAAGGGTGGCATAGGATAATTAACTTAATGTTTGGCATAAAGCCCTGCTTTTTTGCCATGCTGTATTTTTTTCTCTTGATCTAGAATTACTTACCTGTGTGTTTCTCTCTATTCAGATGAATCTATAAAATATACCATATACAATAGTACTGGCATTCAGATTGGAGCCTACAATTATATGGAGATTGGTGGGACGAGTTCATCACTACTAGACAGCACAAATACGAACTTCAAAGAAGAGCCAGCTGCTAAGTACCAAGCTATCTTTGGTAAGATACCCTGGAAGGACTCAACGCCTAGCAACCTTGAACTTTCTTACTTGTGAGAAGGACATAGTGGAATCTTAAAATTTCTTTGATAATTCTTCTTGAAAGTTTTCTCATGTTACTTCTGCAAAATATCTTTGTAATTTCCATATAATTCCTTTGTCATTTATTTATTTTTAATATGGAGATAATCACAGTATTTAATTTATGGATTTGTTGTGAAAATTAAATGAGTTGATATGTATAAAAAGCTTAGAACACTGCCTGGCACATAGTAAGTTCTACAAAAAGTGTTAAACTTTCATCATTATCATCATCAGTATTACTTCTCAGACCCGGAAGAAATAGCTGTGTCAGGCCCTCATCGAAGGAGATCCTGTAAAAGATAGAAGACTGTGCCCTCCACAGCACTTCTGTAATAAAATCAAGAGGGCTATCTCTTATAGGGTTCTATGGTGCAGCCCATAATGCTAATCCCAAAGTACAGTCTGGAAAAAGTCGTGAGGCCAAAACGACTTGATTAAGAACTCAGCTTTCTAATTAACCATGGGATTGGCGCTTTTTTTTTTTTTTTCTGTAAAGGAACCAATAGTAAATGTTGGGCCCTGCTGGCTTTGAGGTCTCTTGGAACTACTCACCTCTCTTATTGTAGTGCAAAAGCAACCACAGACAATATGTACATGAATGAGCATGGCTGTGTTCCAATAAAAGTTGATTTACAAATGCTGGCAGGAGTCAGATTTGGCCCACAGGCCATAGTTGGCCAACCCCTGGTCTAACCCATTTGAAGGACAGCTTTTAAAATACCTAGAACAGAACTTGCGAATGGTCAGGGGCACCTGTGAGAATCTAATGAAACCCAGGATCTACCCCCTACAGAAATATTGACAAAATTTGGAAAATATCTTGGGAAGTTCTTGGACTGCTGACAATCTATAAGATACGGATAGAGAGAGAGCCACATCACAGAGGGCTGAGGAAAGAAGAGAGGTGGAAAGGAAGAATGAAATGTTCTCTTCCTTATATTCTGTTTAATGAGGTAGTGTGGGGATTAAGGAATTTTTTTTGTTGTGGTGGTTGTACATTTTTGTTTCCTTTTATTATTTTTATGAAGGGCGAAGGGAAGGAACCAGTAGAAGGAGAGAGGTTATGGCTATTGGAGAGAGGTTATGGCTATTGGAGAAGAGGCAATGTCGGTCGGCAGTGGGGTGGAGTAAAGGAGGGGAAGGGTCCAAAAACAGACCTTGAAGAGTATAGTTACCTCGTCGCTTGAAAGACAGGGAAGGCTTTGTAACTGAATGGGTTCACGCCTGCTGGACAATTCCTTGATTAAGTAAGAGGAAAGTGAACTGTTGGGCTGGGGTGGTGGTCAGGAGTTGAGCAGCTTGAACTCTGGCCAGATGTAAGTGGAGAATGTCTAAAAGGAACAAAAATGGTGGTTTTCCCTTTACATCCAGGAAGGTCGAATACTAACAGGGTCACTGGCTAAGATTGACTAGAACACCCGACCTCGTAGCCACACAGGGGTTTTGTTCACAGAGCCATCAGCTGTGGCCCAGGGATGTGTCTACTAGGAGGAAGGAATGCCTTATTCTTTTTTGTTTTGTTTTTGAGACAACATCCTGCTCTGTGGCCCAGGCTGAAGTACAGTGGCACAATCGTGGCTCACTGCAGCCTCGAACTCCTGAGTTCAAGTGATCCTCCTGTCTCAGCCTCCTCAGTAACTGGGACTACAGGCATGTGCCACCATACCCAGCTAATTAAAAAAAAATTTTTTTTTTGGTAGAGACAGGTTCTTGCTGTGTTGCCCAGGACTGGTCTAGAACTCCCGGGTTCAAGTGATCCTCCTGCCTTGGCCTCCCAAAGTGTTGGGATTATAGGCATGAGCCACCACGCCAGGCCGGGAATGCCCTATTCTAATTCACATAAAGACTCCATGTGGGCTAGCAGGCATGTGAAATGTCTGCCGGTGCATCAACAGCTATATAACTAAGAAGTTATCTTTTTCACTGTCTTCTGGTACTCTTCATTTCACTTGGGTTTTTTAGCAATTCAGGAAGCCGGAATGTTTGAATGGGTTTTAGCTTGATACCTTCTTCTCTTTCCCATTTGGCAGATAATACCACTAGTCTGACGGATAAACACCTGGACCCAATCAGGGAAAATCTGGGAAAGCACTGGAAAAACTGTGCCCGTAAACTGGGCTTCACACAATCTCAGATTGATGAAATTGACCATGACTATGAGCGAGATGGACTAAAAGAAAAGGTTTACCAGATGCTCCAAAAGTGGGTGATGAGGGAAGGCATTAAAGGAGCCACAGTGGGGAAGCTGGCCCAGGCGCTCCACCAGTGTTCCAGGATCGACCTTCTGAGCAGCTTGATTTACGTCAGCCAGAACTAACCCTGGATGGGCTACGGCAGCTGAAGTGGACGCCTCACTTAGTGAATAACCCCAGAAAGTTGGCTGCCTCAGAGCATTCAGAATTCTGTCCTCACTGATAGGGGTTCTGTGTCTGCAGAAATATTGTTTCCTGTACTTCATAGCTGGAGAATGGGGAAAGAAATCTGCAGCAAAGGGGTCTCACTCTGTTGCCAGGCTGGTCTCAAACTTCTGGACTCAAGTGATCCTCCCGCCTCGGCCTTCCAAAGTGCTGGGATATCAGGCACTGAGCCACTGCGCCCAGCCAACAATCCGCTCTGAGGAAAGCGTAAGCAGGAAGACCTCTTAATGGCGTAGCACCAATAAAAAAGTGACTCCTAGTTGTGTTTGGAAAGGGAGAGAAGAGATGTCTGAGGAAGGTCATGTTCTTTCAGCTTATGGCATTTCCTAGAGTTTTGTTGAAGCAAGAAGAAAAACTCAGAGAACATAAAATCACCTTTTAAAATTGTGTGCTTTCTTCTTCACGTAGGCTCCTGTTAAAAACAAAGTGCAGTCAAATTCTAAGCCCTGTTCAGAGACTTCGTGGATCACAGCTGCAGCTCACTGCCACATCACAGGGTCCGTTAACGTTAATATTCAATACTCTATCAGTCACTGTAGGCTCTAAGAACCACGTGCAGTCTTCAGCCCATTAAATTATCGATTATTTTTTAATTAATTGAATTTATATTGAGTTTTCAAATTAACTGAATGGATTTAAAGGGGTACCAAGGAGGGGGGAAACATCAGAATTTCCCAGGCAGTTGTTGCAAGGAATTGCTACTAACTGTGACTACAACAGAAATTCTTGATTGACTTTTAAAGTTATTTCCTGGCATTCTGGTACCTTCACCCAGCCTGGGTGCCCTGGAGAGGGAACAGGAAATGCTGATCTCTACCCCTGGGTGAGACCAGAACCTCAGGGCTGATACTGTTGAGTGGCTTCCTCGGTTTACTCTGTGTACTGTGAAAGTATTTTCATATTTTTTCTGTGGTGAAAAAGGACAGCTTCTGAGTGTGGTAATTGTGCCTCTAGCACCTAACCTTTCAAAGCCCACCTGAAACCTGGGGGTGGATGAAAGAACTAGAATAGAAGACTGAAGCTGGGTAGGCCGCTCAGTGTCTCCACTGGCATTTTGCTAAACCGACAAGGAAGGCTGTGTGCTTAGCTCTCCCCAGAGGGAGGGCGAGAAGGGTGTGGTGATGGTCAATCTGGCTGTCGGAACAGATTCTGGTGTCTTGGGCTGATAACAGTGTTGTTGATTCTGATTGTGAATCCCCTCAACTCTAGCAGACACATACACACCCCTGAAATGGGGCTGCAGAGCAGACTGTCTCAGCCTTGCCACTGTTGGCATCTCGGGCTGGGTAATTCTCTGTTGTGGGGACTGTCCTGTGCCTTGTAGGATGTTTAGCAGCATCCCTGCCCCCACCTACTAGATGCCAGGGGCACTGTTCTCCCCCCCCCCCCCCCGCCCCCAGTTGTGACAATAGTCTCTAAACATTGTCAAATGGTCCAAGGAAAGGGGAAAATTGCCCCGGTTGAGAAGAGCACTGCTGTAAAGTAATGAGCCTCGGCTCTCCTGTCTGCACCTGTACGGTTACTACTTGGCCACCACGCAGCCTTGGCTCCTACAGCCCAAAAGGGAGAATGGAGGGAGGCTCCAGGCTTTGCTGGAGGGGCCTGGGTGAGTTCTGTTTGCTCCTTGTACCACCATCCAAATGGTGTTCTCAAATCTCTTAGATTCCAAAGAGGTTGAATAATTAATGTTCAAAGGCAAGAGGGCAAGGCATTTTTTAACACACTTTTTAAAATAAAATTTTATACCACAACTTTAGGCTATTGATGTGATGTGTCACTGGGACAGATGCGGATTCTCCATGGTGCCTCTGCCACTGAGGCCGCATTTCCTGAGCATAATCCCCTTTTACCCTCCTGCTGCCAAGCAGCAGATGGGATGCTGATGGTAAGAACACCTCCCTGCCAGTGCATTTTGGCGCTCAGGATGAGAGGCCTGCAGCACTGCTGTCCCTGCGCCTGGCTCTGGGGCCTTCCCTTCACCCCCACTCTCTCAGCACCATGGTGAGAAGAACCAAGTTTGCCTGTGAGGAGTTACATACAAGGCCCAAGCTCCACATGAACACTGCTGTTAATGGGCAGAGCCAGTGACGACACAGACCAGCAAAGGAGAACCGAGACTGTCCACACTTGGTTCGGAAACAAATATTCACACCCTAGGTTATTGCTGGTAATGGAGACCTACTTCCAGCTCCCACAGTCCTGCTTGGTAGATTTTCTACTTGTTGCTACAATCATCATCTTTGCTTTGGGTCTGTCACGTGAGGTTAGGGTTTCAGGAATAAAATGTTTAATAAATCACAAAATATTTTAGGCAGCATTTTGATGTACATTTTAATGTGTGGTATTTATGAAAGGGAAGGGGTTTTCTAATTATAATAAAGGCATAAATAGTGTAAATATTCAAGATTTTAGAAGCAGCTGATTTCGGAGAAATCACTGAAAGGTTAATGCTACTACAGTGATCTTTACAATATGTAATAATCCAAGTATACGACCAGGTATAGTGGCTCATGCCTGTAATCCCAGCACTTTGGGAGGCCAAGCTGGGAGGATCGCTTGAGGCCATGAGTTCGAGACCAGTGTGGACAATACAGCAAGACCCTATCTCCACAAAAACATTAAAAAATACTAGCCAGGTGTGGTGGTGTATGCCTGTAGTCCTAGCTTCTTGGGAGGGTAAGGTGGGAGGATCACTTGAGCCCAGGAGTTTGAGGCTGTGGGGAGCTGTGATCACACCGTGCCTCAATAATAATAGCAATCATCATCATCCAAGTATAGAGTCCTGAAATTGAGAGCCCAAAACTCCCCTCTGCCCCTTCTCAGCTGTGTTACCCAGGCCTTGCTTCCTAACCTTTCGCCATCATTATCCAAATATAGAGTCCTGAAATTGAGCGGCTCAAAACTCCCCTCTGCCCCTTCTCAGCTGTGTTACCCAGGCCTTGCTTCCTAACCTTTCGCCGTCATTATCCAAGTATAGAGTCCTGAAATTGAGCAGCTCAAAATTACTTTTCAGCTGTGTTACCTAGGGCTTGCTTCCTAACCTTTCTTAGCCTCAGTTGCCTCATCTATAAATGAAGAGTGCAATAGCACAGAAGGCTGATGTGAAGATTAAAGAAATATGATGCATCGTAAGGTGCCTGGCACAAAAATGGCAGTTTTTTTAAACTGTACAATCTTGCTATATATAAAGAACTGGTTGTCAGGTATGTTACTTAAAAATAGTGACACCACGCTGGACGCGGTGGCGCACACCTGTAATCCTAGCACTTTAGGAGGCTGAGGCGGGTGGATCACCTGAGGTCAGGAGTTTGAGACCAGCCTGGCCAACATGGCAAAACCTCGTCTCTACTAAAATTACAAAAATTAGCCGGGCATGGTGGCGGGTGCTTGTAATCTCAGCTACTCAGGAGGCTGAGGCAGGAGAATTGCTTGAACCTGCGAGGCAGAGGTTACAGTGAGCTGAGATTGCGCCATTGCACTCCAGCCTGGGCAACAAGACCAAAACTCCGTCTCAAAAAAAAAAAAAAATTGTGACACCAATAACCTAAAACTCAGTGCTACCGTTTTTTATTAGCACAAGGGTAACTGGTGTTGAAACTGTACAGACAGCTATTTTTATCATTTCTGAGATGAAACCCCAATCAACATATCAGGAAAAAAGGAAATACTGACCTCACCAAAGATTTCTGAAAGTCAAATGATATTAAACTCAAACATTATATATGTCTCTTTCCTTTTATGCAGGAATTA
Organism: Pan paniscus; assembly: GCF_029289425.2. Taxonomy (NCBI): domain Eukaryota; kingdom Metazoa; phylum Chordata; class Mammalia; order Primates; family Hominidae; genus Pan; species Pan paniscus. Next base: position 17,748,113 of record NC_073254.2, read on the forward strand.
ATGTGATAGATTTATGTTGAGAGTAGAATATGAAAACTTTTGCATAGTCTGTATTTAGGCCAAAACTGCCTTTACTACTCAAGAAAGTCCAATGGGCCAGTGAGGACACTGCAGGTGACAGAAATTTCTATGAGTGTAACACCTACAAGCACTGTGCTCACAGGACTGACTGTTACACCAAAAAGGTCTCTTGGAGGAAAAGAAATGCAATATGCAAAGAAGCTGTTGTCTCCAATTATTCAAGCCAAGGCTACAACAGTAGCCACAAATCTGCCAGTTATTTCCAATTAAGGCAGAACGATTGACTTAAAAAGAAATAGTTGTTTTTTTTCTCCACTGAGATTTCAATTAGATAATGTCTATAACCTTTATAAAGCTGCAATTATACAGCCAAAAGAAAAAAATTAATTGTGGTAAAACATACATAAAACTTACCACTTAAACCACTTTTAGGTGTGTAGTTCAGTGGCAGTAAGTACACTCACAATGTAATGCAGGCATCACCAAAATCCATCCCCAGGACTTTTTCATCTCTCCAAACTGAAACTCTGTCCCCATGAAACACCAACTTTCCATTCCCCCTTCCACCAGCCCTCAACAACCCCCATTCTATTTTCTGTCCCTATAAGTTTGACTCCTCTAGGTACCTTATTATATAAGTGGAATCACACAGTATTTGTCTTTTTTTGACTGGCTTACCTCCCTCAGCATAGTGTCCTCCAGGTTCATCCATGTAGTAGCAAGTGTCAGAATTTCGTTCTTTGTTCAGGCTAAAAAACGTTCCCTTGCATGCACAGACAACATTTTGCTTATCCATGTATCTGTTTTTGGACACTTAAATTGCTTCCACCCTTTTGGCTATTGTGAATAGTGCCGCTGTCAACGTGAGTGTAAAAACATTTCTTCTTGTACACCCTGTTCTAAATTCTTTTGGGTTATATACCCAGAAAAGAAAATGCTGGATCATATAACTGATTTGTTGAGGAACCGCAGTATTGTTCATCACAGTGGCTGCACCATTTTACATTCCCAACAGCAATATACAAGGGCTTCAATTTCTCTACATCTTCACCAACACTAATTTCTGGGGGTTTTGCTAGTAGCCATCCTAATGGGTGTGAAGTGGTATAAACAAAATTTAGATCCCATCATCTCTGAAAAGCAAATACACTTCCTAGTACTAGTCAGTACTAGATAGGTGCACAGCGTTTAGAACTTTACTTGATCCAACATAGCAGCCTGCCTAGAGCCGGAGCCCCGCCCACTCCGGAGCCCCGCCCACTCCGGAGCCCCGCCTGGACGCCCACGCAGCGAAGGCGCTATGGCTGGCGGCCTCGCCTCCTGGAAAGGCCATGGTCGCTGAGGCGACGAGCGAGGGCGGGGCAGCGCCGACGGGGACACTCATCCCGGGAGCCAGAGCCAGCACCGAGAGGGGACGGTCTACGCGGGTGCCGGCCGTTCCAGGACTGCGAAACCACGAGCCGAGTTTCGGTCGCCCATGGGAAAGCACCCGGCAGGGCGTGGCTTCGGGGCGGGGCGGGCAGAGGGCGGAGCAGGATGGAGAGGCGAAGTGGGCGGAGCAGAGGGCGTGGCTTCGGGGCCGAGTGGGCCGGGTACCGCGCTTGGTCTTAGCGCATGCGCGCTCCCGGCAGCTACGCGACCTGTGACCATGGTGGCTGTGCTGGGGGGCCGGGGCGTGTTGCGCCTGCGGCTGCTGCTCTCAGCGCTGAAGCCCGGGATCCACGTCCCACGGGCCGGACCCGCGGCCGCGTTCGGGTAATGGCGGCCACCTCGCCCCGGGGATCCCCAGCATCGGCGCGCTCGAGGGGCGGCGGGAGGGGCGCGTGCCGACAGCAGGAGTTCCCGGCGCGCGGGCACGGGGCGTGGGCGCGGCCTGGCTGCCCTGTCGCCCTTTGTGCCGCGAGACCCCGATCCTGGGGGCCAGCCGCGCTTGGTGCTCGAGCCCCTCGATCGTGCATGCGCCTCGGTCAGCCTCAGTTCAAGGAGTCTGGAGCCGTGGAGGCTTGGGCTATAGAGTGCAGCCCCTTCAGTGTGCAGACCAGAGAGACCCAGGGAGATACATTTGCCTGTAGTATGGACTCACCCGTGACGGAGCACGGACTAGAATCCCAACGCCCTCATTAGTCCATTGCTCTGTCCAGAGTCCACACTAAGGGCATAAGGACAATAATCTCTTCTTTCTCTTATGTCAGAAATCAGCCTGAGCCTGAGTACCGCTAAGGCTTTAATCACGGGCCCCGAGAGCCCTAAGTCTTCTCTTTGCTTGCTGATCTCGTACCTTAATGTGCAAAAGAATCACGTTGGGAACTGAAAATTCAGAATCCTGGGCCTCACTCCCAGAGGATCTGATCTACATGTGTGGAGATGCCCAGGAATCTGCTTTATTCTCTTTTGTCCTCCCACCTGTCCCCCCATTTCAGGTAAAACAATAACAAAAAAACTGGATTAATTTCTGACCTTCTGTCTTGAAAATGGATACTCTTGGTCCCAAGAGATACTGGGCAGAAATGTGGATAGAGCGGCATGAAGCTTGTTTTACTTTATTCTCTACATACATCCCTACACACATGCAAACACACGTATACAACGAACGTACACAGTGCATGTGCGCAGTTGACTGTTGATGGGCTACTTTCATAAAGTCAGTACTAGATAAATACACAGCGTTTAGAACTGTACTTGATCCAACATAGAAACTTTTAGTTTGAAAACTTGATTTAGAAGGAGAAAAGAGGGCAAATCTGACCAGCTTTTAAAATTTCATATTGCAATTGACTAGCTCCTTTAATTTTAGAATTATTATAAGATGGTCAGGGCTATTTTGATAGATGGAAAAACATGTTACTGGCTACAGCTGTATAAATTAACAGTGAAAATGATTATTTTTTCCAGTTTCCTGTCTGCAGAAAGGCATCGAAATAAGTTACTGTGATTGTACCAATATAGTTCTTTTTTTTTTGAGACTGACTCTCGCTCTTTTGCCCATGCTGGAGTGCAGTGTTGTGATCTCGCTCACTGCAACCTCTGCCTCCCAGGTTTAAGCGATTCTCGTGGCCTCAGCCTCCCGAGTAGCTGGGATTACAGGTACCTGCCACCATGGCCGGCTAATTTTTGTGTTTTTAGTAGAGATGGGGTTTCACCATGTTGGGCAGGATGGTCTTGATCTCCTGACCTCGTGATCCTGACCTCGTGATCCACCCACCTGGGCCGCCCAAAGTATCGGGATTACAGGTGTGAGCCACCACACCCGGCCGATCCTAAGCTATCTTAACTGTAGAAATGAATTTCTCAGAGGAATAGGGCAGTAATCATAATAAGTAAATGGCAGGGTCAGTATTGCCATTGCTTGGTGGCTTCATTGATGCCCCTTTAATAATATTTCTGTAGATAAGGAGCTTATAGTTTGGTCAGACCTTATTACTACCCAATTCTGTCTTTTATTTTTCCAGAAATGGTGTGTTAAGATTAGATGTACCTGTATTCAACACATCTGTTTCCACGTTTGTTTCTTTTTTACTTGAGACTGGCAAATAAGATTAAACCAAAAGATAAAACAGGACCTCATTTTTTCAAAAGGGCTGTGTTTCAGTTATCCTTTGACTAAGGGCAGAGGTAGGGGTAGGGAGTATGTAGAAGAAAAAGGAGATGGGCCGGGCCTGTAATCCCAGCGCTTTGGGAGGCTGAGGCAGGCAGATCACGAGGTCAGGAGATTGAGACCATCCTGGCTAACAGGGTGAAACCCCGTCTCTACTAAAAACACAAAAAAATTAGCCGGGCGTGATGGCGGGTGCCTGTAGTCCCAGCTACTTGGGAGGCTGAGGCAGGAGAATGGTGTGAACCAGGGAGGCGGAACTTGCAGTGAGCCGAGATGGCGCCACTGCACTCCAGCCTGGGCGACAGAGCGAGACTCCATCTCAAAAAATAAATAAATAAAAATAAAAATAAAAGGAGATGGTGGTTGATTTCATTGTATTGGCACTCCACCAGGAGAAGAGAGCGCCTCCTTCTGGCATCTGTCCTGGCTTGCCATCATGTCCCTCCTGTGCTTCACTCAGTCATCTGTCTGATAAGCTGATGGAGCCTGCTCCCGGTGCAGGGGCCGTCTGTGTGCCCCACTCGTATATATCCCAGGACAGTCTGGCTGTCCTCGAAGAGCCGCTGAGGAGAGGTTAATCAGAACACCTGTACGGCACCCATAATTCAGGCAGCACAGACACTGGCATTATGCCTGTCCTGAGGCGTTGCCCTGTGCTAAGTGTGGTCCAGTTAGATGCTGGATCCTAGGAGGTCTTAGGCCAAGGCGGGTCAGTGGCAGGAAGGAGGGCTCTTGAGATGGAGGCTTATGGACAGGGCTACTTAGCAGTTGACACAGACATATTTTAACGTTTTAAAAAACAGTAGGATTTATCCGTGCAGATGGGCACTGTTGACTATGGCCCTCCTGCAGCAGGCCAGACAACACAGGATACCCTACAGCTAAAGAACAGCCTGGAGATCGAGACCTTGGGACCAGTCTCATCTTTGGGAATGTCACCAAGGCTGCTGAAGGTCTGGGTAGGTCCTCTGGGCCTGCTGAGGTGCAGACGAGTGACTCCAGAGTCTCTGCCCCTGATGTCCACCCTCGTTTCACTGCACCAAGCCCCACGCCAGCCTACACTTGAGGACCCTTAGCTTCCAGCTCACCGGCGTGTGCCATGAGCCTCTGTGGCCATTGATTGAGCAAGCCTCCTAGGGTTTTTGTAGGGTGAGCCCCAGGCTGGGCACAATAGCATATTCAAGCATGAGGGCACAGTTCAGATCGGCAGTCTAGTAAAGAAAATTCGAACTCATGTCACTGTTCAGAATTGGAAAAATCGAAATAACCCAAGGAGACTGAGAGGCGTTCTGGAGGCGACTCATTCATATACAAAGACAGTTTTATCATATTAAATTCGTGCTGTTAAATGATTTTCCTCTGGGGGTGGATTTTTAAACATTTTTCAAATTTTATTTTTTAATTGACATAAGTGTACCTGTTTATGGGGTAGATAGTGATGTTTCGATAGATACAAGGTGTAGTGATCAGATCAGTGTAATTAGCATATCCATCGTCTCAAACATTTATCATTTCTTTGTGTTGGGAACATTCAGTATCTTCCTTCTAGCTATTTTAAACTATCGCTTATTGTTAGCCGTAGTCATCCTACAGCGCGTAGAACACTAACACTTATTCCTCCTGTCTAGCTGGAATTTTGAATCAACTAAGAAATCTTGCCATCTCCCCTTTCCCCCTGTGGGGATGTGTTTTTTCTCTTCTAGCACCTCGGTAACCTCTGCCAAAGTGGCTGTGAATGGCGTTCAGCTGCATTACCAGCAGACTGGAGAGGGAGATCACGCAGTCCTGCTACTTCCTGGGATGTTAGGTCTGGACACTTTTTAATGGAATATTTTTGCATGCTGTAAAATCTATGATGCCTTCACAATACTAGATGCCAAATATTGATTATTAATTTTAGTGCTTTTCTGAAATGTTTTCATATTTGCTGCAATCAAACTTAAATGACTTAGAAAAGTAGGTAACTTTCTACTGCTGTTCAGAATTGGATTTTTTATTCCTTTAGTAAAGTACCCAGTTTTTCCTATACAAGTACTCTGTGAAATCACAGTTGCCCATAATTTGGGAGGGTGACAGGGGTCAAGGAAAGGGGTGTGGGAATAAGGGGTAAAGGAGGAAGGTGAGTGGGTAATCAGTCATCCTAGTTTGCCTGGCATTGGGGGATTTTCCAGGATGTGGGACTTTCAGTGCTAAAACTAGAGTGAATTGATCACTTGTTGTGGTTGATAATATATTCCGTTAAAACAAGAGGTAAGAAAAAAAAAACTCAGTTTGAATCTTTTTAGAAATCAGAGTTAGATTGGCATATTACCCTCTCTCAATGTATGGGCCATAATAAAGCCTACTGGATCTCAATCTCATTTTGCAGAACTGGAGTTCAGATGTAGAAAGTTCAAGGGAAAAATTTGCAGTGATTCCAGTACATCCGAAATCTGGTTTTAAGGGTGTTAGTATTGTTGCTTTATTTTTGATTTAGTTAAATAATCCTAATATTTAATCTCAGTATTCCTGGGGGACTGGATCCAGGAAGCCCTCAGATCCCAAAATCTGAGGATCCTCAAGTCCCTGATATAAAATAGCTCAATGTTTGCATGGAAGCTACGCATGTTCTCCTGTATACTTTAAGTCATCTCTAGATTACTTACCATATCTCATGCAATGTAAATGCTGTGCAAATAATTGTTATTTTGTATTGTTTAGGGAATAATGACAAGGAAAAACGTCTGTACATGTTCAGTACAGACCCAACCATCCATTTTTTTCCTGAAATATTTTTGTTCCGAGGTTGGTTGAATCCACAGATGTAGAACCCACGGATAGGAAGGCTGACTGTACTTATTTCTTTGTGATTTGCTTCTTTCTAAAAGTGAAGTACTAAAAAGGTTCCACTTGACTGAGCCTCAGCGGATCGTGGCACTGTTGCACGTGTGTCTAAATGGTGTTTGGTACCTTTGTTTTCCTTAACCTGATGAACGAGGACACTGACTCTCATGGCTGATGGGGAGCTAAAGTTATCTGTAAAAACATTGCCTATCTTAGCTTTCCATTATTTCGGTATTGCAGTCATTGTCCAGGTGCTAAAAACTTACCAATTTAATTTTTTTTTTTTTTTTGAGAGGGAGTCTCACTGTTGCCCAGGCTGGAGCCAGTGGCACGATCTTGGTTCACCACAACCTCTACCTCCCAGGTTCAAGCGATTCTCCTGCCTCAGCCTCCTGAGTAGCTGGGATTACAGGTGTGCGCCACCATGCCTGGCTAATTTTGTATTTTTAGTAGAGACGAGGTTTCACCATGTTGTCCAGGCTGGTCTCAAACTGCTGACCTCAGGTGATCCACTTGCCCCGGCCTCCCAAAATGCTGGGATTACAGGCATGAGCCACAGCACCTGTCCCCAATTTAATTTTTTTTTATGTAAAGTATTAGCATGATTCCAATATTTAAAAAAATGGACCAGAGAAGATTCTCTCTCCTGTCCTATCCTCAGCACCCAGTTCCCCTCCCCACAGGCCTCTCAGGTGTTACATGCTGATAACTATGTACATGTATTCCTTAAATGTTTTTTTAAGTTTTATATTCTTGGCACTGGTCTTCAAATGTGTACATGTGTGCCAGGGAGCAAATGCCTTCTTGTTTCTGAAATTGGTCTTTTAGACTGTTCTTTTTTCCCATCTTCTCACCTCCTGCCCCTCCTTCAGGGTACTTCCGTGGCCAGAACCCCTCCAGGTCAGAGGCAGAAGAGAAGCCTCATGGGTCACAGCAGCAGATGTGGGCTGGAGATCTATTCATTTGGTTTTGGCTTGAATTTTCTGAATGGTTTACTTGATCTTGAGAAAGATATATCTTGCCAGGAAAAATGATAGGCCTTGACAATGTTAAATGATCCTGCACCACCTTGAAAGACATTTTCTAATATGGTTTGTCAGGCAAGTGGTTAGTAGTCATTTGTGGCCTGAGGTAGAAGTCCTCAGAAATCAGCAGACTTCACTGATAAAATGCTGACTGGCCCCTGGACTGGGCTCTGTGAGAGTGGCCTTCTGCACTGTGCACAGTAGGTGTGAACACACCACACCTACAGGGACCACGTGGTGGGCTGTGGACTAGCGGCCAAGCTCCCTGCAGGCCCACTAATAGAATTCAGCTTTTAGCATGGGCTGTTTCATGCTGTTCTGATGAAACTGATTTGGTTTCTTTCCTCCATACCCCTTCTGCATTTCAGTGTTTTTGTTTAGTTTTCCTGGTTTTTAATTTTAACTACAAAATAAAATCTTTAGGCTATTCACTTTAGCTTAGTAAAAAAAAAAAAAAATTAAAAATCTGGAATTTTAGAATTCTACTTTGAATAACTTGGACCAAATCTCATAAATTTCTTTGCAGATATTATAGAGATCCCTCTCATGTGTAAGTCATTGTTTTAAGAAGAAAAGATAACCCAGAAGCATATCTGTGAATTAATTTCTATACAGTTTCATTAATTCTTTCCTTTAGAAAAGGAAGATTAAGCCAAAGAGGTTTCAAAAGTGCTGAAATAATACAGAACCAAAGGAAGACCCAGGGCCTCTGTCTTTCTCAAAATAGCCACCAGGGGGAGGTCGGAGGCAGGCCTGCGCTCCGCCGGGAAAGGAAGCCCGCCTCCTTTTTTTTTTTTTTGGTGGAGGGACAGAGTCACACTTTGTCACCAGGGTAGAGTGCAGTGGCGCAATCTCCGTTCACTGCAACCTCTGCCTCCCTGGTTCAAGCGATCCGCCCGCCCCGGCCTCCCAAAGTGCTGGGATTACAGGCGTGAGCCACCGCGCCCGGCCCCTTTTTTATTTTTTTGGAGACTGAGTCTTGCCCTGTGCTCAGGCTGGAGTGCAGTGGCGCGATCTGGGCTCACTGCAACCTCCGCCTCCCGGGTTCAAGCAATTCTCCTGCCTCAGCCTCCTGAGTAGCTGGGACTACAGGCGCACACCGCCATGCCCGGCTACATTTTTTTTTTTTTTTTTTGTATTTTAGTAGAGATGGGGGTTTCACCGTGTTGTCCAGGCCGGTCTCGAACTCCTGAGCTCAGGCAGTCCGCCCGCCTCGGCCTCCCAAAGTGCTAGGATTACAGGCGCACCCGGCCAGCCTGCCTCCTTTCTTCGAGTAGATGGATTAAGTCATTGCAAGGCTGCTTTCCTGATTACATTCTGACCACTTTGAGTAGAAACTACTTTGCTTTTAAGATTGCTATTGCTTCTGTTTTCACTGTAATGTGTTTGATAGGTGAAAGCGATCACCTGAGGGTAACCAAGTGGCTGTTTTTAGGAAGTGGAGAGACTGATTTTGGACCTCAGCTCAAGAACCTCAATAAGAAGCTCTTCACGGTGGTCGCCTGGGATCCTCGAGGCTATGGACATTCCAGGCCCCCAGATCGCGATTTCCCAGCAGACTTTTTTGAAAGGGATGCAAAAGATGCTGTTGATTTGATGAAGGTAGGTCTCTGAGGGAAGGGCCAGGGGAGGAAGGGTGGCTGGGCCTGTATTCATTTATTTTGTTTAAATTTTGTTGTTATATTTTTCTACAAAATAATACCATGTGATTGCTGTAGAAAACCCCAAGAGTTCAAATAGGTATAAAGAAGAAAGTAGAAATAGCCCACAGTCCAGCTCTCTAGAGACACTACCAAATCTTGGCGGCTCTGCTTTCTGGCCAGTCTTATTACATCACAAACGCGGTTTCATATTGATGGCATCGTACTACACCTAACGTTTTTCTGACTTACTGTTTTTGTTGAACAATATTTCAAGGAAATAACTTTCATGTCAATAAATATGCATTTATACTAGTTGTATGATAGGCACGTATTATTCCATTGTATGGATGTACTGTATCTTATTTCACCAATTTTCTTTTTTTTTTTTTTTTTTGAGACAGAGTCTCGCTCTGTCACCTAGGCTGGAGTGTGGTGGCGCGATCTTGGCTCACTGCAACCTCCGCCTCCCGGGTTCAAACGATTCTCCTGCCTCAGCCTCCTGAGTAGCTGGGATTACAGGCACATGCCACTATGCCCAGCTAATTTTTGTATTTTTAGTAGAAACAGGGTTTCATCGCGTTAGTCCGGATGGTCTTGATCTCCTGACCTCATGATCCACCCACCTTGGCCTCCCAAAGTGCTGGGATTACAGGCATGAGCCACCACACCTGGCCTATTTCACCAGTTTTCTAATAGTAGATAATTAACTTAATTTTTAAATTGCCTTTTTCTGCTGTTATAAATAGCAGGCAGTGAACATTCTGTTGCTCGTGGGCATTTTCATTTTTTTGCCACTATAAACAGTATTGTTGTGGACATCCTGGACTGAGCTCCTGGCACACAGGGAGAATTTCATACAAATTTAGGAGACAATTTGCTAGGTGATGGAAGTTCCAGATGTTCATTTTGCAGGATAGTGCCACAGTAGTTACACCATTTTATGGTCCGGGCAGCAAATATCTTGGACTAATATTAATTCTTTACCTTTAATTTTCCAGTCATTCCATTCTTTTTTCTTGGCGGCCTCTCTAAGATGTAATCTTTGTCCATTTTCCCTGCCAAACGCATGTCCAGACCCTCTCTGATTCACCCGCGGACTCACACAACCTCCCCATGACGCTGTTCTCTGACAGCCTGGCTCTTGCCAGTTCTTCCCACAGTTGCTTTACCAGATACCCTGCTTCACTCCATCCAGCAGAGCTCAGGGTCCCCCCCTCTCTGATCTACGGAACTGTTCTCAAGGTCCTTGCTCAGGCATGCATATGCACACACGTGCACACGCATACACACGTATGCTGTATTTGTCATATTTAAGTACTTGGTCTCCATTGATTCTAGTTCCTTGAGCTTTTTATCCAACCAGAAGATGTAGTTCCCTCCTAATTCAAACCCATACCGTATACTCAGGTTTTTGTGACAATTTCCACTAAAAGTAATTAAGAGAAAACATGATGTCATCAAATGATGGACTCTAGGATTTTTCTTTTCTGGCTAATTGATACTCCAGCCTCACACCTGTATTGATTCTGATAATTAGTGATTCAGTTTCTTTTAACAGAGAGGAGCAATAACCCGTGCCGTGCATTTTGTCGTATGATCATAGGCGCTGAAGTTTAAGAAGGTTTCTCTGCTGGGGTGGAGTGATGGGGGCATAACCGCACTCATTGCTGCTGCAAAATATCCGTCTTACATCCACAAGATGGTGATCTGGGGCGCCAACGCCTACGTCACTGACGAAGACAGCATGATATATGAGGGTAGGTTCTGCGAAGGGGAGATGCCGGGACGGCAGATCTTTCCCCTCTCTCCGCATCTCATCTCTTATTGTGGGATATGTTGACAAGTCACATCTCTCGTGCTTCTAGTTCTCAACTTTCAGGTAGGAAGAATAACGAGTTCTCAGAAAAGTAATGCAGTTTAACCAGTCTGAGTTTTAAAGCTTTCTGTTTCCAGGAGTGAAACTTCCATGGCTCAGGAAAAGGCTAAGTAAAATCACTATTTCCATTTGCTACTACTGATAATGAACTTCAGGGAAGGAGGGGGTGGTGTGAAGTGTTATTAATAACCTCATTTAAAATACTGTGAGGCCAGGCACAGTGGCTCATGCCTGTAATCCCAGCACTTTGGGAGCTCAAGGCAGAAGGATCGCTTGAGCCCAGGAGGTCGAGGCTGCAGTGAGCCATGATTGTGCCACTGCACTTTTGCCTGGGTGACAGGAGTGAGAGAGAGATGGGGGAGGAAAGAAAATAATGTTGAGTGTGGAAAAGAATCACTGGATACAAATATGAAACCTTTTATTTTGATTAAAAGAATTTCTGTGCTATTTGCATGCTTTAAGGTTGTCCTTCAAGCCTGTCTTTGAGGTTTTTTTTTTTTTTTTGAGTTTGAGTTTCACTGTTGTTGCCTGGGCTGGAGTGCAGTCGTGCGATCTCGGCTCACCACAACCTCTTCCTCCTGGATTCAAGCGATTCTCCTGCCTCACCCTCCCAAGTAGCTGGGATTACAGGCATGCGCCACCGTGCCTGGCTAATTTTGTATTTTTTAGTAAAGACGGGGTTTCTCCATGTTGGTCAGGCTGGTTTCGAATTCCCGACCTCAGGTGATCCACCTGCCTTGGCCTCCCAAAGTGCTGGGATTACCAGCGTGAGCCCCCACGCCCAGCCTGAGGTCTTTACGGGCACTGGAATAGGGGCCAGTGAACTTCAGCCTGTGCATTACACCTAGCCTGCCTCCCACTTTTGTGCAGCCCATGTACCAATCGAGGTGGCTAGTGCTGTGAGTCACAGAGACCAAGCTGGGGTGTCCGTTTACCACCCAGCATTGCTGCCCCAGACCTGCACTGGTGGTCACTACACAGGGGTGACTGTTGGCAATGAGCAGGCACCCAGCCATGGAATTTCAGTCAGCAACTCAGGAGTTGCTTAGCCTCCAGCAAGCTGCCCCATTGAGATGACCAGGCTCTTGGGAGGAAAGAAGGGTGCACCAGGATCTAGGGGTTGCTGGGACAAGAAGTGAAACTGACCTGCGTTACCCTACTACCCCCACCTGCCAGCCTGGCCCACCAGGACCCTCTTCCTCAGGCCACTAGCTTTTTGTCCAAGTGTGATTCTAGTGGATCCCAGATGGCCTGCCCCAGACACTTAGGACTAGGTGGGTCAGGTGTTCTCTCCTCATGTGTAAGTATCTACATAATGTCTTTGATTTTGCTTCTTGGCCAGCAAAACCTAAAATATTTATTTACTCTCTGGCCCTTTACATAAAAGGTGTACAGATCTCTTCGCTAGAATATCACAAGTCTAGTCTTTTTCAGCTATTCGGCAATTCACGTGACTTTTAAGTAAGCTACTTAGTGGCAGCGTTCTGTTGTAGAATCGTAGTTCTTCACAGTCTGTTTTTTAAATGAATATGAAGCTCTTACGGCGAGTCTGATGTGGTTGCCAGTCCTGTCTGTGCTCCTGCTTGTCCTTATTTTGCTCCTGCCTGGTATCCATCTTGTGCACAGTAAGCCATTCCGCTCTGTTAAGGGTCTGTCCCCTCCCGCGGCCTCTAGGACAGGCTGCCTTGAGTTCTTCCTCCCTCTCCTGTATCCTTAAATTCTCTCCACTGGGTCAGTCCTCTCAGCCTGCAAAAGTGGGCACAATTCTTCCTCCAGAAAGTTGCCACTCCTGCCTGTGGTTACTGTCTTCCCATTCTTTATTCTTTCCCACAAACTTATGGAAAGAGCCACCTGCATTCCCTGCTTCTAGGGATCCTCCTCTCCTTCCTTCTCTAGTCCATTCTGCCCCATCTCCCTCTCTGGCCCATTCTAGCCCCCTCTACTGAAACTCTCCTCACTGACCCCTGCCCACTTGTTCTTTCCCATAATCACTATCTCAGTTCATGGCCTGCAGGTGACCCGGCATCCAGGCAGAGTCCCAGATGCATCCCTCGAGGGCCCAGTCCTCCTCTGCCCTCTTCATTTGCCCACCTTGCCCTGTTCATTGAACTGTGATGCTTTCTGTTGTTACATAATACCCCTCCAGTTATCCTCACCTCTCTTCTTTCCCCCCATTCTCCTGGTTTAGGCCGCTAGCTTCATATGGTAGTTTGTTCTCCATAGGAGAGTTTCCTTTGTAAGGCAAAAATCTAATCACTTAATTCCACTAGAGGACTTAAAATCCTTCACTAACCAGCAAAGTCCGCGCAGTTTGGCTGGCCCCTCCTGCCAGCCCCTCCCCGGACATTCTCCCATCTCCCCTTTCTCCTCATCCTTCCGGTGCCTCTCCCACGTGGGATAAATGGCCATTCCTGGAACAAGCTTCCCCCTCATGCCTCTTCGCCTTTGCAACTGCTGCTGTGCCAGCTTGCACCAGCCTTCCCCTCAGCCACATCCTCTGCCAGGGCATATTCACCCCTGACACAGCTCCCTGGGCCTCCGCGTCTGGGATGGCGTCCCGGAGCCCTGAGACCTGGCGGTGCTCTCCCTCCTGGACCCCGCCACACCTTGCACGTGCCTGTGTCACGGCCCTTCAACCCCGGGCACTGTCAGCACTTACTCCCTTGCCTCGGTCACCGCAGTGGGAACTCCCTGTGTGCAGCTGCTCTGACTTTCCTTTCTTGATGAAAGCAAGAGTCTCTCAGTAGCGCAGCACTCTACTCTCTGACATCTTGCTACTTCCCCTCCTGGCCACTCTTTCTTTTTCATCCCCCATCCTCTCCTAACTTGTGTCAAGATGGCTGTGGCCCGCCAGTGCGCTGGAGACCAAGCCCCCACCACGCACCTCCTCTTGGCTCCTTGGTCATTCTGCAGCGTTTGAGAACATGCTCATGATGTGTGCGCCATTGGTCACACCCCTCTTCTTGAAGCTTTCTCTGTCTGGAAGTTCTTGCCACCGTGTTCTCCCGACTTCCCTCCTCTCTCAGGCTGTTCCCTGGCTGACACGTGCCTGCTCCCCCATGTGGGCCACAGTGTTGAGGTCCTCCAGGCGTCACCCTCAGTGCTCTGCTCCCCTCTTACCCTCACACCTGAGTAGCTTCACTCAGCTCTTTGCTCCACCTAACTCCCAAACCCCACATATTCGACTGTTGTTTTTTTTTAAGAGACAAATTCTCACTGGGCGTGGTGGCTCACACCTGTAATCCCAGCACTTTGGGAGGCTGAGGCAGGAGGATCACTTGAGCCCAGGAGTTCAAGACCAGCCTGGGCAACGTAGCAAGACCCCGTGTCTACAAAAAAATACAAAACTTAGTCAGGTGTGGTGGCATGTGCCTGTAGTCCCAGCCATTTGGGAGGCTGAGGTGGAGGATCACCTGAGCCGGGGAGGTTGAGGCTGCCGTGATCTGTGATTACACCACTGCACTGTAGCTTGGGTGACAGAGGCGAGACCCTGTCCCAACAACAGCAACAATAACAACCAAAAGAAAAAAACAGAAAGAAAAGAAAAAGACGATTCTCACTATGTTGCCTTATTCAACTTTTTATTCAATTTTCTTATCTGGTTGTCTCACACCTACTTTAAATTCAGTCTGTCTAATACTGAATTCACGATCTTCTCTCTAGGCCTGTCCCTTCTGCTAAATTTCTTGTCATTATAAATAATACTCTTTCTCCCTGAAAATAATATTTTAATTACTATTTATTGAGTGCCTGCCGTGAGCTAAAGTCTTTAACAACGTGATATCCATGTAAGGTCTCTGATACTCAGCCTGCTTGTCAAGTGAAAAACGGGGGCTCACAAAAGTGAGGAAACCTTCCAGACCACATTCCCCGCACTGCAGCCTGCAGCCCACTGCACCCTTCTGCTGGGCTCTGAGTGGCCCCATCTTGCCTTCCCCCTCTCTCCCTCCCACCAGGCTCCCGCCAGCCTCATTGGTCCCGTCTGGGCTGATTCTGTGCCTCTCCAACCGGTCCAGGTCCTTGCCTCCTACCAGTCTGCCTTCCATGATGCTCTGATAGCAATTCAGCAATATGTGAATCTCATGGTATCTTACTTTAAGCCTTCCAGGACTCCCCACAACTTTCCTGATAAAGTTCAGGCTCCTTCACTTTGCTCACGGAATGAGTGGCCCGGCCTCTGCCTCTCCAGGTCCCCTCCCCCCACTTTCCCCTCCCAACCACCAGTGTCCAGCCATCCGAGACCACCTGGGTCCCTGCAGCAGGTGGCGGGCTCCTGCCTCTTTGTGTGGGCCCTTCCCGCTCCCTCCCCACTCCTTCACTTGTTTGCTGACTTCTCTTCTCCCAGAATGGCCCAAGCATTCCATCTTCTAGGAAGCCCTCACCGCCGCCACCCCCTGTCCACTGCCCGTGTGAGCACACAGGCCACTCTGCTACAGATGGACGGCTGGTTCTTGTACCCGTCTCCTGGGGTGTAGGAGCAACAGTATCTCTCTAGGGTCTAAGTCCATGAGTGAAATTGCTGAGTGTTGTGGGCAGGTAGACTACATTACAAGTGACAGATTATTTTCCAGCAAAATAAGTTTACACTTCCACCAGCAATAGATGAGATTCTTAACTTTTAGCTCTTCAACAAAAACTTGAAATTCTCAGACTTCTTAATTCACTAGCCAATCAAATGGGTGTAAGATATTATCTTATTGGGGTCTTAATTTGCATTTCGTATTACTAATAAGATTGAAAATCTGTGTTTATCCACCATTTGAGTTTCTTCTGTATTATATCCATGTATTTTTATTGGTGAAAAGTTTTTTGTTATGTAATAATTGATACACACAATACAGTATGTTTGGTTATACAGTATGAAATGTAACAACAAAACGACCCTGCCGCTGTCCACCCAACTCAGCACCAGAACAGTTTCAATGTTATCCCAGTGTTACTCTAATCCTAGTCAATAACCCCTTTTAGGGTAACTGTGTTGCAAGCATCTCTTCACAGGGGGTGGCTTTTGCCTTTTTCTTTATGGGCAGAACTACTTAATGTAAGGAAATGCCACAGTGTTTTGTTTTTCTTTCCTTTTTCTTTTTCTTTTCTTTCCTTTTTTTTTTTTTGAGACAGGGTCTCCACTGTTGCCCAGGCTGGAGTGCAGTGGCACCATCTCAGCTCACTGCAGCCTGCTTGCTCAACATCAAACTATCCTTCTGCCTCAGCCTCCCAAGTAGCTGGCACTACAGGCGTGTGCCACCGCACCTGGCTAATTTTTGTTTTTTTTTTTTTTTGAGACGGAGTCTCGCTCTGTCGCCCAGGCTGCGCAGTGGCGTGATCTCGGCTCACTGCAAACTCCGCCTCCTGGGTTCACGCCATTCTCCTGCCTCAACCTCCCGAGTAGCTGGGACTACAGGCGCCTGCCACCACGCCCGGCTATTTTTTTGTATTTTTAGTAGAGACGGGGTTTCACCGTGTTATCCAGGATGGTCTCGATCTCCTGACCTCATGATCCGCCTGCCTCGGCCTCCCAAAGTGCTGGGATTACAGGCATGAACCACCGCGCCTGGCCAATTTTTGTATTTTTTGTAGAGACGGGGTTCCGCCTCATTGCCCAGGCTAGTCTCGAACTCCTGGACTTAAGTAATCCACCCACCTCAACCTTCCGAAGTGCTGGGATTACAGGTGTGAGCCACCATGCCGCCCGGCCTCACAATGTTTTATTTTCTCATTGGTTTGGCTGGTTTTGTGTGATTTTAGATCCACCAACATGTTTGCCCATTTGTTTACTCACCTGTTCTTTCTTCTCAAATGTTCCTTCTAAAAGCATTTATCTTCCTTCTTCCTGAAGTTATTTTTAGAAGTTATTTAAGGGCAGCCTGTTAATGGTCAACTCAGTTTTTACCAACAGGTGTCTTTTCTTTCACCCACCTTTTCTGCAAGTCTGTTTAGCTGAGTGTGGAAATGGAAGTGGAAAGTCATTGTCTCCCCCATTCTGCAGTCTTCTGCCTTCCATCCTTGCTGTTGAGAAGTTTCCTGTCCGTCTATGTGGTTCCTGCTTCGGAGTGATGTGTCTTAACTCTCTGGCTGTTTTTCAGATTTTCTCCTTACCTTTGATATATTGCTGTTTTAATATATTCTGTCCAAATGCAGATTTCATTTTACTTATCCTGTTCGGAATACATTGCGTTTTTGTTTATGGATTCTTCGATTCATTCTGAAAAACTCTCCCACCCATTATTTCTTCAAATAGGCATCTCGTTCATTCTCATTCTCTTCTTCTGAGACGAGCAGACTTTTGTAGACCTCGTCTTTCCATCTTCCTTATCTCTTCTGCATCTTCTTGTCTCTCTGCATGGTGTTCTGCATAATTTCTTAAGATTTGTCTTCCAATTTTCTAGTTTTTTTATTAACTTTATAAAAATCCTGTTTGTTTTGTGACCTTTGGTTAGGAGCTAATATTTACTCACTCTTAATCTGAAAATAAACAAAGCAGTGAGCATAAATCGAGAGCGCTTTCCTTCCGGGAAGATTTGCATTTGTTGCTCTTGGGAACCACAGGATCATACCAGGTTGGGGCCATTTTTAGCTCAGCTTAATCCAGGAGTCTCAGGTTGGGCCCCGGCCTGCCTGCGAACACTGCGTCTCCACCCAGAGCAGGCCTGCCTTTGGAGCTGGCTTACTTCCTTTGCTGTATTTTCAGGGTTCTCTTTCTCATGTGCAGACACACTCACACACACTCACACCCCGGTTTCCATTAACCACTGCAACTTCAGCAATGCCACAGAATTCTGTTTTGTGAAAGATCTAGTTATTCCCCTGCAAGAAGGCCTTTCAGAGGGTATGGTCTGCCATACAGCCAAAAGTAGAAGCATGTGCAGGGACGTTTTGCTAGCGATCTTCACACTGTCTTGCTTGCTTCTCTCTCCCTTACCCTCCGCCCCCAAACGTTTTCTTCTTCCTACATCTTCTCCCCACCTCTCAGGCTGTCTCCACACACCTCATTCAAGTCTTTTCATTCTTGTGCAGAACAGTTCATCTTCTTCAGCCTTTATCTTCAACTGACACGGGGCCTACCTCTGAATATTTAAGCCAGTCAGCAGAAGCAAAGGCAGGCACCAGGCACTGTCCTGTAATGGGGGATCCGCCCTCCTCAGAAGGCAGCTGTGATTGTAAATAGCAGTTTTTCCTCCATTTGGTGATTTGAATTCACTAAGCACACAGTGAGTGCCTGCCAGGTGCCTGACGTTGTCCAGGACTCTGTAGAGATTGTTGCTCATGTGAGTTCATGCCATTAGTGTTATATTTCTTCCATGTGTAACGTGTAGCTCTCAGGAAGCAATATTTAATATGCTCAAGAGCATTAGAATCTTTACTTATCACAGTGTATTTAAAGAAATATGGAAAAGATTGGCCTAAGGAATTGCATTTGTTGATTCATGTTAATGGTTGTTTTTAGCTATTCTTCCCTACTAGTGAATCATCTACAATACAGTTTGAAGTTTGGTACTTAGCCTTTTACACCCATATTTCTTCGGTAGCAGAAATTAGAATGAATAATTTGTGTGCGTTTTTCAATGTCCATACAAATGCAACGCAGAAAAAAACTCCTCTTTTGCAAACATTGTCGCTCTTCCTCAGGTGACCCTGTTAGGGTCATATTTTCTTTTATCTTGTATCTTTAAAAGAAAGCAGTAAGTGCAGCTCTAATTTCATCCACTTGGTAAGCATTGATTTGTGGGCCTGTATTGTGGGAGGCACTAGTGTAGGCCCTGGGGTACAGTGGGGAGCAAAGCAAAGTCCCTTACACTGCACACAGGTCCTAGTGGGAGGCAGGCACTCAGCCCTGGGTCCAGAAGGCACCGCAAAGCAGCAACCAGGGCTAAGCCGAGCAGAGGGAGGGAGGGAGGCATTCCAGGCAGACGAGACAGTGAGCGCATGGGCTCAGAAGTGGCTCTTGCTCGGAATACTTAAAGACAATACTTTAGTATGAAATTAAACCTTTCTTCACCTACACTTCTGTTTTTCAGGCATCCGAGATGTTTCTAAATGGAGTGAGAGAACAAGAAAGCCTCTAGAAGCCCTCTATGGGTATGACTACTTTGCCAGAACCTGTGAAAAGTGGGTGGATGGCATAAGACAGTTTAAACGTCTCCCAGATGGTAGGTTACTGGGCTTGAAGGGCTCTCTGCCTGTTATAGAGGGTGCTCGAGTTCCTCCCCAGTGTTCTGGAATTGCTCAGTGATTCATGAATCTGCCCATCGCCCTCACACGCTCATGTGTGAGCAGAACAGAGAATACTAGTTCTTGTGTACTGTGCCAGTTCTTGGGCAGTCAATCTGGCTTAACGGAGAGGTAGGACTGCGTGTCCAAAGGTTCACATTGTTGAGTCTTTAATAGCAGACTGTTCTTTTTTCCTTCTAATCCTTGGTGTGTGTGCGATGACAAAATAATTATCCAGAAGCCTTAAACTGTTTCTATTTTCTAATTCCAGAATGAGTAATTCGAAAATAAATAGGCCACAATGTGTACAATATTTTTTCCTTTTTACACATTTAGATGTGTCACCCCACGAGGACACTGTTAATCTTTAATCTCAACGGAATTAATATGAGGAAGAAAATATTCCGTTTTTTCCATCTTCAGAACTAAGTGATATGACTGTAACCATGAACAATGAACAAATATCTCCTATTCTTTTTTTTTTAGATGGAGTCTCACTCTGTCACCAGGCTGGAATGCAATGGCATGATCTCAGCTCACTGCAATCTCTGTCTCCTGGGTTCAAGCGATTGCTCTGCCTCAGCCTCCCAAGTAGCTGGGACCACAGGCGTGCACCACCACGCAGGCACATTTTTTTGTATTTTAGTAGAGACAGGGTTTCACCATGTTGGCCAGGATGGCCTTGATCTCCTGACCTCGTGATCCGCCCACCTTGGCCCTCCCAATTGCTGGGATTACAGGCCTGAGACACCGTGCCCAGCCTCCTATTCTTTATCTGAAAAATTAACGAGATTTCCAGTTAAAGTAAGAATTGACATCTTTAAGAGAAATTCTGAATTATAGTTTATTTTCATACAACTATTTATGTTTATAATCTCATTTTTTTTTAATTGCTGAGAAAATAGAGTAGCTAAGATCTAATCTTGGAGTGCACTGTTACAAAATGGTTGTGATTGAAGGACCAATTTGATCTATTAGGTAATCATTTCCTGCATGAATCATCTGCCAAAACTTTCACAATGAAAAGGACATTTGGAAATGTTACGCTTCTGGTTTGAGTTGAAAACAGCAAATATATCAAATGTATGCCTTATAATGTTTCTGTTCAGATGCAGCATCCACCCATGGAGACAGGCCCTGGAAATCTCTGCTCTTAAAACAAAAACATGCCATGAAACAACGTTTGAGACAGTTCTCCATTAAAGAGGGCACATTTGTAAAATGTAAACTTTGATGTTTTGTTGAAGAGAGTAGTGAAAAGACAGGAAGATTTAAAGGTGGAAATAGGGTTAAATCAGCAATTCAAAAATACGTTCATGATACAGAGGCTGTAGCAGTGTATAAACTGTCTCACAGCGAGACCCTTCATGATGTGTCCCCCTTCTGTGCTGACTCATTTGGTAGGAGCCCTTTTTTCCTACTGTCCTCTCAGGTTTATGGATGCTTGGCATAGTGTAGGGATTCATTGCATTGCACGGCTCTGGAGTGCGATGGGCCTGAGTGTGAGTTCTGCCTGTGCCCCCGGCTTGCTGTTAGAATGGATCTGGGCAGGTAACTTAGCTTCTTGAAGCTTTGGTTTCCTATCTGTGACCTCGAAAAGCTGTTGTTGCGGGGATTAAATGAGGTGTTACCTATTCAGCTTTGGTGCAGGATCAAAGACAGAGTGTCTAATGAAAGGCTGGTATTACTGTTATTACAAAAGTACTTAATGAACAAACATTTTTATATGCTGAATGAGTTAAAACATGTAACTACTGTGTTTAACAGATACGAAATTGTTTAAACAGTTGCTGGCACAAAGTGAGCACTCAGGCATATTGACTTTGATCATCACGTGATGATGCAGTTGGCCGGTGTGTGTCATCTCGGGACAGGAGAGGGAAGTGTCAGAGACCTGGAGGAGTATTTCCCTAGTCAACGGGCCCGCTTCTCACTTAGCGGGCAGCGACTTCCCACTGAAGAGGAGGGAAAGGCCTGGGGCCCGTGCCGGGCAGGGGAGCACTGCACCGTCGGGGCAGCTCCCAGCCTTCTCAGAGCTGCGGTGCCTTCCTCTTGACATGCACGGAGAGGGAATGGAGAAGGAAAGAGCCAGCTTAGGGATGCCGGGAACCGCAGACGCAACTCTCTTTTTAGCCCCACAACAGCCCCGGGGAACTGTGATTGTTCCTGTTTGTGGCTGAAGCTCCCAGTGGTTAAGGAGCCACCACAGCCTCACAGAGGCAGGAAACTGCAGTACAGGGACTAGGGCCCAGGCTGTCCATCATTGCCTCAGGAAAGTTCTCATAAATGGGGGTAAGTCCTTACAGTCTCTCCAAAGTATGTTAGTCAGGAGTGTCACAGACGCATCAGCGATAAGGAGAAGCTGCTTTGCCGTGCGCAAGTTGTATAATTAATTCCTTGTGAGGCTCACATGCTTTGAGGGCTGGCCGGGGCCCCTACACTCATCCGAAACGTGATTTCCAGGGAAAAGCTGTACAGGTGTCAAGCACCTACCACTGTTTTCACGGTGGGAACCGCCACTGTGGAATATAGTGGTGGGGTGTTTATTTGATTTTCCTACTATTTTACACGAATTTAAATCAGGCTGCTTATTTACTA
Source organism: Pan paniscus (assembly GCF_029289425.2). NCBI lineage: Eukaryota > Metazoa > Chordata > Mammalia > Primates > Hominidae > Pan > Pan paniscus. The sequence continues at coordinate 17,769,902 of NC_073254.2, forward strand.
GTAGAACTCAGAAACAGGCAAGCAAACAAACAAGAAACAGAGAGAAACAGAAAAGGGAACCCAAAGAATGTTAGAGCTGGAAGGAATCCCAGGCACGGTCAAATCCAAAACGCAGTTTTTACGGATAGGGAAACTGAGGGCCAAGGAGGGGCAGGGCTCGCTGAGTTTCGCCTCCTCTGACCGCGTAGAATGGTTGCACTAAAGCAGATTCCTCGTGCTGTGTATCCGTCAGGTAACATCTGCCGGCACCTGCTGCCCCGGGTCCAGTGCCCCGCCTTGATTGTGCACGGTGAGAAGGATCCTCTGGTCCCGCGGTTTCATGCCGACTTCATTCATGAGCACGTGAAAGGTTCACGGTAAGTCCTGTCACCGCCTTCACACTCCCCCCCAGAGCCTCGGAGTCAATGGGCAAAGCTACTGGAAGGAAAATAACCAAGAGGAGTTGGAGTTTTAGAGTACACAGCCCCCCTTTTTGCCAATGCCAGTCAGTAGCACCGCTTTATTTAGGGTACCACGGAAGAGAGAAGCCCTGAACTGTGGGTGACTGATGACCAGAAGGAAAGGCGTGTTCAGATAGACAGCTCTTACTTTCATGAGTGGCAAACATGCTCATAGGTGCTAAGCCCTGTCACTTGGTAATAGTTTAGATTTATTTCCATCAGTATTAACTGAAACAGTTTCACACAATTTGGGAATTTTCAGTTTAGTTTTTTATCATTATAAAAGCACTGACCACCCAATTTAAAAAAATCTGTTAAACCAAATTTCTGATGTCTGCTGACAGCCAGCCCTACTCAGCACAGTTAATGGTAGTGTTCCCTGTCCCTAAAGCCCCCAGGCCAGCAGGGAAAGCAGGCACAGAAACAGCTCCACTGCTCCCTTATCACTCTGTTCTATGATGTATTTAACAACGGATTTCTCAGATAATTTTTAAAGGAGGAAAAAAAGTGTCTTTTCTATAATAAAATACATTACCATAAACCTTCATAATTCCTATATCCATAATGGATAATGCTATATCCATTTAGCATTTTTTAAGTTAACAGGCATCTCTTTATTCCACACATTCCTCCTATACCACTTCAACCATGAATCAAAAATACACATGAGCCTGTATAACAAATAATTCATTTGGTAAGAGCATAGGGTCAGTGAATAGCAAAGGTGGGAGTTAGGCAGGATTATACTGCGGGTGGACAAAGAGGTTTAATGAAGGAGTTGTTTTTTTTTTGGAGTCGGAGTCTCACACTGTCACCTGGGCTGGAGTGCAGTGGCACGATCTCGGCTAACTGCAACCTCCGCCTCCCAGGTTCAAGCGATTCTCCCACCTCAGTCTCCCAAATAGGTGGGATTACAGGTGTGCACCACCACGTCCAGCTAATTTTTTGTATTTTTAGTAGAGACGGGTTTCACAGTGTTAGCCAGGCTGGTCTCAAACTCCTGACCTCGTGATCCGCCTGCCTTGGCCTCCCAAAGTGCTGGGATTACAGGCATGAGCCACCACGCCCAGCTTGGAGTTTTCAAATTGATTTAGTAGGGGCTGGACACAGTGGCTCACACTTGTAATTGCAGCACTTTGGGAGGCTGAGGCAGGCGGTTCACTTGAGGCCAGGAGTTCAAGACCAGCCTAGCCAACATGGCGAAACCCCATCTGTACTAAAAATACAAAAATTAGCCAGGCATGGTGGCGGGCGCCTGTAATCCCAGCTACTCAGGAGGCTGAGTCAGGAGAATCACTTGAACCCGGGAGGCGGAGGTTGCAGTGAGCCAAGATTATGCCACTACACTCCAGCCTGGGTGACAGAGTGAGACTCCGTCTCAGAAATAAATAAATAAATATAAATTTATTTAGTAGGGAATAAAAGGTATTTTCAAACTAGACTTTATAAAATTATAATACTAAGTTATGGTCATGGTACAAATTCTGATAGTATACTTTCTTATTAATCCTTGCAAAAGTTTTTTTTTTTTTGAGGCACAGTTTCACTCTTGTTGCCCAAGCTGAAGTGCAATGGCGCGATCTCGGCTCACTGCAACCTCTGCCTCCCGGGTTCAAGTGATTCTCCTGCCTCAGCCTCCTGAGTAGCTGGGATTACAGGCATGTGCCACCATGCCAAGCTAATTTTTGCATTTTTAGTAGAGATGGGGTTTCACTGTGTTAGCCAGGATGGTCTCGATCTCCTGACCTTGTGATCCACCCGCCTTGGCCTCCCAAAGTGCTGGGATTACAGGCATGAACCACCATGCCTGGCCTGCAAAAGTTTTTTATACAATCTCAGTTTTTGTGCTTTTGATTGTATACGTTTGCAGTGTACAAAGTGATATCTCCATATAGCACTTAATATTTTAAAAGGTATTTTATATATAATATCTAGTTATAGTTTATGACACATTTATGAAAAATATTATCCATTTTACAGATGAGAAGTCATGGCTGAGAGATGTTAAGCAATCTTTCAAGGTTGTATAGCTAGTAAATAATGAATCTTAGATTTTTCTCCTAATATGGTGCTTTTCCACCATAGCACAGCTGCCACTTATCTCTTAATATGTATGATGGTAACATGCCTAGAATAAGATACCAGGTGACCTGGTTAATTGTCTTCCACCTTCAGAAATGACAGGTTTTGCACAGTGACACACATAGTAAATGTGTTATGTGCCCTTAAAGAGCCAGGTTCAATTAAAGTCAGTCTACAAGAAAGTTTAATTTAGGAATTAAAGTTTAATTTAGGCCCATCTCCTAGCAACACAGTACATCAGTATAGGAGAAAAACACCCTTACAGGCTCACACCTGTAATCCCAGCACTTTGGGAGGCCGAGGTGGGCAGATCACTTGAGGTCAGGAGTTCAAGACCAGCCTGGCCATCATGGTGAAACCTCGTCTCTACTAGAAATACAAAAATTAGCCAGACATGGTGGTGGGCACCTGTAATCCCAGCTACTCAAGATGCTGAGGCAGAGAATCACTTGAACCTGGGAGGCAGAGGTTGCAGCGAGCCAAGATCACGCCACTGCACTCTAGCCTGGGCAACAAGAGCCGAAACCCTCTCTGAAAAACAAACAAACGAAAAAACACTTAAAGGCACAGACTATCTCTTCCCAGATTTTTACCAAGAAATACAGATTATGTGTGAAGCAAACACCAAACTGCCTTTCTTGCCTCAGAAGGAGGCTGAACAAAGGGTGGAGTTGCTCAGCAGATCTGCTTCCAGCTTATGTTAATTTGTCTCTTTCTCTCTTCTCTCTTTGTGGTAGAAGAAAAATAAGAATCGCTTATTTTTATTTTAAGCAAAGAGGCCTTAGAGCTCATTCAAGCTCAGTGATTTTAAAATGTGTTTTTAGTCGGTTGAAGCCCTTCCTCTAACAAGCACTTGTGCCGCAGTCTGAGATACGAAACACACTATGAGAGCTGCTCAGACGACAGCAGTGATGGGGAGCAGGCTTTGCCTTTCTGCCTCCTGTGTCCACATTTCCTCATATAAGTACAGCGGTCGTAATAGATTAGGACCTACTCATATGACTTCATTTCAAATCAATTACCTCTTTAAACACTCTACCCAAAGGAGGTCACACTCTGAGATGCTGGGGGTCAGGATCGAAGCATATCAATATGAGGGGTGCAATTCAGCCCATCACAGTGCTTCTGAGGAGGTGCTCAGATCTCAGGAACCAGAGGCCCGGTTCTGGGTTTCAGACTCGACTGCAAATGATGAGTCCCTCGCCTCTCGCCTGCAGCCCCTCTCCATCCCTCAGCCCCTGCCTTTGCCTGCCTGGGTGTGTGCTCACCCCTTAGGCCAGGACTCAGGCGGCTCCTCAGTGAGGCTTCCTTGCCTCTGCATGCGCCTCCAGTTGCTCGCTCACCTATCTGAGGTCATGTGGCCCCTTATACCTTTTTTCTTCCTCTTTTTTTGTTTTTGAGACGGAGTCTCGCTGTTGCCCAGGCTGGAGTGCAGTGGCGTGATCTTGGCTCACTGCAAGCTCTGCCTCCTGGGTTCCTGCCATTCTCCTGCCTCGGCCTCCCGAGTAGCTGGGACTACAGGCGCCCACCACCATGCCCAGCTAATTTTTTGTATTTTTAGTGGAGACGGGGTTTCACGGCGTTAGCCAGGATGGTCTCAATCTCCTGACCTCGTGATGCACCCGCCTCGGCCTCCCAAAGTGCTGGGATTACAGGCATAAGCCACTGCACTTGGCCTTCTTCTTTTTTTTTTTTTTTTTTTTTTTTTTAAGAGACAGGGCTTGCACTGTCATCCAGGCTGGAGTGCAGTGGTGTGATCACGGCTCATTGCAGCCTTGAACTCCTGGACTCAAGTGATCCTCCCACCTCAGCCTCCCAAGTAGCTCAGATATAGGCACGTACCACCACGCCTAGCTAATTTTTTGTGTATGTATTTTTTGTAGAGATAGGGCCTTGCCATGTTGTCCAGGCTGGTCTTGGACTCCTGGGCTCAAGCAGTCCTCCTGCCTTGGCCTCCCAAAGTGCCGGGATTACAGGTGTGAGCCACTGCACCCAGCCTCTTTATTCATATCTCTAACAGCTGCTAACGTGAATGCAATTCTTCCCATGTTGAACACTCCACCGCCTATCCCAGGATGTGGTCTAGAGCATCTGAACATGCTCAGTGCATGTTGAAAGAGAGAGAGGGAGAGCGAGAGGTGCACAGAGGGCCATGTCTCTGTGGATGGGCTGGGGTCACCAGTGCAGGACCAGCCGCATGTTCTGAGCCCAGGCCTGAGGGCCAGACCCGGTGGGAAAGTCCACGTGGCACAGAGTTGGCATCTTAAGTTCGTGTCAACTAAAGGGGAGGGAGAGGGGTTAAGAGCACCAGCAGGGGACTCAGACCTCGGTTGGAGTGCTGGTTTGGGTTTGAATGCTGGTGTGGGTTGGAGTGCTGGTTTGGGTTGGAGTGCTGGTTTGGGTTTGAGTTCTGGTGTGGGTCGGAGTGCTGGTTTGGGTCGAGTGCTGGTTTGGGGTGGAGTGCTGGTGCGGGGTGGAGTGCTGGTTTGGGTTGGAGTGCTGGTTCGGGGTGGAGTGCTGGTTCGGGTGGAGTGCTGGTGCGGGGTGGAGTGCTGGTTCGGGTTGGAGTGCTGGTTCGGGGTGGAGTGCTGGTTCGGGTGGAGTGCTGGTGCGGGGTGGAGTGCTGGTTCGGGGTGGAGTGCTGGTTCGGGTGGAGTGCTGGTTCGGGTGGAGTGCTGGTGCGGGGTGGAGTGCTGGTTCGGGGTGGAGTGCTGGTTCCGGTTGGAGTGCTGGTTCGGGTGGAGTGCTGGTTCGGGTGGAGTGCTGGTTCGGGGTGGAGTGCTGGTTCGGGTGGAGTGCTGGTTCGGGGTGGAGTGCTGGTTCGGGGTGGAGTGCTGGTTCGGGGTGGAGTGCTGGTTCGGGTCGGAGTGCTGGTTCGGGGTGGAGTGCTGGTTCGGGTTGGAGTGCTGGTTCGGGTGGAGTGCTGGTTCGGGGTGGAGTGCTGGTTTGGGTTTGAATGCTGGTTCGGGGTGGAGTGCTGGTTCGGGGTGGAGTGCTGGTTTGGGTTTGAATGCTGGTTCGGGGTGGAGTGCTGGTTCGGGGTGGAGTGCTGGTTCGGGGTGGAGTGCTGGTTCGGGGTGGAGTGCTGGTTCGGGTGGAGTGCTGGTTCGGGTGGAGTGCTGGTTCGGGTGGAGTGCTGGTTCCGGTTGGAGTGCTGGTTCGGGTCGAGTGCTGGTTTCGGGGTGGAGTGCTGGTTTCGGGTGGAGTGCTGGTTTCGGGTGGAGTGCTGGTTCGGGTCGGAGTGCTGGTTCGGGGTGGAGTGCTGGTTCGGGTCGGAGTGCTGGTTTGGGTTGGAGTGCTGGTTCGGGTGGAGTGCTGGTTCGGGTGGAGTGCTGGTTCGGGTGGAGTGCTGGTTCGGGGTGGAGTGCTGGTTCGGGGTGGAGTGCTGGTTCGGGTCGGAGTGCTGGTTCGGGTCGGAGTGCTGGTTTGGGTTGGAGTGCTGGTTCGGGTGGAGTGCTGGTTCGGGGTGGAGTGCTGGTTTGGGTTTGAATGCTGGTTCGGGGTGGAGTGCTGGTTCGGGGTGGAGTGCTGGTTCGGGGTGGAGTGCTGGTTCGGGGTGGAGTGCTGGTTCGGGTGGAGTGCTGGTTCGGGTGGAGTGCTGGTTCGGGTGGAGTGCTGGTTCCGGTTGGAGTGCTGGTTCGGGTCGAGTGCTGGTTTCGGGGTGGAGTGCTGGTTTCGGGTGGAGTGCTGGTTTCGGGTGGAGTGCTGGTTCGGGTCGGAGTGCTGGTTCGGGGTGGAGTGCTGGTTCGGGTGGAGTGCTGGTTCGGGGTGGAGTGCTGGTTTGGGTTTGAATGCTGGTTCGGGGTGGAGTGCTGGTTCGGGTGGAGTGCTGGTTCGGGTGGAGTGCTGGTTCGGGTGGAGTGCTGGTTTCGGGTGGAGTGCTGGTTTCGGGTGGAGTGCTGGTTCGGGGTGGAGTGCTGGTTCGGGTGGAGTGCTGGTTCGGGTGGAGTGCTGGTTCGGGTGGAGTGCTGGTTCGGGTGGAGTGCTGGTTTCGGGTGGAGTGCTGGTTCGGGTGGAGTGCTGGTTCGGGTGGAGTGCTGGTTCGGGTGGAGTGCTGGTTTCGGGTGGAGTGCTGGTTTCGGGTTGAGTGCTGGTTCGGGGTGGAGTGCTGGTTCGGGTGGAGTGCTGGTTCGGGTGGAGTGCTGGTTCGGGTGGAGTGCTGGTTCCGGTTGAAGTGCTGGTTCGGGTCGGAGTGCTGGTTCGGGGTGGAGTGCTGGTTTGGGTTTGAATGCTGGTTCGGGGTGGAGTGCTGGTTCGGGTGGAGTGCTGGTTCGGGTGGAGTGCTGGTTCGGGGTGGAGTGCTGGTTTGGGTTTGAATGCTGGTCCGGGGTGGAGTGCTGGTTCGGGGTGGAGTGCTGGTTCGGGGTGGAGTGCTGGTTTGGGTTTGAATGCTGGTTCGGGGTGGAGTGCTGGTTCGGGTGGAGTGCTGGTTCGGGTGGAGTGCTGGTTCGGGGTGGAGTGCTGGTTTGGGTTTGAATGCTGGTTCGGGGTGGAGTGCTGGTTCGGGGTGGAGTGCTGGTTCGGGGTGGAGTGCTGGTTTGGGTTTGAATGCTGGTTCGGGGTGGAGTGCTGGTTCGGGTGGAGTGCTGGTTCGGGTGGAGTGCTGGTTCGGGGTGGAGTGCTGGTTTGGGTTTGAATGCTGGTTCGGGGTGGAGTGCTGGTTCGGGTCGGAGTGCTGGTTCGGGGTGGAGTGCTGGTTCGGGGTGGAGTGCTGGTTCGGGTGGAGTGCTGGTTCGGGTGGAATGCTGGTTCGGGGTGGAGTGCTGGTTCGGGTGGAGTGCTGGTTCGGGTGGAGTGCTGGTTCGGGTGGAGTGCTGGTTCCGGGTGGAGTGCTGGTTCGGGGTGGAGTGCTGGTTCGGGTGGAGTGCTGGTTCGGGTGGAGTGCTGGTTCGGGGTGGAGTGCTGGTTCGGGTGGAGTGCTGGTTCGGGGTGGAGTGCTGGTTCGGGTGGAGTGCTGGTTCCGGTTGGAGTGCTGGTTCCGGGTGGAGTGCTGGTTTGGGTTGGAGTGCTGGTTCGGGTGGAGTGCTGGTTCCGGTTGGAGTGCTGGTTCCGGTTGGAGTGCTGGTTCGGGGTGGAGTGCTGGTTCGGGGTGGAGTGCTGGTTCGGGTGGAGTGCTGGTTCCGGTTGGAGTGCTGGTTCGGGGTGGAGTGCTGGTTCGGGTGGAGTGCTGGTTCCGGTTGGAGTGCTGGTTCGGGGTGGATTGCTGGTTCGGGGTGGAGTGCTGGTTCCGGTTGGAGTGCTGGTTCGGGTCGGAGTGCTGGTTCGGGGTGGAGTGCTGGTTCGGGTGGAGTGCTGGTTTGGGTTTGAATGCTGGTTCGGGGTGGAGTGCTGGTTCGGGTGGAGTGCTGGTTTGGGTGGAGTGCTGGTTTGGGTTGGAGTGCTGGTTCGGGTGGAGTGCTGGTTCGGGGTGGAGTGCTGGTTTGGGTTGGAGTGCTGGTTCGGGTGGAGTGCTGGTTCGGGGTGGAGTGCTGGTTCGGGTGGAGTGCTGGTTCCGGTTGGAGTGCTGGTTCGGGTGGAATGCTGGTTTGGGGTGGAGTGCTGGTTCGGGTGGAGTGCTGGTTCGGGGTGGAGTGCTGGTTTGGGTTTGAATGCTGGTTCGGGGTGGAGTGCTGGTTCGGGGTGGAGTGCTGGTTTGGGTTTGAATGCTGGTTCGGGGTGGAGTGCTGGTTCGGGTGGAGTGCTGGTTCGGGTGGAGTGCTGGTTCGGGGTGGAGTGCTGGTTTGGGTTTGAATGCTGGTTCGGGGTGGAGTGCTGGTTCGGGTGGAGTGCTGGTTCGGGTGGAGTGCTGGTTCCGGTTGGAGTGCTGGTTCGGGGTGGAGTGCTGGTTCGGGTGGAGTGCTGGTTCGGGTGGAGTGCTGGTTCGGGTGGAGTGCTGGTTCGGGGTGGAGTGCTGGTTTGGGTTTGAATGCTGGTTCGGGGTGGAGTGCTGGTTCGGGTTGGAGTGCTGGTTCGGGGTGGAGTGCTGGTTCGGGTTGGAGTGCTGGTTCGGGTGGAGTGCTGGTTCGGGGTGGAGTGCTGGTTCGGGGTGGAATGCTGGTTTGGGTTTGAATGCTGGTTCGGGGTGGAGTGCTGGTTCGGGTGGAGTGCTGGTTCGGGTGGAGTGCTGGTTCCGGGTGGAGTGCTGGTTCGGGGTGGAGTGCTGGTTCGGGGTGGAGTGCTGGTTCGGGGTGGAGTGCTGGTTCGGGTGGAGTGCTGGTTCGGGTGGAGTGCTGGTTCCGGGTGGAGTGCTGGTTCGGGGTGGAGTGCTGGTTCGGGTGGAGTGCTGGTTCCGGTTGGAGTGCTGGTTCGGGGTGGAGTGCTGGTTCGGGGTGGAGTGCTGGTTCGGGTGGAGTGCTGGTTCGGGGTGGAGTGCTGGTTCGGGTGGAGTGCTGGTTCCGGTTGGAGTGCTGGTTCCGGGTGGAGTGCTGGTTTGGGTTGGAGTGCTGGTTCGGGTGGAGTGCTGGTTCCGGTTGGAGTGCTGGTTCCGGTTGGAGTGCTGGTTCGGGGTGGAGTGCTGGTTCGGGGTGGAGTGCTGGTTCGGGGTGGAGTGCTGGTTCGGGTGGAGTGCTGGTTCCGGTTGGAGTGCTGGTTCGGGGTGGAGTGCTGGTTCGGGTGGAGTGCTGGTTCCGGTTGGAGTGCTGGTTCGGGGTGGATTGCTGGTTCGGGGTGGAGTGCTGGTTCCGGTTGGAGTGCTGGTTCGGGTCGGAGTGCTGGTTCGGGGTGGAGTGCTGGTTCGGGTGGAGTGCTGGTTTGGGTTTGAATGCTGGTTCGGGGTGGAGTGCTGGTTCGGGTGGAGTGCTGGTTTGGGTGGAGTGCTGGTTTGGGTTGGAGTGCTGGTTCGGGTGGAGTGCTGGTTCGGGGTGGAGTGCTGGTTTGGGTTGGAGTGCTGGTTCGGGTGGAGTGCTGGTTCGGGGTGGAGTGCTGGTTTGGGTTTGAATGCTGGTTCGGGATGGAGTGCTGGTTCGGGGTGGAGTGCTGGTTTGGGTTTGAATGCTGGTTCGGGGTGGAGTGCTGGTTCGGGTGGAGTGCTGGTTCGGGTGGAGTGCTGGTTCGGGTGGAGTGCTGGTTCGGGGTGGAGTGCTGGTTTGGGTTTGCATGCTGGTTCGGGGTGGAGTGCTGGTTCGGGTGGAGTGCTGGTTCGGGTGGAGTGCTGGTTCCGGTTGGAGTGCTGGTTCGGGGTGGAGTGCTGGTTCGGGTGGAGTGCTGGTTCGGGTGGAGTGCTGGTTCGGGTGGAGTGCTGGTTCCGGTTGGAGTGCTGGTTCAGGTGGAATGCTGGTTCGGGGTGGAGTGCTGGTTCCGGTTGGAGTGCTGGTTCGGGTGGAGTGCTGGTTCCGGGTGGAGTGCTGGTGTGGGTTGGAGTGCTGGTTCGGGTGGAGTGCTGGTTCGGGTGGAGTGCTGGTTCGGGGTGGAGTGCTGGTTCGGGTGGAGTGCTGGTTCGGGGTGGAGTGCTGGTTTGAGTTTGAATGCTGGTTCGGGGTGGAGTGCTGGTTCGGGTCGGAGTGCTGGTTCGGGTTGGAGTGCTGGTTCGGGGTGGAGTGCTGGTTCGGGTCAGAGTGCTGGTTTGGGTCGGAGTGCTGGTTTGGGGTGGAGTGCTGGTTCGGGGTGGAGTGCTGGTATGGGTTGGAGTGCTGGTTTGGGTTGGAGTGCTGGTGTGGGTTGGAGTGCTGGTTCCAGTTGAGTGCTGATTTGGGTCGGATTGCTGGTTTGGGTCGGAGTGCTGGTTTGGGTCAGAGTGCTGGTTTGGGTCGGAGTGCTGGTTTGGGTCGGAGTGCTGGTTCGGGTTGGAGTGCTGGTTCCGGTTGGAGTGCTGGTTCCGGTTGGAGTGCTGGTGCTGGTTTGGGTCGGAGTGCTGGTTTGGGCGAGTGCTGGTTCGGGTTGGAGTGCTCCTTTGGTCACCATGTGCTGGATGTAATATTTCTGTTCTACTGTTACCTCTTGTGTGAAATGAGCATGACAATACCTATCATCTCAAGATAGTTTTTGAGGAATGAATGAGGAGGTATTTGTACATTTGGACTTAAATTTAAGACTTAACACACCCAGCCTGGGCAACATGCTGAAACCTCGTCTCTACAAAAAGCAAGAAATTAGCCACGTATGGTGGTACGCACCTGTAGTCCCAGCTACTCAGGAGGCTGAGGTAGGAGAATCACCAGAGCATAGGAGGTGGAGGCTGCAGTGAGCCATGATCATGCCACAGCGCTCCAGCCTGGGTGTAGGAATGAGACCCCATCTCAAAAATAAATAAATAAATGAAAAATACTCAACAGACAGTAGCTGCCACTTTTGAGGATGGAATACTGGCATGGATACAGGTGAATAGGGTCCCCAGAGGACATTGGGGCATAGCTTGAAATTAGGTCAGGCAAGTTGCCATCTGTTCCAACTTTCAGCACCATTATTATTTGTGTTATTTTTAAATTTTTTAAGAGAAGGTCTCGCTCCGTTGCCCAGGCTGGAGTGCAGTGGCCCGATCATAGCTCCTGGCAGCCTCAACCTCCTTACCTCAAAGGATGCTCCCTCCTCAGCCTCCTGAATAGCTAAGACAACACCATTATTAGTGTAGGTATATGGGCATATTTGGGTTCTCCAAAAAAAAAGAACCAACAAGACGTATATGTGTGTATGTATATATATGTAGAAAAAAGAGATTCATTATAGGGAATTGGTTCATGGAGTATGGAAGCTGACAAGTCCCAAGGTCTGCAGAGTGATTTGGCCAGCTGGAGACCCAGGAGAGCTAAAGGTGTGATTCCAGTCTAAGTCTGAAGGCCTGACAGCCAGGAGAGGAGATGGTGTGGTTCTAGTGTGAAAGCCAGGAGGATTGAGACCCAGGAAGAGCCAATGTTTCAGCCTGAGTCCAAAGGTAGGAAAAAGCCAACATCGCAGACTGAAGGCCAAGGAATTCCCTGTTCTCAGCCTTCTTGTTCTACTCAGGCTTTTAGCAGATTGGACAAGACCCACCACACTGGGGAGGGCCTCTGCCTTTATTCAGTCAATGGATTCAAATGCTAACCCATCCAGAAACACCCTCATGAACACACTCAGAAATAATGTTTGGCCAAATATCTGGGCACCCTGTAGCCCAGTCAAGTTGACACAAAGTGTACAGTCACAGGGTGAAGGGCTGATGGATGCCATCTCTACAGAGGTCTGGGCCTTGTGTTGGGTTCACCGGAGGGTGTGCTGGCAGGCTGGCAGCGAGGGAGCAGGCCTGGGATGTCTGTGCAGTGGGCTAGTTACTCTCCTCTGTCTGGACCACAGAAGGGAAGGAAGGGCCTCTTTCTGCAGCTTCCTTGGCTGTTTGGGTCTGGCCACCAGTGGTAAGATGGCCTTAGTCCTCCCAAGCAGGCCAGTGGGAGCCTTACCACTAGGTGGAGTGAAATGAATTGGCTTAGGTGGAAAAGATTCACACCAGTGATAATGGTTCATTTTCAGCTCCATAGAAAAGTGAAGCCAGGTTCTGGTGGGGAGGTAGACGCTGCAGGCAGCCAGGGCTGCAGCTTCCGTTCTGGACTGCCTCCAGCCTGGACGCAGTGGTTTGCCAGCTCCTCTGCTACTGCCCCAGGTGACAGTTCCCCACCACTGGCATCCCAGCCCTCCTCTTCCCAGGTGCTGCTTTCAGCTCCTCCCAGCTGCTGCTCAGGTGGAAGGGAAAACCATCAGCTCCACACGCTGCTTGTGGGCTCGTTACAGGATTTACTGCACACAGAATTAGCCAGTGCTTATCAAGTTGAGTCTTTTGTATTAATATTTCAAAAACAGTGTGGTCTGAGCCTTTCCAGACAAATCTTACATGCAAGATTGTATTAAAACCTCTCTTAAGAGAAGCAACCTCCAGTTGGAGGTGTTGTGTTAGCCAACAAATGTAGATTAATTGTGCTCCCCCGAGTCAGTCATTGTTTAATATGCTGCACAGATTAACACCTTCAGGAATTCTGCACATTGTAAAGTGCAATACAAATATACTAATAAAATAACAGCAGACATTTATTAAGCTTACCACGTCCCCGCAGACCCTATGCTGCATACGTTGAATCTACTATCTCTAGTAGATTCTATTACTGTCCGCGTTTTCCAGATGAGGAATTGTGACTCAGGGAGATGGATGTAGCCTGTCAGTATGGACTCTGTGCTGGTTAGACAAAACTGTCCTGGCCCCGTAAAGCCAGTGTTTTCCTCCCACGATGATGCCTCCAGTTTACATCCAACTGTCACAGGAAGAAAGCTTTCCTGCAGTCCAGGGCCCGACTAGGTCCCCACAGTCACAGCAGATTTGGAAAGGCTTTGTCCTCCACACACCACTTAAAAGCACCAACCCAGCAGCCCGAGGGTCCTCTAGCAGCCCACTGCAAGCCGCCACACTGCCCAGAAAGTAGCCTCCGGGGCAGTTTTGCTTCTAATGCTTGAGACATGGTTGCTTTTGAGAAATGGAGCTGCTCAGTGAGCTGTCGCCCCCACCATCCCCAAATGCCTGGTCAGCCCTAACCAGAGGAGAGCCTGGCCAGCCAGGGCAGCCCCCAGCTTCATCAGCAGCAAGGAGCTTGTGGTTTGACCATTACCTTTTTGTTTGTTTGTTTGTTGTGAGATAGAGCCTTGCTCTATTGCCCGGGCTGGAGTGCAGTGGCGGGATCTCGGCTCACTGCAACCTCCGCCTACTGGGTTCAAGTGATTCTGCCTCAGCCTCCCGAGTAGCTGGGATTATAGGCGCGCACCACCACGCTGGCTAATTTTTGTGTTTTTAGTAGAGATGGAGTTTCACCATGTTGACCAGGCTGGTCTCGAACTCCTGACCTCAAGTGATCCACCTGCCTCGGCCTCCCAAAATGGTGGGATTACAGGCGTGAGCCACCGTGCCCAGTCTAGTACCTTTTTCTTAGGTGGGGCTTTCTAGAAGAAGCAGAATGAAAAAGGAAAATATTTAGTTTCTGAATAAAAAGGGGCTATTGGCAACCAGGTTTGGATGGCGTCAGAAGGAATGCCTGAAGAAGTGATATGCCATGTTGCTGCCCAGTTTCACGCTGGAAGAGACCCTGTGCAAAGATCCAGCGGCCTGCTTTGGGTTCCAGTAAACACAAAAGTACATACTGGCACTCTGCGGATTACAGACTCACTGACAACTTCCTGGATTCATAGATGAAGTTTTGTTACATTGATCCAAGGTGAAGGCACGCCACAGCAGGTTACTTGTGGCCTTGTTACTGTCTGTAACTCCCTGAGTTACAGATGAAAGTTCAGCTAAAGATGAAAAGGGCTCCAGGCGGGGCAGGAAAGGTAGCATCGTGAGGCCAGCATCTCACCTATGCCATTTTGACCTAAAAGAGCTGTATCAACAGAGGTAAAGTGACCCATACATTTACCTTGGGGTTAGACAGCTTCTAGTCCCTTGGACTATCTGGAACCATGTCTCTTTCTGAAGGTGCCACATGCAGTGAGGAACCTGCCCTGGCAGAGGAACTCGTGTTCATCCTCTGAGGCCCCTTCGTTTCCAACTGAGCCATGTGCTTAGCAGTTGGGGGTTTCCTACTAATTTTTCGGAGAATGTTATTGTTTGAAAAGTGCTCTCCACAGAGCATGTGATTAGATCTATTTGTTACTTGGGTGAGAATCTAGAGCTCCTGTCTTGCCTTGACAGCTAATATTCATGCCCATCTATTGTGGTCCTGTTTCCAAAGAGGAACACACAGCAGAGTTTCTGTGCAGTGAAACCTGTGTCAGACCTAAAGGAGGCAAGGGCTGCTGAGGAGCTTGAAATGACCCTTAAAAGATATCAAGGAGAAGAGTTGTCTTCATACTCTCTTCTGTCTGTCTGTCCATCTGTCTATTCATCCATTCATCCATCCAGCATTCAGAGCAGGTCTCCCATATTTTAATGAAGGGAACCTCATTTTTATTTCCTCAAGATCTAGAGATTAGGAAGAGTGCAGACAGTGCTGAACGGCTAAAAAGAAAGGATTCACAGCGAGGTTCTCCTTCCTTCCTTATGGGAAACCAACAAATCATAGCCAGATAGGCTGGACTGTCTACAGAGGAAGACTTCACATGTGGCAGGCTGGGGATTCCCTGCCTCCCAGTCCAGCTTAGTGCAGATTAGGGGATGCAATTTAGCCTATACGTGACCTTCTATGACCTCGCAGCATCCTTGGCAATTCGTTCTTTCCTGTTTCCTGAAAACAAAGGCCTTGAGTGTCCCCGCAAGCCCTGTTCCTTGTGTAGGCAACTCAACTGGGATCCTATCTCTGGGGTGGGTGCAACTCATCCTTCTTTTCTGAATAGTGTTAAAGTTGAATTTAGAATGTCGTGGTTGTTAGTAATAGCATTACTAATGTTCCAAGGCCCTCGGAAAGGTCCCAACAATGTGTCTTCCTTTCAAGTTGATTGTCTTGGTACCCCATTCCCACCCCCAATGTGGTGGCTGAGTTGGAAGAGGCCCAGCATCTTCCAAGCACAGCTCCCTGCCCCACAGTTCCTCCCTCGCACCTACTGAGGTTCTGAGCTGTCAGCCCCCCAGTATTGAAAGTCAAAAAATTAGGGAACATGATAACGCATTCTGCCTTAATATTGTCCTTTTAATGTCTTAATTATCATTGTAGACAAAGTGGCTTGAACTTAGGCTTTCATCCTAGAAGCTTTACCACTTTTACTGTTTCTATACTTTTGTAGCTAATAAGTCAAATGTAGAACAAAGAGAAGGCTGCATTTATTCAGGAAACTGTAAACCTGTCCCATTTGATCACAATCCTGTTGAAAGGAAGAAGCCTTACGAGGACAGTGTGTTTGCCACAATGCTGAGCCGTGACAGCTGCAGCAGCGGCTCCTGGAGCACAGGGCTGCTGGCGTGGGCTCACCACCCTCACAGCCATTTGTCTGGCGGCTTGTATTCAGATGTATTTGTTCAGTAATCCAAAAATGGAAGGGTGATTTGGAACCTTGAGCAGCAGGCTGGGGGTGGCTGTGAATTCTGCTTTGCACTTGCCCACTACATCAACACCCCAAGAAACTCACCTGCCCCATCCCAGTGCATTCTGAACATTTCTTATTTTTATCTTCTTACCAACCTTCTCTCTTAAAATCAGCTTCATTAAAATGGATTTTTCTAGAGTAACCACCAAATCACCTCCCCCACTCTCAGTCCGTTTTCCAGTCAAACCATTTGTTACTTGATTCAGTTCCAAATATAATGTGTGTCTGCTACTGTTAAGTCATTGCCTTATAGTCAACCTCAGGGGTAGTCATAAACTCCAAGAGTTTCATGCGTCTGACTATATTCTTGGAAGATTGATGGGTTACATTTTTCTCCTCGATAGTGGTCATGGGGGAAATGTGTTAATTTTTCACTTTAGATGTTTGTGAAATGTTGGGGAGAGTGAGGGGTTTATTCTTAAGTGGTGGGCCATTGACCCAAAGTGTTTTTAATTCCTTTTTTAGGCTGCATTTGATGCCAGAAGGCAAACACAACCTGCATTTGCGTTTTGCAGATGAATTCAACAAGTTAGCAGAAGACTTCCTACAATGAGAATGCACACTCGAGTCTTGGTGGTTCCTTCGTGTGGGGCTTGATCGTGTTGCTGCCTGTTAACATGATGCCTTTGAAACTCTCCGCCTTTGAAACTTTCTACCCCTCCCTTCAATCTTATCCTAACCAAATGAGAATAATGACATATTGAAAACAGCCTCTAGCTTCAGGCTGGGCACGGTGGCTCACAGCTATAATCTCAGCACTTTGGGAGGCTGAGGTGGGAGAATTGCCTGAGCCCAGGAGTTCAAGACCAGCTTATGCAATATAGGGAGACTCTGGCTCTACAAAAAAAAGTTTTTCAAAATTAGCCAGGCGAAGTGGCACACATCTGTGGTCCCAGCTGCTCAGGAAGCTGAGGTGGGAGGATCAGTTGAGCCCAATTCAAGGCTGCAGTGAGCTGTAATTGCATCACTGCACTCCAACCTGGGCAACAGAGTAAGACCTTGTCTTAAAAAAAAATAAAAACATAAAAAAAAAATAAAGGAATAAAGCCTCTAACATCAATAGCTATGAAAATTAAATCCGATTTTCTAAGATGAAGTTGTGACAAGTTATACCATTGTCTTAACAGGTGAATTCCTGCCATAATTTATTTTCAAATAAATTTTAGGTGGAGAATGTGTAGTGTTAATGTTGGAGGTTTTAAGACATCTTGAATTTATACTGTACCTTTTATCTGAGAGGTTCAAGCTTCACTTGTGTTTTTATTTGTGTTTATCTATCATATTCAAAGAGAAGTAGGGAGAGTCCGTGCCCGAGGTCCTCAATTCTAAGATCAGAGGATGTCCAGAACAGCAGCAGATAGGGGCAGGTTTGCTTTACCCCATATCCCTCTCCTGGTTCACTTTTGAGAGATGAATACTTTGGGCCAGTAAAGGTGAACAAAATATGTATTTTCATCACTCTGTACTAAAAGGACAGGAATGTTATTGATTAAAACACTAAAGCAGAAATCCTACATTGCTATTAAAATTAAACTTTGATTACCACAATAAAAACAGTAACAAGTTAAACCTTGAAACTTTATACTTAAGCATTGAGAAAGAATAAAAATTATTTGAAGTGAGAACACACCACAAGGTTTTCTACACATGCTTTTTTATTAGTATAGATACCTTCACAGACAATACTGTAATTTTTAGAGGAGTTCCACGTCATTACATCAACAGTGTGAATTTCTAACAGAGGCAAAACTGAGCACCATAGTTTACAAGTAGAAAGACCATGCTTGAGGACAACAGAAGTTCACTAAGGATGCACGATTGATCTGAGAAGTTTTTAAGCCTCGTCCTCACCCTCCTCCTCCTCGAACTCCCCTTGTTCGTCGGCCGTGGCGTCCTGGTACTGCTGGTACTCGGACACCAGGTCGTTCATGTTGCTCTCGGCCTCGGTGAACTCCATCTCGTCCATGCCCTCGCCCGTGTACCAGTGCAGGAAGGCCTTGCGCCGGAACATGGCCGTGAACTGCTCGGAGATGCGCTTGAACAGCTCCTGGATGGCCGTGCTGTTGCCGATGAAGGTGGCCGACATCTTCAGGCCGCGGGGCGGGATGTCGCACACGGCCGTCTTCACGTTGTTGGGGATCCACTCCACGAAGTAGCTGCTGTTCTTGTTCTGCACGTTGAGCATCTGCTCGTCCACCTCCTTCATGGACATGCGGCCCCGGAAGATGGCAGCCACCGTCAGGTAGCGGCCGTGGCGCGGGTCGCAGGCGGCCATCATGTTCTTGGAGTCGAACATCTGCTGGGTGAGCTCGGGCACCGTGAGCGCCCGGTACTGCTGGCTGCCCCGGCTGGTCAGGGGCGCGAAGCCGGGCATGAAGAAGTGCAGGCGAGGGAAGGGCACCATGTTCACCGCCAGCTTGCGCAGGTCTGCGTTCAGCTGGCCCGGGAAGCGCAGGCAGGTGGTGACCCCGCTCATGGTGGCCGACACCAGGTGGTTGAGGTCCCCGTAGGTGGGGGTGGTCAGCTTCAGGGTGCGGAAGCAGATGTCATACAGGGCCTCGTTGTCAATGGAGTAGGTTTCATCTGTGTTTTCCACCAGCTGGTGGACAGAGAGGGTGGCGTTGTAGGGCTCCACCACCGTGTCTGACACCTTGGGTGAGGGCATGACGCTGAAGGTGTTCATGATGCGGTCTGGGTACTCTTCCCGGATCTTGCTGATGAGCAGGGTGCCCATCCCGGACCCCGTGCCGCCCCCCAGAGAGTGGGTCAGCTGGAAGCCCTGGAGACAGTCACAGCTCTCTGACTCCTTCCTCACCACATCCAGGACCGAGTCGACCAGCTCGGCTCCCTCTGTGTAGTGGCCCTTGGCCCAGTTATTCCCGGCTCCGCTCTGGCCTGCCAGAGGGAAAGTGAACATTAGACACTAAAACATAAAGAATTTCAAAATCTGTCATTTTGACTATGGAGGAGAAGGTAGGACTGGTCTTAGACTGGCAGATTCTTCTCTTTTGAATACTCTTCTTTTACCTGAAGAAATATTTTTCTATGTCAGTGACCTCAAAAACACTGGGGATCATAATAAAGTAAGAAGTAAGTTTAGCTCATCTGAGGCTATTGATTGAGGAAGAGGATAGGATTAGAAAACTTAATTGGTTCTGAAATACATACATTTTTAAGAGGCATTCTCTTTATACTCAAGTACAATTAAACAGGCAAGGTGAAGGCAGTGTGACCAGCAGAGAAGGTGGCCTCAGCATCTGTCTAGCTCTGGTCATAACCTGTGCTTTTGGCCCCTGGCTCTTTGAAGTCCTTTCAAGTTGCCTATAGCCTATGAAGCCTGGCTTGAAGCTTTTCCTTGCTCTTTCTTCCTTCCAGTCTGAGGCTGCTCTGCACTGGGAGGGCTGCAGCAGCCCTCTGCAGGCTGGCGTTGATCTGTGAGCCATGACCGCCCATGGACTGCATGGAGCTAGGCCAGGACTCAGGGCTGCCGTGGACACAGTGTCACCTTGGCACTGAACACTAAGAACTGTGCTTTGCAGGGCTGTTAGGAAGAAGGTGTGTCATTTGGCCAGTTCCCAGTGATCATGACTACATACCGAACACGAAGTTGTCTGGTCTGAAGATCTGGCCAAAGGGTCCAGACCTGACGGAGTCCATGGTGCCAGGCTCCAGATCCACCAGGATGGCCCGAGGTACATATTTGTTACCTGCAGGAAATAAGAACTGACTCAGGCCTGTGCTTGGGGAGGGACTCACAGCAGCATTCAATTCCAGCATCTGAGACAAAAGGAGAACAGGAGATTTTCTGCTTTTAAGAAAAAGGAGGTCCTGAGTGTGCTTAGCCGTGGCAAACAGGCAGGAATCTTAGGAAACCATAAAACATGTTTTTCCAGCAGTTGGCATTTGAAATGAATATGCAAGAAGCATGCCTTTGTCACGTGCATGTTCCTGGGACGTTTCATCTCCCACATTATGGAAAGCAAGGATTCCTGCGCACACACATCCCGCTACTCACCAGCAGCCTCATTGTAGTACACGTTGATTCTCTCCAGCTGCAAGTCACTGTCTCCATGGTAACTGCCTGTGGGGTCGATCCCATGCTCATCGCTGATGACCTCCCAAAACTGAAATGAAAAAAGAACCACACCATGGCTCTGCATGCTGAATGTCACTAAGGATGGCCTTGTCCTCCTCCCATGTCCTTGGAACAGGGGCTTTTGTGGTCAGACAGTTAGTAAGTGCTAGACAGAGAGCAAAGAGCTGCACCCCCTATTTCCTGCAGCAGCCACTGCTGAGGGGCTTGAAAATCCGCAGAGCATCGGCCATATTATGGGGATAGACTGAAAGGCTGGGAGGGGCCCTGGAGGAGGAGGGGACACAGCAGATGCCCTTCTAGGGAGAGGGTGGGGAGAGTAGAGAAGTGGAGAAGGGGTACAGGAAGGCTGTGTCACCCTAGGCAGGGCTGAATGCCATTGCATCCGGGATGATTGATGGGTCGTGGCAGGACCAAGGACAGGGGGACCCACTCTGTGGCTGCCTCCAGGGATCAAGCTCTCTTGGCACAGATCCCAGGCACTCCTGCAACAGTGCAGGTTTAAGCCACCGATCTACATGCTGGCACTGACCACCGGAGGGACTGGGCGAAGGGCAGCAGGAGCCTGGGAGGGCACCTGGGCGGCAGTGGAAGGAGCTGGCCATCGTGAGGGCGCTGGCTCCATTGTGAATTTGCGGCGGGGGGGGGGGGGGGGGGGGGGCGGGGAGGCTGGGTGGGCAACATGGCGGTTCTCAAAGAGACCACGTCCTTGTACTGGCGCCCGCCCCCACCCATGCACCAGACCCGCTGCTGCCTCCCACACAGCGGTCGGTAATTGCAGCCCCCACCCAGCGCAGTCACCTGCCGCCTCGGGGACTGGCAGCAAGACTATCGCGTTGTATGTCATCATGTCAAGACAGTGCCCGAGCAAGGGAATTTATCTAACACCCTTGCCTGTACGACCCAAAGGGACGCCTCTGTTACATCTGCCAGTCCAGTGACACTGCATGTTTTCATTCAAACCGTAGAGAAAAATATACAAATTAAATTCACATGAAGCTAGCGCAATAAATATGACCGTACCCCCGACCCAAGTTTCTGAGACAAATACACCCAGGGGAATGCCAACCGCGTCCCGCAGAAGGGCTGTGTCCCAGGGAAATCGAAAGGGCCCCGATTAAACGCACACACAGCTGCGGCGCTGCGGGCATCCTGGCGGGTCATGCAGCCTCCCGGACCCCGCCCGGCGGCCTCGCCGCGGAATGTGCCACCCGGCCAGCCCGGGCCCGCCGCGGCCTCCAGCCCCCGCCCCGGCCCCAGCCCGCACCCTCGGTTCCAACCCCGGGCCCCTCCGTGGCGGTGAGCCCACCTTGGCGCCGATCTGGTTGCCGCACTGGCCCGCCTGGATGTGCACGATCTCGCGCATGGTGCCGGCTGCGGAGCGGTGGCGCTGGCCCTCGGAGCGGTGCGCGGCGTGGACCGGCGGGCTGGGCTGCGCAGAGACCTGCCGCCGCCCCCCCAGCTCAGTCTTTTATACCCGGGGACCCGCCCTGCCCGGTGACGTCATGACGGGCGGGGCTGCGGCCGCGGGGGCGGTGCGGCTGGGACTGCGGCACCGCGAGGGGGAGCCGGGGCGCGGTGCGAGGTGTGGGGGCGCTCGCCCTATTGCTGCTGCCGCTGGGTCTAGGGTGGGCGGCCGGCCCCGCGGTCCCGCGGTGAGTGCGGTGCCCGGGCCTCGGGCCCAGCCGCAGCCCCCTGCCCGATCCACGGGCACGGGCGACCCCTGGCGCTGGGTCCTCCGCTCACGCCGCAATCCCCACCCCGAACCGCCCACTCTGGACCCCCGAGGGGGGCTGGGGACCGGGGGCCCCGGAACCAGGGGGAGGGGCTGCCTCGGAACAGGGTCCTCGCCTCCTAGGGACGGGAAGAGGCGTCGAGTACCCTCTGGAGTAGGGAGCCGGAAATTGAAGACCCATTTGCAGTGGGCTCTCCAGCGGGTGGCAAAGGTTTCCCGCATCCTGGGCAGGGTCCTGGACGCCGTTTGTGGGGGTGGGGCGGGCAGCGTGGAGAGGAGTGGGGGGCCCCGGGGAGCCGACGGGCAGCTGCCTGAAAGGAATGCCAGGATGGCGGGGTGGGCGGCCTTTCGCCCCTACAGGGGAGGAAGATGGCTTGGTCGGGGGCGGGGGTTGGGGGGGCTGGAAAAGGGCTGGATTTGTCACATGTCCGCTTTGGGCTCCTGCGTCCTTGTAAAGGCCTTTTAAATGTGGAAAATTCTGCGGGTGTGTGTGTGTGTGTGTGTGTGTGTGTGTGTGTGTGTGTGTCTGTGTCAGAGAGGAAAGACAGGAGGAATATATCTGCCACGTTGATGTGTCAGCTGATGGCCCTGCCCCTTACACCCCTTAGGTCGCCTGATCCTCACAGAAGCTGTCGGAGCTAGGCCGCCCAGTTCGGTAGACCCTAGGCACGGTGGCTGCTGAGCATTGAAACGTAGGTAATCTGAACTGAGATGGGCTGTTAAGTGTGAAGTACACCCTGGATTTTATGGGCTCAGTAGGTTAAAATAATGTGAAATATTTCATTACTGATTCTTAAATATTGATGGTCTATCAAAATAATAGTGTTTTGGATACATTGTGTTAAATGACTTGTTTTGAAATTAGAAAATGTAAAATTACATACTTGGTTTCCATTTGCTGCTCACTTATGCATATTTTTGTTGACTACCACTGGCTTGTGGTAAGCATTATTACTACCCCAATTTCATAGCTCCGAAAGCGAGGTTGAAAGACCTGACCAGCCACAAAGCCAGGAAGGGAAGGAATCTAAAGTCTTTGTATAAATAAAAAGCCCAGGTGAGTTTTAAAGGCTTGGGTGGGCTGTGGTAAGGACCTGACTTAATTATTCACAAAGATGGCCCTGCACGGTGGACTAGGTAACAGGGGCCTGGGGACTGCCTTTGGTTCCCAGCACATTCCAACTATATAATGATGATAATTACAGGTGCCTTGGAGCTGGCTTTGTGGTAGGAGATGAGAAGCCATATATGAAAGGACATTGAGTTTATGGCGTAAAAATGCCTTGGTAAAACCCAAGGTGATGGGCCGGGCGCGGTGGCTCACGCCTGTAATCCCAGCACTTTGGGAGGCTTAGGCGGGTGGATCACGAGGTCAGGAGATCGAGACCATCCTGGCTAACACGGTGAAACCCCGTCTCTACTAAAAATACAAAAAAATTAGCCGGGCGTGGTGGCAGGCACCTATAGTCCCAGCTACTCGGGAGGCTGAGGCAGGAGAATGGCGTGAACCAGGGAGGCGGAGCTTGCAGTGAGCCGAGATGGCGCCACTGCACTCCAGCCTGGGCGACAGAGCCAGACTGCGTCTCAATAAACAACAACAACAACAACAAAAAACCCAAGATGATGCTGTCATTCCTAATGTGCACCCTACCTGCCACCTCAATAGTTGTTCTGTATCGGAGGTGGAAACTAAAGCCAGATGTCTGTGAGTAGCCTCTTAGGCCAAATTAGGTCTTAATCACTCCAGCTTTAGGAAGCGCCCAGCATCCTCCCAGATGTAGGTAGGCAGGTGCCTAGTGCCTCTTCTCAGGGTGGGGACAGATTTCCTAGAATTTCTCCTCCTCTCTCCCCTCTCCCTGCTGCTGGGCCCCCAGTGGACAACCTGTCCCTCGGATGCTACTCCCAGGTACCCAGGGCTTGACCTCCACCTTCTCCCCACCCCCACCCCAACTCTCACATCTTGGCTCTTCACCACAGCCGGAGCCTTCCAGATCCTCTCCAGAGAATGGCTCTCCTTGGGGTACCTTCACTCATTACACAGTTCTGAAAAGATTTTTCCAGAGATAATTGCTTCTTGGCCTTTGTGTTTTAATTCAGCGTGAAATCTGAGGCCAAATAGGAGCAGAGGATGAGACCTGAAAGGGACAGCACTGGGGACACGGGGACCCCTAGCAGCTGGGCGTTTCCCGGCCTGTGGAGCATGTACCCACTCTGCTGTTCCTAGCTCAGTCCTCCAGCAAGTCACTGCACCTCTCTGAGCTTCTCTCGCCATATCGGAAGAATGGAAATGGGTTTTTCTTACGTTGGGAAGCTGGGAGGCACTGTGCATGAACTGGACATTAGTGAGTGCACAGAAAATAAATCCATGGCAGTGTTCACAGGCGCGGGCCAGGTACCTGATTGTCTGCTCTGGATCGCTGGCAGTGAATGTTCTGCCCAAGTCGGCCTTCTCCTGCCTAGCAGCTCACGCCCAGCCTACTTCTCTCTGACGCGCTCCTCCCTCGGTGCCGCCCGTGATGTGTGTTAGTATATAATCAGAGAAACTCACACGCGGAGTTTTAAATAATGCCTGCCCTGCCTAAGGTGACTCATCTGAGGCTGTGAGTTCCTGCTCTCCCCTCCCTCGTGGCAAGTGTAGATATCCCCAACCCCACCTCGCTGTCACTAAGCAACTCGACCTTGTACAGCACCGATGCAGATAATAACAGGAGGAAATAGAGCCTGCTAATTGTCCCCTTCCCTAGAATAGGTTTTTAAGGAGCAATCTCTCCCCTTTCATGTATTTCTCAGTGTCTAAAGAGGAGCAGCTCCACCGGCTGTTGGGTGGGCCGGGGATGGGGAAGGGGAAGAGGACCAACCTTCTCCAGCCTCAAGTCACTTCCTGCTTTAGACAGGATGCCACTCGCAGTGTCTGAGCCACCCCTACCTGAAGGCATCATTGGTGGGGTGAGGGGCGGGGGGCGGGGAAGGGCAGGTGTAATGACAAAATTCAGACTAGAGAATGTGTTCCAGGTAGGAGGCGGAGCCACATCTGTCTTTTACAAAAGGACATAAGCGCTTACCCTTTTGCCTGCCCTTCCCGCCTGCTGCTTCAGAGGGCCCAACAAGAAGGGTCCTGGTGAGAATGTTCTAGTGAAAAGTACCCTGTGAATATGTGGTGTTATGATGATATCGTTACTGTTCACTGATGCCATCTCTAAGGGTGACAGTCATGATCTAGTTGAAATAGATTTAGTTGGTCCAAGTAAGAGAGTCCTGGAACTTCAAAAACACTAGTTTCCTCTGCAGAATGATGAAAACCCAAGGCCATCCCAGCAATACAATTGTCTAAATTTGTATGGTACAGTCTTGCATCCTGTTTGTGCCCTCAGAAAACTAGCCACACTCTCTGCTCCAACTTCTCTTTCCCATGAAACTCATCCAGTGCAGCCCCTGTCTGCTATTTTTTAAATAAAAGCATCTCTTTATGAAGATGGAAGAATTTTGTTCAAAGCATTTAAGGGGATGTAACCTTTTCAAAAGGTTACCTAAAATAAAAGTCTGAACTCCAATTAAATTTAATTTTAAAATATCAACCCCACCAAAGTTTACAATTTTTTTTTTTTTTTTGCATCACATGACTATAATAATACAGAGTAAATATATAGAAGATTTTTAGCCACTTTCTGGAATGGGCCATGCCCCAGAATGTGACATTCATATTACAAGTGTCGATCTGGGGCCTTTCAAAACTGAAGATGTCATTTTTTGTTTTTTTTTTGAAATGGAGTCTCGACTAGGCTGGAGTGCAGTGGCATGATCTTGGCTCATTGCAACCTCTGCCTCCCAGGCTCAAGCGATCCTCCCGCTTCAGCCTCCCGAGTACCTGGGATTACAGGCGTGCACCACCATGCCTGATTAATTTTTGTATTTTTAGTAGAGGCAGCGTTTCACCATGTTGGCCAGGCTGGTCTCAAAGATGTTATTCTTGATGTCAAATTCTCATTAAGCTATAACCCCCCAAGTTTTTTTTAAATACATACAATGTACACAGCAATTATATATACATATATCTTATATACATATTTCCTGATTATAAAATTAGAAACACTTAGAAAGTACTAAAGAGCACAAGTGTATCCACTGTTCTCGAGATTTTTTAAAATGCTTGATGTATTATATTCCTTTGTGTTTTTCCTATTCATGGGCTGTTTAGGTGTTTTTGTTCCTTTACAACTTTTTTTTTTTGCCTTCAATATTAAGAATGAAGAAATACTATATCTTCTTCTGCTATGACTTAGACATAATCTCACAAATTCTCAAAAATATGTAACCTACTCCCAACTGTCATTCTCCCCATAATCTGAGGTGTCCAGAGCATACCGAATTATCTACAGAGCAAACTCATCTCTGCTTCCCATGACTAAGGCCGTTTAGAGGACTCAGTGCTCTCCTGCCGCGTTCCCTGACTGTTGAAGAGCACAGGGCCTAGAGTTGATGGACTGGGTGCAAATCCTCACTGTCACTTCTTAGCTGTGTGACCTCGGCAAGTTACTTAACCTCTCTCTGCCTTAGTTGCCTCATCTGTAAAGTGACAGTAATAATAGTACCCGCTTCCTGGGGTTGTGATAAAGACTGAATGATTATGTGAAAGCACTTACAATACCACCTGCCCTACAGTGTTATATAAATATTAGCTATTAAAACTGATTAATCCCGTCCTCCCCCCACTCCCTCCCTCCCTCCCTTTTTTTCTCTCTCCTTCCCCTCCCTCCCTGGAGCTCTTTTGGAATCAGGACTCAACTCCAGAGCCACTTGCGAGGCTCCCATGCGGCGAGACTGCGGTCTCCGCTGGCCGCACGCTCTTCCGTATACAGCTCCGCACTGCACTCCTCTCCCCTAATCCCGAGGCTGGCGCTGCAGAGTGAGCGAGCGCAGGATCGCTAAGCGCGAGCCGAGGCGCCATCGGAACACTCTTGCCCCCACCCAGACGTCGAGTCTGCAGGTCCAGGGCAGAGGGCGCTGGGCGGCGCCGGGAGGCGCGAGGCACCCGGGAGAGCCGGCTCCGTGGCTTCCTACTACCTGACCCCCTGACCACCTAGTTCTGGAGCCAGGCTTCTTCACCCTTCGCCAGGTCTGGGCTGCCAGGGACTCGGGGTGGGGCCGCCACGCTGCCTTCACCTTCCGTCCGGAGCGCCGGGGCGCGCGACCAGCTCCGTTTCACGCTCTAGGCAAACGGTAGTTTGGGAAAGGCTGAGCTTCGCCCCCTCCCGGCGGTGAGAGCGCGGCGCGGCGCGGCGGGGCCTCCTGCGGGCGGGAGAGGCACCGGGGTCCAGGGGCCGCGGCGCAGAGGGAGGGCGGGGCTGTGCCCCCCGGAGGCCCTGCCCGCCCCGCCCCGCCCCGTCCCGCCCTAAGACCCGGGTTCCCCCTGGAGGCCGCCACCGCCCGTCCCTGCCCGTCGCCGGCAAGGCCTGAGCCTCTGTCTCAAGATCGGACGGCCTTTGCAGCGGGAGCACCAACCAACCCCACAAATTCATGAAATACTAGGCGGGGAATCCGCTCAAAATAGGACGTGCCTTTTGTTTTTTGTAGCTATAAGAGAATATCGAAGTACGTTTTTTTTTTTTTTTTGAGATGGAGTCTTGGTCTGTCACCCAGGCTGGAGTGCAGTGGCGCAATTTGGGCTCACTGCAACCTCCGTCTCCGCCTAACAGCCCTGTCGTACAAAAATAACAATAGGGAACATTTGAATAGAGGGTGGGCTAATTTTGTTAAATTTACTTTTTGATGCCCCCACGTTTTGTTGCTAGTGTTAATGAAATGCCATCAATGGCTGGCTGCTAATGCAGTGCTGCCAATGTATATATTCTGTGTCTCTTCTCAATTAGGAAGAACATTTGTTACTTCCACTACCTAAAGTTTGCCCGGCATGGTCAGTTTTACCAGTAGTCACCACAAGCACAGTGCTAATTAGTTTTCCAGACCTAAGAAAACGTTTGAGATCAGGATTGGGATGTGGGGGGTATAGGGGGAGTGATGACTCCAAAATAAAAGGAAAATTGCAATAGTAAAATGAATGTTTATTTAAATGTCTACAGAATATATCATGTCAATTAGTCAAAGACAACTCAACTTTTATATTGTAATGTATAAATTATACTTAATGTAAAAAGTTAAAATAGAAAATGAAACATATGTAATATGATATGGGACAGTTCCTCCAAAAGAGTGCCAGCGACCTCCAGAGCTCGAGCTGGCTCCATTCATCACCCACTTTTAGTATCATTTTCTGGTTATCAAGAAATGAGTAGAATTTTTTTTTGAGACCGAGTCTCACTGTGACCCCCAGGCTGGTACAATGGCTCGATCTCAGCTCATTGCAACCTCCACCTCCCGGGTTCAAGCTATTCTCCTGCTCCAGCCTCCCAAGTAGCTGGGACTATAGGCGCCCGCCACCACGCCCGGCTAATTTTTGTATTTTTAGTAGAGACAGGGTTTCACCATGTTGGCCAGGCTGGTCTTGAACTCCTGACCTCAAGTGATCTGCCTGCCTCGGCCTTCCAAAGTGCTGGGATTACAGGTGTGAGCCACTGCGCCCGCCCAGAATTTTTTTAATAACTGAAAGAAAGAAGGAGATTAAGGAAGATGGAGACAAATATGCAGGAGAAACACCCTCTGAGGGCGATTTAACAGAGCAGCGAATGTGGAAAGGGGAAGGGGAGGTGCTTCTTGGGTGCCCAGTTTCCTTGGGAGGAACTCGGGTACGTGGTCAGGGGTTGTGGGCAGTTATTCTCCTCGCTGGCCCTCAGGGGGCTCACAGGCCAAGAGCAGCTTGGTTGTTGTACATGGGTTAGGGGAAGACGGGAGAGTTAGGGTGCATGATAAGATAGAGAGGCAATGTGCAACCGGATATTTCTATGTACTTGGCCTTTCAAAATTCAAAATTTGTTAACTCATGAATACTTGTATACTGACATAATGTACAGATGCCATTTAAGGTTGGATAGTTTTGTAATTAATGAGGCATTATGGATCTCATTGAGAAGCCAATACTGACTCTGTGAGTGAAAAAACACAAATTGTTTTTCCTCTGTTCTCACAGCACAAAAGCCAACACAGAAGACTTCTGTGACCCGACGTGTAGGGGTGTTTCCCCATACACCAAGCAGGAAATCAATTCTGCCATAGACACCAGCTGGGTGTCCTCAACTTCCATTCCATTCTGACACCATCTACCAGCAGATAATGTCAGATCCCACAGGCTGAGGGCTCAGTCCCCCAGGCTCTCCCCACCACCTTCAGATGCCAACTGCAAGTGCCAGGCTGTCTTACCTGTGCCTCTGACCAACTGGCCATAAATCCGGGATTCCAGGGTGTCCTCCTTGGGTTCAATTAATTTGCCAGAGCAGCTCACAGAACTCAGGGAAATGCTTACTTACATTTCCCAGTTTATTATAAAGGATATTACAAAGGTTACAGATGAAGAGGTGCCTAGAGTGAGGTATGGGCAAGGGGTCCATGCCCTCCCAGGACATGCCCCACCCCCGGTAGCCTCTATATGTTCCGTTACCTAAAGGTCTCCAAACCCGGTCCTTTTGGGTTAGTTTTTTATGGAGGCTTCATTTTGTAGGCCTGATTAATTAAATCATTGGCCACTGGTGATCAACTTAACCTTCAGGCCCTCTCCTCTCCAGGGAGGTTAGGGGATGGGGCTAAAAGTCCCAACCCTCTAATCATGCCTTGTTCTTTCCAGTGACCAGCCCCATCCTGAAGCTACCTAGGGGCTGCCAGCCACCAGCTGATTCATTAGCATAAAAAAGACATCATTTTGGAGATTTTAAGGATTTTAGGAGTTGTATGCCAAAAAACGAGGTTGAACATATACTTCACAATATCACAGTGACCTTGGAGAAATGAAGCTGAAAACAGCATAGGCTGAGGCCATCCATGGTGGGGAAAGCCCAGGCTAAGTATGGGAAGAGGGAGTGAGGACAGAGGCTGAGCGGCTCTGGAGCTGAGTCAACAAACGAGCTACTAAAAATGACCAGAGATTAATGCAAGAATCAGAATCTGTGTCACAATCTCAGATCTGGCTGAAAGGCCTCGTTGGGCAAGCAGGACGAAGAGGCTAGGATGTATATGTCAGAGGTGGGTTACAAGGAGACCTCTGCCCTGCAGGGCTGACTCAGAAAAACCTAGGTTGCTGCTACTCTGAGCCCAGCCTGAGACAGAAATTTCCACTGTAGCTACCTGCAGTTGTAAATTTAGCTTACCGATCCAGAACTAGTCCTCAGTGACATTGTAAGGGTGGTTACATCTCCTTTTTGTTCTGTGAAAGGAAAATAAAAATCTCTGGGCCCCAAACTCATTAAGTCAAAGGGAAAAGCTTGGGAACTGAGTCATGCAAAGACTGCCTTCCTTTTGTTCCTAAGTAGATAGCTACAAAGATAAAAGGCCACAAACCTCCCTAGGGGACCTTCCACATGATTTGCCCATCAGGAAATTCCTTGTAGGTCCCTAGGTCTTTAGCCTATAACAGTTCTGTTGAATTTCACCCTGACAATGTAAATTCACAGCTCATCTTCATAGGTAAAGGACAAAGACAGGACTAGATCCTCCCTCCACTCACTAGAGACAAATGCACCTTTGGCTGCTTCCTGTACCCTGTGATTACTTTATCTAATGTAAAACTGCAGATTCACTGAGACAAATGCATAGTGGACTGGCCTTCTACCTCCTCCTTTCACATGTAAAATGTGCATTCAGTGAAAGCTGATCAAAGTCTCAAAAGAATGCAACTGCTCTCCTTTTATCTACCCGCCCATTTT